>NC_140012.1:35774398-35823349 GCF_964263955.1 Coregonus lavaretus | reverse complement strand
AACTGGACTAGAGTAGACTGGCGAGACGAGTTACCACTCCAATGGTCTCGCTCTCTCTCTGTCTCTCTCTCTCAATTTCAATTCAATTTAAATGTAAGGCTTTATAGGCTGGGAAACGTATGTTTACAATGCCAAAACAAATGAAATAGATAATAAACAAAAGTGAAATAAACAATAAAAAATGAACAGTAAACATTACACTCACAAAAGTTCCAAAGAATAGAGATATTTCAAATGTCATATTATGGCTATATATAGTGTTGTAACGATGTGCAAATAGTTAAAGTACAAAAGGGAGAAAAAAAAAACATAAATATAGGTTGTATTTACAATGGTGTTTGTTCTTCACTGGTTCCCCTTTTCTTGTGGGAACAGGTCACAAATCTTGCTTATGTGATGGCACACTGTGATATTTCAAAATTGGATTTGTTTTTGAATTCTTTGTGGGTCTGTGTACATTTGAGGAAAATATGTGTCTCTAATATGGTCATACATTTGGCAGGAGGTTAGGAAGTGCAGCTCAGTTTCCACCTCATTTATGCTCACTGAGTCTGTACATAGTCAAATCTTTCCTTAATTTTGGATCAGTCAGAGTGATCAGGTATTCTCCAAGCTCTGATGCTGCTGCTGGTCAGTAGTAGCCTACAAACTTGCTAACTGCCTGGTATTAAGCACTCTATTGTCCCTCTAATCACTCTGACATCAATGCAAATGTAAGCGAAAATCTAATCAAACACTTCACGAGAGCCCATGAGCTCATGTTGCGCAACATTTATATAGGCTATGCAATTGCGCGAGAAAACAGAGTGATGGCCTCTACTAAAAAGAGGAGTATCCCATCAGCTTTCTATAGGCTAGGCCTACTATATTTATTTCTCAACTTTCCTAATATCAGGCACATTGCTTATATTTACAACAGGAGTATAGCCTACTTGGCTGGCATGAAAATAACACTCATATATTATTTAGTATATGTAAAGACAAGATTAAATCAAGAATAGTCTGATGGGTGACAATATTAGCCTATCACTTGTGAATGATATATTATCACTTGTGAATGATGCCCAGCATAAGAAACAATGCCTTTTTTTGCGACTTTTTTGAATCATAGTTGCACACCTCATGTAGCCTAGCCCACAGGCCTATATGTTTTGATGAGGTTTGTATCACACTAAAGTGGCCAAATAACTTCTTAAAATTAAGCACATTAATCCGCTTTACAAGGGGTGTAGAGCCTAACTGGCATAAATAAGCAGCGCGTGAGTTTCAAGTTTGGGGAAGATAATTTACACCATAAAATGAACCTTTATAATAAAAGCATTACATGCATAATTGCATTTGCGGTCATTTTTGATTATGGTGTTTTCCCGCTAATGGAACATTTGCGCTTATAGCCTACTGCCATGTGTGCATTGCTGCGCTTATATGGTGAAGAATAGCCTAATAGTTTATCAACATTTTAAGCTAAATGTTCTGATCTGTTCCGTCAGCCACATTGCGTAAAAAGTTGTTTTGATGCTAGTGGTTGTATTAATTTGTGATCTATCGCATCCCACAACTGTCCCAGACTATGTTTGGAATATTTATTTCTCGCACAGAATGGAATAGGTCGACTTATGTACTATGGGGGATAGTAGATTGACGTAGGCTAGTGCTTTTGCTGTTCATTAGGCCTACTCATCTTGTTGTCTGACGAAAAGTAAATGTGGACAGTTCTTCCAATATCTTCAATATGCACCTCGGAATTGGATAAGGACGCGCACAGTGGCATCTCCGATGTGTCTGTTTTCACTTGTAGCCTGTAAGAAAGACCCAATCACGTGATGGAGAGCCATGTGAGTGAGAGGTGTTTCGGATCATGCAGCACTCAGGGAGAAGGGCACAATGGCCACTGGCCGCAAAAGGCATGTATTTATTTAGGGTGCATTACGGCCACACAAAGGGGATGCTGCCGTGAAATTCAAGGCATTATCAAGTGCTTGTCAAATTGTGAATGAGTGACTGATGAAGTGTGTACAGCCTGCACAAAAAACAAAGCAGAGCTCATGCCTTTCAAGATACTTTTTTCAAACCATCATTAGAGTCGCATCATGCATCCTTACAATGTATTAAACATATAGCCCAAAGTTTGTAGAACAACTAAAGGTACATTCATAACTCTAAATTAAGCATATAGGAATACATATTTCTTTGTTAACCGCTCAACACAGAATAGCCGCATGTGCACACTCCCTCAAATCGTTTGGAGAAAATATCCTTTCTATTTTATTCAGCTTTGTTCAGTTGTATTCTTCATACCATAAAATAATGCCATGGAATTCTAAGCAAATCTTGTCTGCTAAATGAACAAGTGTAACCCACAGCCATTTGGCATAGCCAGATCAGTTCCTAACATAAGGACAACTCAGAGTATGCTATTCTGTTCTTCTGAAATACATTACATTTTCGTCATATCATGCTTCTTTAGACCTGTCTAAAATAAATAATGGATTTATTGTGAAGGTATAGGCTATATTACATGGATTTTTTAAATATAGATGTTCCAAAGGTCTGCATCAGTGGCTTGTAGGCTATGTGTGGAAGCCAGGAGATGCTAAATGTTTTTATGTTAATTAACGGTTAATTACCGTGAGACCGACAGTTATTTGCTTGACAATCACCAGCTGACTAAATTTCTTGACCGCCACAGCCCTAGTTGGGTCTAATTGTGTTGCTGTCCTGGGGCTCTGTTTGTGTTTGTGAACAGAGCCCCAGGACCAGCTTGCTTAGAGGACTCTTCTCCAGATTAATCTCTCTGTAGGTGATGGCTTTGTTATGGAAGGTTTGGGAATCGCTTCCTTTTAGGTGGTTGTAGAATTTAACTGATATTTTCTGGATTTTGATAATTAGTGGGTATCATCCTAATTCAGCTCTGCATGCATTATTTGCAGTGGTGGAAAAAGTACCCAATTTTCATACTTGAGTAAAAGTAAAGATACCTTAATAGAAAATGACTCAAGTAAAAGTGTAAGTCACCCAGTAAAATACTACTTGAGTAAAAGTCTAAAAGTATTTGGTTTTAATTATACTTAAGTATCAAAAGTCAATGTAATTGCTAATATATGCGCAAGTATCAAAAGTAAAAGTAAAAGTATAAATCCTTTCAAATTCCTTATATTAAGTAAACCAGACAGCATCATTTTATTTATATTTATGGGTAGCCAGGGGCACACTCCAACACTCAGACATAATTTACAAACTCACTCATGTGTTGAGTGAGTCCGTCAGATCAGAGGCAGTAGCTATGACCAGGGATGTTCACTTGATAAGTGTGTGAATTAGACTATTTTCCTGTCCTGCTAAGCATTCAAAATGTAACTAGTACTTTTGGGTGTCAGGGAAAATGTATGGAGTAAAAAGTACATTATTTTCTTTAGGAATGTAGTGAAGTAAAAGTAAAAGTAGTCAAAAAGATAAATAGTAAAGTACAGATACCCAAGAAAACTACTTAAGTAGTACTTTCAAGTATTTTTACTTAAGTACTTTACACCACTGATTATTTGGTGTTCTACGTTGTACATGGAGGATATTTTTGCAGAATTTTGCATGCCGAGTCAATTTGGTGTTTGTCCCATTTTGTGAATTCTTGGTTGGTGAGAGGGCCCCAGACCTCACAACCATAAAGGGCAATGGGTTCTATAACTGATTCAAGTATTTCTACCCAGATCCTAATTGGTATGTCAAATTTTATGTTCCTTTTCATTGTGTAGAAGGCCCTTCTTGCCTTGTCTCTCAGATCGTTCACAGCTTTGTGGAAGTTACCTGTGGTGCTGATGTTTAGGCCAAGGTATGTATCATTTTTTTGTGTGCTCTAGGGCAACGGTGTCTAGTTGGAATTTGTATTTGTGGTCCTGGCAACTGGACCTTTTTTGGAACACCATTATTTTTGTCTTACTGAGATTTACTGTCAGGGCCCAGGTCTGACAGAATCTGTGCAGAAGATGTAGGTGCTGCTGTAGGCCCTCCTTGGTTGGGGATAGAAGCACCAGATCATCAGCAAACAGTAGACATTTGACTTCTGATTCTAGTAGGGTGAGGCTGGGTGCTGCAGACTGTTCTAGTGCCCTCGCCAATTCATTTATACAGCTCTGGAAAAAGAGACCACTGCAAAATTATCAGTTTCTCTGGTTTTACTATTTATAGGTATGTGTTTGGCTAAAAATTACATTTTTGTTTTATTGTATAAACTACTGACAACATTTCTCCCAAATTCCAAATAAAAATATTGTCATTTAGAGCATTTATTTGCAGAAAATGACAACTTGTCAAAATAACAAAAAAGATGCAGTGTTGTCAGACCTCGAATAATGCAAAGAAAATAAGTTAATGTTCATATTTAACCCTCCCGTTGTCCTAGGGTCAAAATGACCTGCCACTGTGTTGAACCAAATTTATTTAATTTTTATATTTTTGGGATCATTTGTGAGAAGGAGGCAGTGAGACTTTCTTTAAAGTATCACTGCCTCCTTCTCACAAATGATCCAAAAAATATAAAAATTAAATAAAGTTGGTTCAACACAGTGGCGGGTCATTTTGACCCTAGGACAACGGGAGGGTTAAACAACACAATACTAATGTTTTAACTTAGGGAGAGTTCAGAAATCAATATTTGGTGGAATAACCCTGATTTTTTATCACAGCTTCCATGGCATGCTCTCCACCAGTCTTTCACACTGATGTTGGGTGACTTTATGCCACTCCTGGTGCAAAAATTCAAGCAGCTCAGCTTTGTTTGATGGCTTGTGACCATCCATCTTCCTTTTGATCACATTCCAGACGTTTTCAATGGGGTTCAGGTCTGGAGATTGAGCTGGCCATGACAGGGTCTTGATCTGGTGGTCCTCCATCCACACCTTGATTGACCTGGGTGTGTGGCATGGCGCATTGTCCTGCTGGAAAATCCAATCCTCAGAGTTGGGGAACAATGTCAGAGCAAAAGGAGGCAAGTTTTCTTCCAGGACAACCTTGTATGTGGCTTGATTCATGCGTCCTTCACAAAGACAAATCTGCCCGATTCCAGCCTTGCTGAAGCACCCCCAGATCATCACCGACCCTCCACCAAATTTCACAGTGGGTGCGAGACGCTGTGGCTTGTAGGCCTCTCCAGATCTCCGTCTAACCAATAGATGACCAGGTGTTGGGTAAAGCTGAAAATTGGACTCATCAGAGAAGATTACCTTACTCCAGTCCTCTACGGTCCAATCCTCATGGTCTTTTGCAAACCTCAGCCTGGCTCTTCTTTGCTTCTCATTGATGAAGGGCTTTTTTCTAGCTTTGCACGACTTCAGCTCTGCCCCTAGGAGCCTGTTTCGAACCATCCTTGCCGTGCACTTCACCCCAGCTGCCGTTTGCCATTCATTTTATAGGTCACTTGATGTCATCCTATGGTTGTTGAGTGACATTCGAATGAGTTGGCGGTCATCCCGGTCAGTAGAGTGTCGTTTTCGCCCTCTGCCGGTCTGTAGCTTTGTTGTCCCCAATGTCTGCTGCTTGACCTTGTTCTTATTTTTACATTTTAGTCATTTAGCAGACGCTCTTATCCAGAGCGACTTACAGTTAGTGATTACATATTTTTTTAATACTGGCCCCCTGTGGGAATCGAACCCACAACCCTGGCGTTGCAAACGCCATGCTCTATCAACTGAGCTACATCCCTGCTGGCCATTCCCTCCCCTACCCTGGACGACGCTGGGCCAATTGTGCGCCGCCCATGAGTCTCCCGGTCGCGGCCGGCTGCGACAGAGCCTGGATTCGAACCAGGATCTCTAGTGGCACAGTTAGCACTGCGATGCAGTGCCTTAGACCACTGCACCACTCAGGAGTGAGTCTTATGTACCGTCGTCTTTGAAATTTTAAGGATGGAATCAACCTGACGCTCACTGTATCCCTCAGCCAGTAAAGCCAGAATTGAACCCTTCTTTTCCTCACTCAAAACTTTCCTTTTCAACTCTTTTGGCATGGTGAATAGTTATTTTTCGATTAATATTACTTTTGAGGTACTATTAGCACTGTTTTTGCCATCCAGATGGTCCTATTGCAAGAGGATATTGATGACCACAGCAGTGGTTTTTACACTTTTCCTTGTTAAATAAGATTTGGTTCAGGTGATCACCTAATCAGTACCTAATTCAGTAGAATGAGGTGTGCCTGTGTTGGAATTCAACAGACACTGGAATGGAATGGCTGTCATACATGTAGAGATGCTGATTTAAGAAAAATTTGCAGTGGTCTCTTAATTTTTTCCAGAGCTGTATATTTTGAAGAGGGTGGGGCTCAAGCTGCATCCCTGTCTCACCCCACTGCTCTGTGGAAAGAAATGTGTTTGTTTTTTGCCAATTTTAACCACACACCTGTTGTTTGTGTACATGGATTTTATAATGTCGTATGTTTTTCCAAAACACCACTTTCCATCAATTTGTATAGCAGACGCTCATGCCAAATTGAGTCAAGAGCTTTTTTGTCTCCACTTTTGTGGATTGGGGCGATCAGTCCTTGGTTCCAAATATTGGGGAAGATGCCAGAGCTGAGGATGATGTTAAAAAGTGTAAGTATAGCCAATTGGAATTTGTGGTCTGTATATTTAATTTAGGATACCATCAACACCATAGGCCTTTTTGGGTTGGAGGGTTTGTATTTTGTCCTGTAGTTCATTCAATGTAATTGGATAGATAACTCTTTGTGTTGTTGTTTGTTTAGTGTGTTCCAATTTTCCCAGAAGTGGTTAGATTCTATGGATTCTTCAATTACATTGAGCTGATTTCTGATGTGCTGTTCCTTCTTTTTCCGTAGTGTATTTCTGTATTGTTTTAGTGATTCACCATAGTGAAGGCATGGCTCAGGTTTTCTGGGTCACTATGTTTTTGGATAGATAGGTTTCTCAATTTATTTCTTAGGTTTTTGCATTCTTCATCAAACCATTTGTCATTGTTGTAAATTTCTTAGGTTGTCTGCTTGACATTTTTATTTGATAGGGAAGCTGAGAGGTCAAATATACTGTTTAGGTTTTCTACTGCTAAGTTTACACCTTCACTATTACAGTGAAACATTTTGTCCAGGAAGTTGTCTAGAAGGGATTTAATTTGTTGTTGCCTAATTGTTTTTTGGTAGGTTTCTAGACTACTTTCCTTCCATCTATAGCATTTCTTAATATTATGCAGTTCCTTTGGCTTTGATGCTTCATGATTGAGTATTGCTCTGTTCAAGTAGACTGTGATTTTTCTGTGATCTGATAGGGGTGTCAGTGGGCTGACTGTGAACGCTCTGAGAGACTCAAGGGATGAGCTGTAGGTGTACCTACCGTAAGAGTCCGCTCGAAGCCTACCATTTTTATTTTTTATTTTTTTTATTTCACCTTTATTTAACCAGGTAAGCCAGTTGAGAACAGGTTCTCATTTACAACTGCGACCTGGCCAAGATAAAGCAAAGCAGTGCAATAAAAACAACACAGAGTTACATATGGGGTAAAAAACATAAAGTCAAAAATACAACAGAAAATATATATACAGTGTGTGCAAATGTAGCAAGTTATGGAGGTAAGGCAATAAATAGGCTTTAGTGCAAAATAATTACAATAGTATTAACACTGGAATGCTAGATGTGCAAGATATTATGTGCAAATAGAGATACTGGGGTGCAAAATAGCAAAATAAATAACAATATAGGGATGAGGTAGTTGGGTGGGCTAATTTCAGATGGGCTGTGTACAGGTGCAGTGATCGGTAAGGTGCTCTGACAACTGATGCTTAAAGTTATTGAGAGAGATAAGAGTCTCCAGCTTCAGAGATTTTTGCAATTCGTTCCAGTCATTGGCAGCAGAGAACTGGAAGGAATGGCGGCCAAAGGAGGTGTTGGCTTTGGGAATGACCAGTGAGATATACCTGCTGGAGCGCAGACTACGGGTGGGTGCTGCTATGGTGACCAATGAGCTAAGATAAGGCGGGGATTTGCCTAGCAGTGATTTATAGATGGCCTGGAGCCAGTGGGTTTGACGACGAACATGTAGTGAGGACCAGCCAACAAGAGCGTACAGGTCACAGTGGTGGGTAGTGTATGGGGCTTTGGAGACAAAACGGATGGCACTGTGATAGAATACATCCAATTTGGTGAGTAGAGTGTTGGAGGCTATTTTGTAAATGACATCGCCGAAGTCAAGGATCGGTAGGATAGTCCGTTTTACGAGGGCATGTTTGGCAGCATGAGTGAAGGAGGCTTTGTTGCGAAATAGGAAGCCGATTCTAGATTTAACTTTGGATTGGAGATTCTTTATGTGAGTCTGGAAGTTGAGTTTACAGTCTAACCAGACACCTAGGTATTTGTAGTTGTCCACATACTCTAGGTCAGACCCGTCGAGAGTGGTGATTCTAGTCGGGTGGGCGGGTGCCAGCAGCGTTCGATTGAAAAGCATGCATTTAGTTTTACTAGTGTTTAAGAGCAGTTGGAGGCTACTGAAGGAGTGTTGTATGGCATTGAAGCTCATTTGGAGGTTTGTTAACACAGTGTCCAATGAAGGGCCAGATGTATACAAAATGGTGTCGTCTGCGTAGAGGTGGATCTGAGAGTCACCAGCAGCAAGAGCGACATCATTGATATACACTGAGAAAAGTGTCGGCCCAAGAATTGAACCCTGTGGCACCCCCACAGAGACTGCCATAGGTCCAGACAACAGGCCCTCCGATTTGACACACTGAACTCTATCTGAGAAGTAGTTGGTGAACCAGGCGAGGCAGTCATTTGAGAAACCAAGGCTATTTAGTCTGCCAATAAGAATGCGGTGGTTGACAGAGTCGAAAGCCTTGGCCAGGTCGATGAAGACGGCTGCACAGTACTGTCTATTATCAATCGCGGTTATAATATCGTTTAGGACCTTGAGCGTGGCTGAAGTGCACCCATGACCAGCTCGGAAACCGGATTGCATAGCGGAGAAGGTACGGTGGTATTCGAAATGGTCGGTGATCTGTTTGTTAACTTGGCTTTCAAATACTTTCGAAAGGCAGGGCAGGATGGATATAGGTCTGTAGCAGTTTGGATCTAGAGTGTCACCCCCTTTGAAGAGGGGGATGACCGCGGCAGCTTTCCAATCTCTGGGGATCTCAGACGTTATGAAAGAGGTTGAACAGACTAGTAATAGGGGTTGCGACAATTTCGGCGGCTAGTTTTAGAAAGAAAGGGTCCAGATTGTCTAGCCCAGCTGATTTGTAGGGGTCCAGATTTTGCAGCGCTTTCAAAACATCAGCTGTCTGAATTTGTGTGAAGGAGAAGCGGGGGGGGGGGCATGGGCAAGTTGCAGCAGAGGGTGCAGAGTTGGTGGCCGGGGTAGTGGTAGCCAGATGGAAAGCATGGCCAGCTGTAGCAAAATGCTTGTTGAAATTCTCGATTATTGTAGATTTATCGGTGGTGATAGTGTTTCCTAGCCTCAGTGCAGTGGGCAGCTGGGAGGAAGTGCTCTTAATCTCCATGGACTTTACAGTGTCCCAAAACTTTTTGGAGTTAGTGCTACAGGATGCAAATTTCTATTTGAAAAAGTTAGCCTTTGCTTTCCTGACTGCTTGTGTATATTGGTTCCTAACTTCCCTGAAAAGTTGCATATCGCGGGGGCTATTTGATGCTAATGCTTTACGCCACAGGATGTTTTTGTGCTGGTCAAGGGCAGTCAAGTCTGAGGAGAACCAGGGGCTATATCGGTTCTTAGTTCTGTATTTTTTGAATGGGGCATGTTTATTTAAGATTGAGAGGAAATTACTTTTAAGGAACAACCAGGCATCCTCTACTGACGGAATGAGATCTATATCCATCCAGGATACCTGGGCCAGGTCAATTAGGAAGGCCTGCTCGCTAAAGTGTTTTAGGGAGCGTTTGACAGTGATGAGGGGTGGTCGTTTGACCGCGGACCCGTTACGGACGCAGGCAATAAGGCAGTGATCGCTGAGATCCTGGTTGAAGACAGCTGAGGTGTATTTAGAGGGTATGTTAGTCAGGATGATATCTATGAGGGTACCCATGTTTACGGATTTAGGGTTGTACCTGGTAGGTTCGTTGATAATTTGCGTGAGGTTGAGGGCATCTAGTTTGGATTGTAGGATGGCTGGGGGATTAAGCATATCCCAATTTAGGTCACCAAGCAGTACGAACTCTGAGGATAAATGGGGGGCAATCAATTCACATATGGTGTCCAGGGCACAGCTGGGGGCTGAGGGGGGTCTGTAGCAAGCGGCAACAGTGAGAGACTTATTTCTGGAAAGGTGGATTTTTAGAAGTAGAAGCTCAAACTGTTTGGGCACAGACCTGGATAGTATGATAGAGCTCTGCAGGCTATCTCTACAGTAGATTGCAACTCCACCCCCTTTGGCAGTTCTATCTAGACGGAAAATGCTATAGTTGGGGATGGAAATTTCAGAATTTTTGGTGGCCTTCCTGAGCCAGGATTCAGACACTGCTAGAACATCAGGGTTGGCGGAGTGTGCTAACGCAGTGAATAACTCAAACTTAGGAAGTAGACTTCTGATATTTATGTGCAAGAAACCAAGACTTTTGCGATTACAGAAGTCAGCAAATGATAGCGCCTGGGGAGTAGGAGTGATACTGAGGGCTGCAGGGCCTGGGTTAGCCTCTACATCACCAGAGGAACAGAGGTCCAATGCTCTGGGTGAAATACCGCCAGCTGTGGCTAATAGCAAGTAGCCAGTCAGCTGGCTAGCTAGTTTCAACTGGAGACTCCAGATAAAGGTAAGTCAATAATAGAATCCGTTCCACATTGAGTGAGGCGGGTTGCAGGAAAGTATATTTTGTAGAAGGATGAAAAGTCTGATAGGGAAATATGTACGAAAAATACAACAAAACAGGGTATTTACAGGCTATTTACAGACACACGACAAAAACAGAACTGCACTACTACGCCATCTTGGATCCTCAATCTTGACTATGTACAGACCCAAGGTGCGACAGAGCTGCAGGAGTTTTGACCCTCCAGGTAGGTGTTTGTTCCCCTGTGTGCTAAGAGTGTCAAGTTATTGTCCAGTTCTAGTACATGTCCCTGGGCTTGGAAATGGTTGATCTCCCCCTCTAGGATGGAGCTGTCATCGTTAAAGTATGGGGATTCTATTGGGGGGATATAGGTAGCACACATGAGGACATTTTTCTCTGTTTAGATCATTTCTAGCCAGATGTAAAATGTTCCTGTTTTGACTAATTTAATAGAGTGGATTAGGTCTGCTCTATACCAAATTAGCATAACCCCTGAGTCTCTTCCCTGTTCCACACCTGGTCGTTTGGTGGATGGGACTACCAGCTCTCTGTAACCTAGAGGGCAACCAGTGGATCCATCTCCTCTCTACCATGTTTCTTGTAGGATGACATTGTCTGTATTTCCAATTTCTTTGATGAAGTCTGGGTTCCTTCTCTTTAGGCCAATGGCAGACGACCTCAGACCTTGTATATTCCAGGATTAGATAGTAAAAGCTTTGTGTTCCATAGTGTCTAGTGTTGTTTTCGTGTGGTTTAGGCTCGGACCATTACAGCAGGTGTGAGCAAAGCATGTTGAGCATCTGATACATACATCTTAGGTCGCAGGATGGGACTTGGGTGGGTGTATTAAGGGGGTTGGGCCTGTTGCTCTGCTCACGGCCTGGGCATATGTGTGGCTGCCATGTTGAGGTCATTGCTGCAGGGGCGGGGGGCATGGGGGGGGGGGGGGGGGGGGGGGGGGGGGCATGGGGGGGGTATAAGACTGATCTCGGGGGGCCTATATAGGGTGTGGCTAGTGTTTGTTTGGGGAGGGGTCGACTGGTTGGGGTGGGGATGTGGCTCTCTCTCTCTACCTCTCTCTCTCTCCATGTCTCCTCTACCTGTCTTTTTCTCTATCAAGTTTCTCCCTGTCTGTCTCTCCCTATCTGTCTCTCCCTATCTGTCTCTCCCTGTCACTCTCTCAAATCCCTGGACACTAGTGCAGAGTGAAACAAGTCCTAAATGATAGGGAGAGACAGTGAAGTGCTGTACCTTACAAAAATGCTATGGACTAACATCAATTAGCTGAATGACTGATAGTGATGTGTTGTCGGCCATTTTCTGCCAAGAAATCTAAAACGGACTTCATCACGCCAAATGGCCCACAATGACTCGACTATGATTCACAGCTATAATTACATCACTGGCAGGCTTTCTGATTCAGAGGGGTTGGGTTAAATGCGGAAGACACATTTCGGTTGAATGCATTCAGTTTTGCAAGAACATGAACAAAGTGCAATCTGTCTCTCTATTTGGGAATTTCTGGGCCCGTATTAACAAAGCATACCCAGAGTAGGAGTGCTGATCTAGAATCAGTTTAGCACTTTTTCTCATAATGAATAAGAGACACTTTATGAACATGGGCCTTCATCCAAGATCAGCTGTCCCTGGGGCTGTGCAGAAGAAAACACAACTCTGACACATTTTACCCTTCTAACCACCTAGTTATTTAGCAATCTACCCTCCCTTTTACTTTTCAATTTTTTCTGTCTTTCTTTTGAGTCGGTGTTAGATTGTAAGCTCCCGCTCTGCTCAGTGAAAGGTCCTAGTGTTCTCCGGAGCAGATATCCCCCCCAGCCGGAGGTGAGCACATATTTCCGGGACTTCCTCAAGAGTTTTCTTGCCTTTATCCAAATCCTCCAAATCCTATTCGGAGCTGGACTATGGGTCACAATCGCCACCAACAAATACGAATGCTCCATCCACTTCGTCTTGTTCGTGGCAGTCCTCTTCTGGCTCCTCACCTTCTTCATCACCCTCCTGGACAAGCAGGACCCCGTCCCCATCTTTTTGGGAGGGGACCGGTGGTTGCTTGGCAACATAATTCACAGTATCGCAGCCGCAGTGCTACCGGCGATCAACGTCATGATCTAGAAGACCAAGCAGTACATGCACTGCAACCTGGAGCAATACAAACTCTACTGCCTGCCTGTATAAAGTCTACCTGGCTGCTGCCATGTTCGCATGTCTGGGCACTGTGGTGTATCTTGTCTCGGCGGTGTACTTGGGCTGTAGGAAGTGCTGGGGCGAGCAGACGGTGGTTTGAGAGAGAGGGGGGAGGACAGAGGGGAGCAGAGAAGTGAGAGATGGGATGTTGGACTGGGGGAGGGAGGCAAGAGCTCTCCCGGGATATGGGAGAGGAGATGAGGGAGGTGGATTTTCTGTCCCCCAAAGATAAGGGAGTGTCCTCTTGTCTTCTTGGCTCAAACTCCTACAGGTTTGTCCATATTTTGTTATGTAATTTAATGTCAGTATCAATTTATTAGCTTATCAAAGTATATATTTTATATTCTTGTGTGTGTGGTTTTTTATATGACAGCAAGCTATCAACCAAAAACCGGACTAGAATACTAGAATGTTTTTGTTTAGACTGGCAACAACATTCCAATGCTCTGAGCAGTCGTCAGGGCATGGGCGTTTTATCTGCGCCTTTACAAACACATATCTTATGCTTTGCAGCCTACAACAAGTTGTAATAGCAAGGACATGAGATTAAATGCCCTTGATATGAAAATAACTACATTTGTTAGCAAGAAATAATCCATGTCTATATCAAAAACAAAAACAAGTATTTTCCTAATTATTCCAGAAGTGTCCTTCTTGTTAAGGCCAAATGTTGATGCATTAAAACCATTGTAACTGAACACCAGATACAGGGTTCTCTTCTTTGGTAATAACACTGTCATTAATTTACATTTTACATTTACATTTGACTTTTTTGTCATTTAGCAGATGCTCTTGTCCAGAGCGACTTACAGTTAGTGCATTCATCTTAAGATACAGTGCATTCGGAAAGTATTCAGACCCCTTGACTTTTTCCACATTTTGTTACGTTACAGCCTTATTCTAACATTTATAAAATGAAATGTTTTCCTCATCAATCTACAAACATTACCCCATAATGACAAAGCGAAAACAGGTTTTTAGAAATATTTGCAAATTTATAAAAAAACAAAAACAGAAATACCTTTGCTATGAGACTCGAAATTGAGCTCAGGTGCATCCTGTTTCAATTTATAATCCTTGAGATGTTTCTACAACTTGATTGGTGTCCACCTGTGGTAAATTCAATTGATTGGACATGATTTGGAAAGGCACACACCTGTCTATATAAGATCCCACAGTTGACAGTGCATGTCAGATGTCTTTCAGCAGCAGGGACAGGAGACTAGTCAGGATCGAGGGAAAGATGAACGGAGCAAAGTACAGAGAGATCCTTGATGAAAACCTGCTCAAGAGCGCTCAGGACCTCAGACTGGGGCGAAAGTTCACCTTCCAACAGGACAACAACCCTGTGCAGACAGCCAAGACAATGCAGGAGTGGCTTCGGGACAAGTCTCTAAATATCCTTGAGTGGCCCAGCCAGAGCCCAGACTTGAACCCGATCGAACATCTCTGGAGAGACCTGAAAATAGCTGTGCAGCGACGCTCCCAATCCAACCTGACAGAGCTTGAGAGGATCTGCAGAGAAGAATGGGAGAAACTCCCCAAATACAGGCGTGCCAGGCTTGTAGCGTCATACCCAAGAAGACTCGAGGCTGTAATCGCTGCCAAAGGTGCTTCAACAAAGTACTGAGCAAAGGATCTGAATACTTATTTAAATGTGATATTTCAATTTTTTATTGTTTTATACATTTTCTAACGTTGCTAAAAACGTGTTTTTGCTTTGTCATTATGGGGTATTGTATACAGATTGATGAGGGGGAAAAAAACGATTTAATCCATTTTAGAATAAGTTTGTAACGTAACAAAATGTGGGAAAAGTCAACGGGTCTGAATACTTTCCGAATACACTGTAGCTAGGTTGGACAACCACATAGACATTTTTCCTCAATATTGTAGCTATCAGTAGAGTCGAGGTGAGGAGGATTATTTAAGATACTGTTTGACACATGGTTTATGAACTGATACGCAAAACGATGCCGTATTCAAAACTTAAAATTGTTCAATTTAAATTATTATACAAAATTATTGCAACCAATGGAATGTTATATAATATATGGGGGATACAACCTTCCCAGCTCTGCAGATTTTGCTGCGAAGAGACAGTCATTGGATCATTTATTTTGGTACAGTACATATGTAGCTTGTTTTTGGTCACAGGTCCAGGAATGGCTGAAGAATTGCAATATTTACCTGGAGCTAACCCTGCAGATGGCACTACTGGGTGATCTGAAAAGTCATAGTCAATCGATCAATAATATAGTAATACTTTTAGCACAAATGTTCATTTTCAATTTACAATCTGTAGAAACAATGAGAATATAAAGGTTCAGAACTTTTGTGAAACATCACAGTACAGTATACAATATATGGCAAATAGAAATCCAATATGGATGGTGTTGGGAGATAGATGGGAGGGGTTGAATGGAGCTGAAGGTTGGGGTTAATAACAACTAATAACAACAAGATAACTAATGTAAAACATACTGTGTCCATAATATCTATATAGGTTGTAGGTTAATAACTTTTGTGAAAGAGCACGGTTTGAAAGATATGGCATATAGAAGCAAACCGGATGGACATCATGAAAATGATCGGAGAGGTTGAGGGTAGAGGAAGTTCAGGAGTAAAAGCAAACAAAATGGAACTATTGTCAAATTGATTGTGTCCATAAAATGTATGTAGTATGTATAAGCTGGAAGTAGAGGCCTAAGCGTTGTTGTTCACTAGTTTTCTCCAATTAGGGGAGGGGTGGTAGGGTTAGAAAGTAACAAAGGAAAATATATTTTTTTAAAGGATATGTATATATATATATTTTTTGTCATTTAGCAGACACTCTTATCCAGAGCGACTTACAGTTAGTGCATACATTATTATTATTATTATTATTTTTCATACTGGCCCCCCGTGGGAATCGAACCCACAACCCTGGTGTTGCAAACACCATATATATATAATAGAATTATTGTAAAATTAACTCTGTCCATAAGGTGTAGATAGTAAGTATAGACCGGAAGTAGAGGCCTGGGCATTGTTGTTCACTAATTTACTCCAAGTAGGGAAAGGATGGTGGGGTTGAAAAGTAATAAAGGGGAATATATATATAAAAAATATATATATAAAAAAACATGGGGGATTGGAAGTGATGCAGACAATTACATTGATAGAAGATACAATCTATCTGCAATATTAAGCTGATCCATTCCCCCCCCAAATAAAAATAAATAAAAATAAATAAATATATATAATTAAAAAAAAATAAACAATAAAAAAAACACCATGCTCTACCAACTGAGCTACATCCCTGCCGGCCATTCCCTCCCCTACCCTGGACGACGCTGGGCCAATTGTGCGCCGCCCCATGGGCGCACAGGTTTTCCTACTTAAAAAGCATGTAGAGGTCTGTCATTTTTATCATATGTACAATCCAACTGTGAGAGACGGAATCTAAAACAAAAATCCAGAAAATCACATTGTATGATTTTTAAGTAATTAATTTGCATTTTATTGCATGACATAAGTATTTGATCACCTACCAACCAGTAAGAATACCGGCTCTCACAGACCTGTTAGTTTTTCTTTAAGAAGCCCTCCTGTTCTCCACTCATTACCTGTATTAACTGCACCTGTTTGAACTCGTTACCTGTATAAAAGACACCTGTCCACACACTCAATCAAACAGATTCCAACCTCTCCACAATGGCCAAGACCAGAGAGCTGTGTAAGGACATCAGGGATAAAATTGTAGATATGCACAAGGCTGGGATGGGCTACAGGACAATAGGCAAGCAGCTTGGTGAGAAGGCAACAACTGTTAGCGCAATTATTAGAAAATGGAAGAAGTTCATGATGACGGTCAATCAACCTCAGTCTGGGGCTCCATGCAAGATCTCACCTCGTGGGGCATCAATGATCATGAGGAAGGTGAGGGATCAGCCCAGAACTACACGGCAGGACCTGGTCAATGACCTGAAGAGAGCTGGGACCACAGTCTCAAAGAAAACCATTAGTAACACACTATGCTGTCATGGATTAAAATCCTGCAGCGCACGCAAGGTCCCCCTGCTCAAGCCAGCGCATGTCCAGGCCCATCTGAAGTTTGCCAATGACCATCTGGATGATCCAGAGGAGGAATGGGAGAAGGTCATGTGGTCTGATGAGACAAAAATAGAGCTTTTTGGTCTAAACTCCACTCGCCGTGTTTGGAGGAAGAAGAAGGATGAGTACGACCCCAAGAACACCATCCCAACCGTGAAGCATGGAAGTGGAAACATCATTCAAAG
Source organism: Coregonus lavaretus (assembly GCF_964263955.1). Lineage (NCBI taxonomy): Eukaryota > Metazoa > Chordata > Actinopteri > Salmoniformes > Salmonidae > Coregonus > Coregonus lavaretus. The sequence continues at coordinate 35,806,085 of NC_140012.1, read as the reverse complement.
GGGACAGGACGACTGCACCGTATTGAGGGGAGGATGGATGGGGCCATGTATCGCGAGATCTTGGCCAACAACCTCCTTCCCTCAGTAAGAGCATTGAAGATGGGTCGTGGCTGGGTCTTTCAGCATGATACCGACCCGAAATACACAGCCAGGGCAACTAAGGAGTGGCTCCATAAGAAGCATCTGAAGGTCCTGGAGTGGCCTAGCCAGTCTCCAGACCTGAACCCAATAGAAAATATTTGGAGGGAGCTGAAAGTCCGTATTGCCCAGCGACAGCCCCGAAACCTGAATGATCTGGAGAAGGTCTGTATGGAGGAGTGGGCCAAAATCCCTGCTGCAGTGTGTGCAACCCTGGTCAAGACCTACAGGAAACGTATGATCTCTGTAATTGCAAACAAAGGTTTCTGTACCAAATATAAAGTTCTGCTTTTCTGATGTATCAAATACTTATGTCATGCAAAAAAATGCAAATTAATTACTTAAAAATCATACAATGTGATTTTCTGGATTTTTGTTTTAGATTCCGTCTCTCACGGTTGAAGTGTATCTATGCAAAATCGGCAGTGTATCAAATACTTGTTCTCCCCACTGTATGTATGTATATGAATTTATATGTATGTATGTACAGTACCAGTCAAAAGTTTGGACACACCTACTCATTCAAGGGTTTTTCTTTATTTTTTACAATTTATTACATTGTAGAATAATGGTGAAGTTATCATAACTATGAAATAACATATATGGAATCATGTAGTAACCAAAAATTGGAAGTGATGCAGACAATTACATTGATGGAAGTTACAATCTATCTGCAATATTAAAGCTGATCTACCCCCTAAATAAATAAAAACTATATAATAAAAAATAAAATGAAAATAGAGATAGATGGGAGGCGTTGAATGGAGATGAAAGGTGGGACTAATAACAACAAGATAACTCATTGTCACGTTCGTTCAAGGACGGGTCAGACCAAGGTGCAGCATGAAAAGCGTACATGTTTATTACACAGATAAACACACGACAAAACAACAAACCAAACGAAACGTGAAGTCCTAAGGCTGAAACACAAAACAAACCTATACACGGAACAAGATCCCACAACTAATGCATGCCAACAGGCTGCCTAAGTATGATCCCCAATCAGAGACAACGAGCGACAACTGTCTCTGATTGGGAATCACACCCGGCCAAACATAGATATACAACACCTAGACTGAAACATAGAAAACACAACATAGAATATTCACACCCTGACTCAACATATAAGAGTCCCCTGAGTCAGGGCGTGACACTCATGTAAAATGCCAATAAAATGTATATAGGTTCAGAACTTTTGTAAAACAGCACAGTCAAAAATATATGGCAAATAGAAATCAAACTGGATGGACATCAGAAATAGATGAGAGTGGGTGAGGGTAGAGGAAGGACAGGACTAAAAACAAAATTAAAATGTTCCTCCTCCCTACCTGTATATATATATTTTTGTCATTTAGCAGACGCTCTTATCCAGAGCGACTTACAGGTAGTGAGTGCATACATTTTTTCATACTGGCCCCCTGTGGAAATCGAACCCACAACCCTGGCGTTGCGAGGCAGAAACTCAAACAGGAAGTACCCTTGCTAAGGACTATTCAACGCTGGTCTGACCAATCGGAATCCACGCTTCAAGATTGTTTTGATCACGCGGACTGGGATATGTTCCGGGTAGCTTGCGAAAATAGTTTAGACGAATACACTGAAACGGTGACTGCGTTTATCAGGAAGTGTATAGGTGATGTTGTGCCCACTGTGACTATTAAAACCTACCCTAACCAGAAACCGTGGATAGATGGCAGTATTCGCGCAAAACTGAAAGCGCGAACCACCGCATTTAACCATGGCAAGGTGACTGGGAATATGGCAGAATACAAACAGTGTAGCTACTCACTCTGCAAGGCAATTAAACTGGAAAAACATCAGTATAGAGATAAAGTGGAGTTGCAATTCAACGGCTCAGACATGAGACGTATGTGGCATGGTCAACAGACAATCACGGACTATAAAAGGAAAACCAGGCACGTCGCCGACACCGACGTCTCGCTTCCAGACAAGCTAAACACCTTCTTCGTCCGCTTTGAGGATAACACAGTGCCACCGACGAGGCCCACTACCAAGGACTGTGGCCTCTCCTTATCAGTGGCCGACGTGAGTAAGACATTTAAGCATGTTAACCCCCGCAAGGCTGCCTGCCCAGACGGCATCCCTAGCCGCGTCCTCAGAGCATGCGCAGACCAGCTGGCTGGTGTGTTTACGGACATATTCAATCTCTCCCTTTCCCAGTCTGCTGTTCCCACATGCTTCAAGATGGCCACCATTGTTCCTGTACCCAAGAAAGCAAAGGTAACTGAACTAAATGACTATCGCCCCGTAGCACTCTCCTCTGTCATCATGAAGTGCTTTTAGAGACTAGTCAAGGATCATATCACCTCTACCTTACGTGTCACCCTAGACCAACTTCAATTTGCTTACCGCCCCAATAGATCCACAGACGATGCAATCACACTGCACACTGCCCTATCCCATCTGGACAAGAAGAATACCTATGTAAGAATGCTGTTCATTGACTATAGCTCAGCATTCAACACCATAGTACCCTCCAAGCTCATCATTAAGCTTGAGGCCCTGAGTCTGAACCCCGCCCTGTGCAACTGGGTCCTGGACTTCCTGACGGGCCGCCCCCAGGTGGTGAAGGTAGGAAACAACATCTCCACTTCGCTGATCCTCAACACTGGGGCCCCACAAGGTGCGTGCTCAGCCCCCTCCTGTACTCCCTGTTCACCCATGACTGCGTGGCCAAGCACGCCTCCAACTCAATCACCAAGTTTGCAGACGACACAACAGTAGTAGGCTTGTTTACCAACAATGACGAGACCGCCTACAGGGAGGAGGTGAGGGCTCTGGGAGTGTGGTGCCAGGAAAATAACCTCTCACTCAACGTCAACAAAACAAAGGAGATGATTGTGGACTTCAGGAAGCAGCAGAGGGTGCACCCCCCTATCCACATCGACGGGACCGCAGCGGAGAAGGTGGAAAGCTTCATGTTCCTTGGCGTACACATCACTGACAAACTGAAATGATCCACCCACGCAGACAGTGTGGTGAAGAAGGCGCATCAGAGCCTCTTCAACCTCAGGAGGCTGAAGAAATTTGTCTTGGCACCTAAAACCCTCACAAACCTTTACAGATGCACAATTGAGAGCATCCTGTCGGGCTTTATCACCGCCTGGTACGGCAACTGCACCTCCCGCAACCGCAGGGCTCTCCAGAGGGTGGTGCGGTCTGCCGAATGCATTACCGGGGGCAAACTACCCGCCCTCCAAGACACCTACAGCACCCGATGTCACAGGAAGGCCAAAAAGATCATCAAGGACATCAACAACCTGAGCCACTGCCTGTTCACCCCGCTATCATCCAGAAGGCGCGGTCAGTACAGGTGCATCAAAGCTGGGACCTGAAAAACAGCTTCTATCTCAAGGCCATCAGACTGTTAAATAGCCATCAGTAGCACATTAGAGGCTGCTGCTGCCTATTGAAATCACTGGCCACTTTAAGAAATGGAACACTAGTCACTTTAATAATGTTTACATATCTTGCACTACTCATCTCATATGTATATACTGTATTCTATTCTATAATATTCTACTGTATCTTAGTCCATGCCGCTCTGTCATTGCTTGTCCATATATGTATATTTTCTTAAATTCCATTCCTTACTAGATTTGTGTGTATTGGGTATATGTTGTGAAATTGTTAGATATTACTGCACTTTCGGAGCTAGAAGCACAAGCATTTTGCTACACCCGCAATAACATCTGCTAAACACGTGTATGTGACAAATAAAATTTGATTTGATTTGATTTGAAAATAGATTGTGTCTGTAAAATGTACTGTATATAGTATGTATAAGCTGGAAGTAGAAGCCTAGGTGTTGTTGTTCATTAATTTACTCCAATTAGCGGAGGGGTGGTGTCACGGTTTCGGCCGAGGCTGCTCCTCCTCCTGGTTCGGGCAGGCTTCGGCGGTCGTCGTCCCCGGAGTACTAGCTGCCACCGATCTATGTTTCATGTTCGTTTGGTTTTGTCTGGATGTTGTACACCTGTGTCTTGTTAGTCCTCGTTAGTGTCCTATTTAGTTCTCGTTGTGTGTGCTTGTCGTTGTGTGTGATTGCGCTTCTGTTTCGTGTTTGGAGCTACATTTTCCCTCCAGTGTTTTGGAGAGGTTGTTTTGCACATGTTTGTGCGCCGTTTGTTTTGTCGCCTGTGTGCGCCGTGTATTCGCCTTCGGGCTTATTGTGCTTCTGTCTTTTATATATATTGCACTAAAGCCTTTGGACTGAGCCTCTGCGTCCTGCGCATGATTCATACACCACACCCACCTTCAGCACGCCTTGACAGAATCACACACCATAATGGAATCAGCAGGATCGGCAGTGACGCCTGTGTCGCTCGAGGAGCATCTCCGTGGGCAAGAGGGCCAGATAAGACAACTGGAGACCGCTCTACAGGAGGTAATCAACACCTTGCACCGATGGGAGGCCAGCAGGGTACCCACACCTCCACCTACCCTGCCCACCCCATCGGTCGGTCCACCAGTCCCAGGTTCGGAACCCAGGGGGATTCGGCTCTCGCTCCCGAGGGCGTATGACGGAACAGCTGCCGGGTGTCAGGGGTTCCCCCTGCAGGTGGAGCTCTACCTGGCCACTGTACACCCGGTGCCCTCGGGATACGAGAGCGTTTCCGCCCTCATCTCCTGTCTCACGGGCAAGGCGTTGGAGTGGGCTAACGCCGAGTGGAGGAAGATGGACGCCAACACCATCACCTACGCCGAGTTCTCCCGCCGCTTCAAGGCCGTGTTCGACCATCCACCTGAGGGCAAAGCGGCGGGGGAGCGTCTAGTCCATTTGAGACAGGGGAGGAGGAGCGCTCAGGTGTTCGCTCTAGAGTACCGGACTCTAGCGGCGGATGCAGGGTGGAATGAACGGGCTCTCATCGACCATTTTCGATGTAGCCTACGAGAGGACGTTCAATGTGAGTTGGCCTGCAGGGATACCCATCTTACCTTCGACCAGTTGGTCGATATGTCCATCCGTCTGGACACCCTGCTGGCCACCCGTGGACGTCCCGAGGGGAGTCCGTCCATTCCGCCCTCCGGCACCTCCGAGCCGAGCCCTATGGAGCTTGGGGGTGCCGGCGCTAGAGAACGGAGGAGGAGGAGCCCGAGGGGGCCTGTCTCCTGCACCAAGTGCGGTCGTGGAGGGCACACTGCGGCCAGGTGCTGGGGAGGGTTCTCTGGGGGAGAAGACAACAGGCCACGCACTGGGGGGGCCTCCCAGGTGAGTAGACGTCCCACTTACCCAGAGCTTTCTGTTGCGCACTTTTGTATACCTGTTTGTTTTCCACAGGTTGCACCTCATTCCCAGCATAAGGCGCTAGTAGATTCAGGCGCAGCTGGGAATTTTGTTGATCGGAAGTTTTGTTTTGAGTTAGGGATCCCTCTCCTACCTGTTGACAAACCTTTTCCCGTTCATGCCTTAGATAGCCGCCCGTTGGGGTCGGGGTTGATCAGGGAGATCACAGCGCCACTTCGGATGTGTGCGCAGGGGGGTCATGAGGAGACTATACAGCTGTATCTGATCGACTCTTCTGCGTACCCAGTGGTGCTGGGGATTCCCTGGTTAAGCACCCATAACCCTGCTATTTCGTGGCAACAGAGGGCTCTCGATGGGTGGTCTGCTCAGTGCGAGGGGCGATGTCTGGGTGTTTCCGTGGGGGCGACTTCGGTGGAAAGTCCAAACCAAGTGCCCGCACTGCACATTCCGCCTGAATATGGGGATTTAGCTCTCGTGTTTAGCAAAACTAGGGCGACGCAGTTGCCTCCTCATAGACAGGGGGATTGTGCGATTGATCTCCAGGCAGGAGCAGCGCTCCCACGGAGCCATGTGTATCCTTTGTCTCAAGAGGAGAGAAAAGCTATGGAGACTTACATAGCCGAATCTTTGAGACAGGGATACATTCGGCCCTCCACTTCTCCCGCCTCCTCGAGCTTCTTTTTTGTGAAAAAGAAAGATGGAGTGTTGCGCCCGTGCATTGATTACCGTGGTCTCAATCAGATTACTGTGAAATACAGTTATCCACTCCCTCTGATTGCGACCATGACGGAGTCATTGCATGGAGCGCGGTTTTTCACAAAACTGGATCTCAGGAGCGCGTATAACTTGGTGCGCATTAGGGAGAGTGACGAATGGAAGACAGCGTTTAGTACCACGTCAGGTCATTTCGAATATCTCGTCATGCCATATGGGTTGATGAATGCTCCATCAGTCTTCCAATCCTTCGTAGATGACATTTTCCGGGATATGCAGGGACAAGGGGTGGTCGTGTACATTGATGACATTCTGGTGTACTCGTCTACCCGAGCCGAGCATATAACCCTGGTGCGTCGTGTATTGAGGAGGCTGTTGGAGCACGACCTATATGTCAAGGCAGAGAAATGTCTGTTTTTCCAGGAGTCGGTCTCCTTTTTGGGTTATCGGTTGTCCGCGTCAGGGGTGAGAATGGAGGTGGATCGTGTGTCCGCTGTGCCTAATTGGCAAACCCCAACTACTGTAAAAGAGGTGCAGCAGTTTTTGTGCTTTGCGAATTACTACCGGAGGTTTATCCGGGGTTTTGGACAGGTGGCAGCTCCCATCACGTCCCTCCTGAAGGGGGGTCCGGTGCGCCTGCAGTGGTCAGCCGATGCGGACAGGGCCTTTAGGAGACTGAAGGACCTGTTTACGTCGGCTCCGGTGCTGGCGCATCCGGATCCCGCATTACCCTTTCAGGTCGAGGTAGACGCGTCTGAGGCTGGTATAGGGGCCGTTCTCTCTCAACGGTCCGGCACGCCACCTAAACTCCGCCCCTGTGCTTTTTACTCAAAGAAGCTCAGCCCGGCGGAGCGTAACTATGACGTTGGGGACAGGGAGCTGTTAGCTGTAGTTCAAGCCCTTAAGGTGTGGAGGCATTGGCTTGAGGGGGCTCAACACCCTTTCCTCATTTTGACTGACCATCGGAACCTGGAGTACATCCGGGCAGCGAGGAGACTGAACCCTCGCCAGGCTCGATGGAGTATGTTTCTCACCAGGTTCGTATTTAAAATCACGTACATCCCTGGGTCCCAGAATGGTAAGGCGGATGCGCTGTCCCGGCGGTATGACACGGAGGAGAGGTCCGTTGAGCCCACTCCCATACTACCAGAGTCTTGCCTTGTGGCACCGGTGGTGTGGGAGGTCGATGCCGAAATCGAGCGAGCGTTGCGTACCGACCCCAGCCCTCCACAGTGTCCTGAGGGTCGGAAGTACGTTCCGCGCGAGATTCGGGATCGACTCATTTACTGGGCTCACACGTCACCCTCCTCTGGACATCCGGGTATCGGCCGGACGGTGCATTGCCTTAGCACTAAATACTGGTGGCCCACTTTGGCTAGGGATGTGAGGGTTTATGTCTCCTCCTGCTCGGTGTGTGCCCAGTGTAAGGCGCCCCGACATCTGCCCAGGGGTAAGTTACAACCCCTGCCCGTTCCACAATGACCATGGTCCCACCTCTCGGTGGATTTTGTGACAGACCTTCCCCTCTCTCAGGGGAATACCACCATCCTGGTCGTTGTGGACCGGTTCTCTAAGGCCTGTCGTCTTCTCCCTATGTCGGGTCTTCCTACTGCCCTACAGACCGCTGAGGCCCTATTTACCCACGTCTTCCGGCATTACGGGGTACCCGAGGATATAGTGTCTGATCGAGGCCCCCAGTTTACCTCTCGTGTTTGGAGAGCGTTCATGGAGCGTTTGGGGGTCTCGGTTAGCCTTACCTCAGGGTACCACCCGGAGAGTAACGGGCAGGTAGAACGTGTCAACCAGGATGTGGGTAGGTTTCTGAGGTCGTATTGCCAGGACCGGCCGGAGGAGTGGGCACGGTACATTCCCTGGGCCGAGATGGCCCAGAACTCTCTCCGCCACTCCTCTACTAACCTAACCCCCTTCCAATGTGTGTTAGGTTACCAGCCGGTTCTGGCACCTTGGCAGCAGAGCCAGATCGAGGCCCCTGCGGTGGATGATTGGATGAGGCGCTCGGAAGAGACGTGGAACGCTGCCCACGTCCACCTGCAGCGGGCCGTCTTTCGTCACAAGGCGAGCGCCGATCTCCACCGCAGTGAGGGGCCGGTGTACGCACCCGGAGATCGAGTCTGGCTCTCTATCAGAAACCTACCCCTCCAACTGCCCTGCCGGAAGCTGGGTCGGCGGTTTGTGGGGCCCTTTAAAGTCCTGAGAAGATTGAACGAGGTGTGTTATAGGTTACATCTACCTGTTGAGTATAAGAATATTAACCCCTCGTTCCATGTGTCTCTTCTCAGGCCGGTGGTAGCTGGTTCACTCCAGGACAATGAGATAGGGGAGACTCCTCCGCCCCCACTGGACATCGAGGGGGCTCCGGCGTACACCGTTCGGTCCATCTTGGACTCTAGACGCCGGATGGGGGGTCTCCAGTATCTCGTGGAGTGGGAGGGGTACGGCCCGGAGGAGCGGTGCTGGGTGCCGCGGAGGGACATCCTAGACCCATCTCTCCTGTCGGAGTTCCACCGGGACCATCCCGCGCGCCCTGCTCCGCGTCCTCCTGGTCGTCCCCGAGGCCGGGGTCGGCGCACGGCTGGAGCCGCGCGTCAAGGGGGGGGTACTGTCACGGTTTCGGCCGAGGCTGCTCCTCCTCCTGGTTCGGGCAGGCTTCGGCGGTCGTCGTCCCCGGAGTACTAGCTGCCACCGATCTATGTTTCATGTTCGTTTGGTTTTGTCTGGATGTTGTACACATGTGTCTTGTTAGTCCTCGTTAGTGTCCTATTTAGTTCTTGTTGTGTGTGCTTGTCGTTGTGTGTGATTGCGCTTCTGTTTCGTGTTTGGAGCTACATTTTCCCTCCAGTGTTTTGGAGAGGTTGTTTTGCACATGTTTGTGCGCCGTTTGTTTTGTCGCCTGTGTGCGCCGTGTATTCGCCTTCGGGCTTATTGTGTTTCTGTCTTTTATATATATTGCACTAAAGCCTTTGGACTGAGCCTCTGCGCATGATTCATACACCACACCCACCTTCAGCACGCCTTGACAGGTGGTAGGGTTAGTGGAAAATAATAAAGACAAATATATTTTAAAAATATATGTATGTATATATATATATATATATACAGTGGGGGAAAAAAGTATTTAGTCAGCCACCAATTGTGCAAGTTCTCCCACTTAAAAAGATGAGAGAGGCCTGTAATTTTCATCATAGGTACACGTCAACTATGACAGACAAAATGAGGAAAAAAAATCCAGAAAATCACATTGTAGGATTTTTTATGAATTTATTTGCAAATTATGGTGGAAAATAAGTATTTGGTCAATAACAAAAGTTTCTCAATACTTTGTTATATACCCTTTGTTGGCAATGACACAGGTCAAACGTTTTCTGTAAGTCTTCACAAGGTTTTCACACACTGTTGCTGGTATTTTGGCCCATTCCTCCATGCAGATCTCCTCTAGAGCAGTGATGTTTTGGGGCTGTCGCTGGGCAACACGGACTTTCAACTCCCTCCAAAGATTTTTTATGGGGTTGAGATCTGGAGACTGGCTAGGCCACTCCAGAACCTTGAAATGCTTCTTACGAAGCCACTCCTTCGTTGCCCGGGCGGTGTGTTTGGGATCATTGTCATGCTGAAAGACCCAGCCACGTTTCATCTTCAATGCCCTTGCTGATGGAAGGAGGTTTTCACTCAAAATCTCACGATACATGGCCCCATTCATTCTTTCCTTTACACGGATCAGTCGTCCTGGTCCCTTTGCAGAAAAACTGCCCCAAAGCATGATGTTTCCACCCCCATGCTTCACAGTAGGTATGGTGTTCTTTGGATGCAACTCAGCATTCTTTGTCCTCCAAACACGACGAGTTGAGTTTTAACCAAAAAGTTATATTTTGGTTTCATCTGACCATATGACATTCTCCCAATCTTCTTCTGGATCATCCAAATGCACTCTAGCAAACTTCAGACGGGCCTGGACATGTACTGGCTTAAGCAGGGGGACACGTCTAGCACTGCAGGATTTGAGTCCCTGGCGGCGTAGTGTGTTACTGATGGTAGGCTTTGTTACTTTGGTCCCAGCTCTCTGCAGGTCATTCACTAGGTCCCCCCGTGTGGTTCTGGGATTTTTGCTCACCGTTCTTGTGATCATTTTGACCCCACGGGGTGAGATCTTGCGTGGAGCCCCAGATCAAGGGAGATTATCAGTGGTCTTGTATGTCTTCCATTTCCTAATAATTGCTCCCACAGTTGATTTCTTCAAACCAAGCTGCTTACCTATTGCAGATTCAGTCTTCCCAGCCTGGTGCAGGTCTACAATTTTGTTTCTGGTGTCCTTTGACAGCTCTTTGGTCTTGGCCATAGTGGAGTTTGGAGTGTGACTGTTAGAGGTTGTGGACAGGTGTCTTTTATACTGATAACAAGTTCAAACAGGTGCCATTAATACAGGTAACGAGTGGAGGACAGAGGAGCCTCTTAAAGAAGAAGTTACAGGTCTGTGAGAGACAGAAATATTGCTTGTTTGTAGGTGACCAAATACTTATTTTCCACCATCATTTGCAAATAAATTCATTAAAAATCCTACAATGTGATTTTCTGGATTTTTTTTCTCAATTTGTCTGTCATAGTTGACATGTACCTATGATGAAATTTACAGGCCTCTCTCATCTTTTTAAGTGGGAGAACTTGCACAATTGGTGGCTGACTAAATACTTTTTTTCCCCACTGTATGCCATTTAGCAGACACATTTATCCAAAGCGACTTACAGTCATGCGTGCATACATTTTTGTGTATGGGTTGTCCCGGGGATCAAACCCACTACCCTGGCGTTACAGAGGACCACATATATACACTGCTCAAAAAAATAAAGGGAACACTAAAATAACACATCCTAGATCTAAATGAATGAAATAATCTTATTAAATACTTTTTTCTTTCTTTACATAGTTGAATGTGCTGACAACAAAATCACACAAAAATTATCAATGGAAATCAAATGTATCAACCCATGGAGGTCTGGATTTGGAGTCACCCTCAAAATTAAAGTGGAAAACCACACTACAGGCTGATCCAACTTTGATGTAATGTCCTTAAAACAAGTCAAAATGAGGCTCAGTAGTGTGTGTGGCCTCCACGTGCCTGTATGACCTCCCTACAATGCCTGGGCATGCTCCTGATGAGGTGGCGGATTGTCTCCTGAGGGATCTCCTCCCAGACCTGGACTAAAGCATCCGCCAACTCCTGGACAGTCTGTGGTGCAACGTGGCGTTGGTGGATGGAGCAAGACATGATGTCCCAGATATGCTCAATTGGATTCAGGTCTGGGGAACGGGCGGGCCAGTCCATAGCATCAATGCCTTCCTCTTGCAGGAACTGCTGACACACTCCAGCCACATGAGGTCTAGCATTGTCTTGCATTAGGAGGAACCCAGGGCCAACCGCACCAGCATATGGTCTCACAAGGGGTCTGAGGATCTCATTTCGGTACCTAATGGCAGTCAGGCTACCTCTGGCGAGCACATGGAGGGCTGTGCGGCCCCCCAAAGAAATGCCACCCCACACCATGACTGACCCAATGCCAAACCGGTCATGCTGGAGGATGTTGCAGGCAGCAGAACGTTCTCCACGGCGTCTCCAGACTCTGTCACGTCTGTCACATGTGCTCAGTGTGAACCTGCTTTCATCTGTGAAGAGCACAGGGCGCCAGTGGCGAATTTGCCAATCTTGGTGTTCTCTGGCAAATGCCAAACGTCCTGCACGTTGTTGGGCTGTAAGCACAACCCCCACCTGTGGACGTCGGGCCCTCATACCACCCTCATGGAGTCTGTTTCTGACCGTTTGAGCAGACACATGCACATTTGTCGCCTGCTGGAGGTCATTTTGCAGGGCTCTGGCAGTGCTCCTCCTGCTCCTCCTTGCACAAAGGCGGAGGTAGCGGTCCTGCTGCTGGGTTGTTGCCCTCCTACGGCCTCCTCCACATCTCCTGATGTACTGGCCTGTCTCCTGGTAGCGCCTCCATGCTCTGGACACTACGCTGACAGACACAGCAAACCTTCTTGCCACAGCTCGCATTGATGTGCCATCCTGGATGAGCTGCACTACCTGAGCCACTTGTGTGGGTTGTAGACTCCGTCTCATGCTACCACTAGAGTGAAAGCACCGCCAGCATTCAAAAGTGACCAAAACATCAGCCAGGAAGCATAGGAACTGAGAAGTGGTCTGTGGTCACCACCTGCAAAACCAGTCCTTTATTGGGGGTGTCTTGCTAATTGCCTATAATTTCTACCTGTTGTCTATTCCATTTGCACAACAGCATGTGAAATGTATTGTCAATCAGTGTTGCTTCCTAAGTGGACAGTTTGATTTCACAGAAGTGTGATTGACTTGGAGTTACATTGTGTTTTTTAACTGTTCCCTTTATTTTTTTGAGCAGTGTATATACAGTGAGGGAAACATTTATTTGATCCCCTGCTGATTTTGTACGTTTTCCCACTGACAAAGAAATGATCCGTCTATAAGTTTAATGGTAGGTTTATTTGAACAGTGAGAGACAGAATAACAAAAAAAAAATCCTGAAAAACGCATGTCAAAAATGTTATAAATTTATTTGCATTTTAATGAGGGAAATAAGTATTTGACCGCTCTGCAAAACATGACTTAGTACTTGGTGGCAAAACCCTTGTTGGCAATCACAGAGGTCAGACGTTTCTTGTAGTTGGCCACCAGGTTTGCACACATCTCAGGAGGGATTTTGTCCCACTCCTCTTTGCAGATCTTCTCCAAGTCATTAAGGTTTCGAGGCTGACGTTTGGCAACTCAAACCTTCAGCTCCCTCCACAGATTTTCTATGGGATTAAGGTCTGGAGACTGGCTAGGCCACTCCAGGACCTTAATGTGCTTCTTCTTGAGCCACTCCTTTGTTGCCTTGGCCGTGTGTTTTGGGTCATTGTCATGCTGGAATACAAATCCACGACCCATTTTCAATTCCCTGGCTGAGGGAAGGAGGTTCTCACCCAAGATTTGATGATACATGGCCCCGTCCATTGTCCCTTTGATGTGGTGAAGTTGTCCTGTCCCCTTAGCAGAAAAACACCCCCAAAGCATAATGTTTTCATCTCCATGTTTGACGGTGGGGATGGTGTTCTTGGGGTCATAGGCAGCATTCCTCCTCCTCCAAACACGGCGAGTTGAGTTGATGCCAAAGAGATCCATTTTGGTCTCATCTGACCACAACACTTTCACCCAGTTCTCCTCTGAATCATTCAATGTTCATTGGCAAACTTCAGACGGCCCTGTATATGTGCTTTCTTGAGCAGGGGGACCTTGCGGGCGCTGCAGGATTTCAGTCCTTCACGGCGTAGTGTGTTACCAATTGTTTTCTTGGTGACTATGGTCCCAGCTGACTTGAGATCATTGACAAGATCCTCTCGTGTAGTTCTGGGCTGATCCCTCACCTTCCTTATGATCATTGATGCCCCATGAGGTGAGATCTTGCATGGAGCCCCAGACCGAGGGTGATTGACCGTCATCTTGAACTTCTTCCATTTTCTAATAATTTGCGCCAACAGTTGTTGCCTTCTCACCAAGCTGCTTGCCTATTGTCCTGTAGCCCATCCCAGCCTTGTGCAGGTCTACAATTTTATCCCTGATGTTCTTACACAGCTCTCTGGTCTTGGCCATTGTGGAGAGGTTGGAGTCTGTTTGATTGAGTGTGTGGACAGGTGTCTTTTATACAGGTAACGAGTTCAAACAGTGGCAGTTAATACAGGTAATGAGTGGAGAACAGGAGGGCTTCTTAAAGAAAAACTAACAGGTCTGTGAGAGCCGGAATTCTTACTGGTTGGTAGGTGATCAAATACTTATGTCATGCAAAAAAATTCAAATGAATTACTTAAAAATCATACAATGTGATTTTCTGGATTTTTGTTTTAGATTCCGTCTCTCACGGTTGAAGTGTACCTATGATCAAAATTACAGACCTCTACATGCTTTGTAAGTAGGAAAACCTGCAAAATCGGGACTGTATCAAATACTTGTTCTCCCCACTGTATATATACGGTGAGGGAAAGAGGTATTTGATCCCCTGCTGATTTTGTACATTTGCCCACTGACAAAGAAATAATCAGTCTATAATTTGAATGGTAGGTTTATTTGAACAGTGAGAGACAGAATAACAACAACAAAAATCCAGAAAAAACGCATGTCAAAAATTTTTATAAATGTATTTGCATTTTAATTAGGGAAATAAGTATTTGACCCCCTCTCAATCAGAAAGATTTCTGTCTCCCAGGTGTCTTTTATACAGGTAACGAGCTGAGATTAGGAGCACACTCTTAAAGGGAGTGCTCCTAATCTCAGTTTGTTACCTGTATAAAAGACACCTGTCCACAGAAGCAATCAATCAATCAGATTCCAAACTCTCCACCATGGCCAAGATCAAAGAGCCCTCCAAGGATGTCAGGGACAAGATTGTAGACCTACACAAGGCTGGAATGGGCTACAAGACCATCGCCAAGCAGCTTGGTGAGAAGGTGACAACAGTGGGTGGGATTATTCGCAAATGGAAGAAACACAAAATAACTGTCAATCTCCCTCGGCCTGGGGCTCCATGCAAGATCTCACCTCTTGGAGTTGCAATGATCATGAGAATGGAATCAGTCCAGAACTACACGGGAGGATCTTGTCAATGATCTCAAGGCAGCTGGGACCATAGTCACCAAGAAAACAATTGGTAACACACTACGCCGTGAAGGACTGAAATCCTGCAGCGCCCGCAAGGTCCCCCTGCTCAAGAAAGCACATATACAGGGCGGTCTGAAGTTTGCCAGTGAACATCTGAATGATTCAGAGGAGAACTGGGTGAAAGTGTTGTGGTCAGATGAGACCAAAATCGAGCTCTTTGGCATCAACTCAACTCACCGTGTTTGGAGGAGGAGGAATCCTG
This sequence comes from Coregonus lavaretus, assembly GCF_964263955.1. NCBI lineage: Eukaryota > Metazoa > Chordata > Actinopteri > Salmoniformes > Salmonidae > Coregonus > Coregonus lavaretus. Next base: position 35,791,028 of record NC_140012.1, on the reverse strand, counting down.
CCTATGACCCCAAGAACACCATCCCCACCGTCCAACATGGAGGTGGAAACATTATGCTTTGTGGGTGTTTTTCTGCTAAGGGGACAGGACATTCGGGACGGTTGAGCTAACGTGCGCTAATGTGATTAGCATGACTGTTGTAAGTAAAAGCAAACTTTCCAGGACCTAGACATGTCTTATATGGGCAGAAAGCTTACATTATCGTTAATCTAACTGCACTGTCCAATTTACAGTAGCTATTGCAGTGAAAAAATACCATGCTATTGTTTGAGGAGAGTGCACAATAACAAAAAACGTATCACGGCAACTGGTTTGATACATTCACCTCTGAAGGTAAATAATACTTACATTCAGTAATCTTGCTCTGATTTGTCATCCTAAGGGTCCCAGAGATAAAATGTGGCATAGTTTTGTTTGATGAAATCAATTTTTATATTTGAATGTAGGAACTGGGTTCTACAGTTTGAACCCCTGCTGTCTGTGGCTCCACACCCACCCCGCCCGGCCATCTAGATGTGTGAAAGTTAGTGTATAAGCTAATGATCCATCATTAATGACATTCCTGGGAGTGTGTAAACTTACATTTTGTATTACCATATCATTTTTGTATGTTCTCTATAGTTATATACTTGAAAATGTATCAATTGACCAATTCGGCACATTTAGGCAGACTTGATACGAAATAGTCCAGTATTGCAATGCTTCACTGGATCAATCTCAAACTTTGTACACACACTGCTGCCATCTAGTGGCCAGAATCTAAATTGCGCCTAAACTGCAATATTATATTGTGGCCTTTCTCTTGCGTTGCAAAGACGATAAAAAAAATAAAAACATAAAACCTCATGTTTTTTTGTTTGTATTATCTTTTACCAGATCTAATGTGTTATATTCTCCTACATTAATTTCATATTTCCACCAACTTCAAAGTGTTTCCTTTCAAATGGTATCAAGAAATGCATATTCTTGCTTCAGGTCCTGAGATACAGGCAGTTAGATTTGTGTATGTCATTTTAGGCGAAAATTTAAAGAAAGTGTCCGATCCTTAAGAGGTTAACATATCCCTAGCCTGGATGCCAGTCTGTTTCTGCTAATAGTTAGCATATCCATAGCTTAGATGTCAGTCTTTTTCTGCTAATAGTTAGATATTCCTAGCCTGGATGCCAGTCTGTTTCTGCTAATAGTTAGCATATCCTTAACCTGGATGCCATTCTGTTTCTGATAATAGCTAGCATATCCCTAGCCTAGATGCTAGTGTTTCTGATTTAGCCAGCTCTTCTGTCATTGTCATTTTTGAATATAGGGCTATAGAGCTGGCTCAAGTAGAACCAGACTTGCATCGCTATTGCCCTCTTTTCCCTCCCCTCTTCTATGTATTAGCGTGTCTGTAATTCATGACTCTACATAATGCAGCCAAAGTGAACAACCTGGAGTGCTCAGCTTATGATATTGGGCGCTGTAGCCCAGAAGTAACCAACTAGCCATGACGTAGACTTGCTTAGTACCCATAATCCTGTAATATCTCTCTCACTCCCATTTTGCCCCTTGATGTGTTTGATACCGTTCCACTGATTCCGCTCCAGCCATTACCAAGAGACTGTCCTCCCCAATTAAGGTGGCACCAACCTCCTGTGCTGGGGTCACTTCTAAGGGCCTAGATTAGTGGCAGAGGCCTGATCCAGTTGTGATTAAATCTTTGACATGGTCATAGGTAAGAAGCAGACAATGTGTGAAACATACTGTACCAAACGTTTCAAAATCTCATTCTCACATTTCTCATTCGATTTTACCATAATTCTTATCAATAAGACAATTAAAAGAGCAACAGAGCGTATTTAGTAATTAATACAAAGCCCAGGAGGCTGCTGAGGGGTGGACGGCTCATAATAATTGTTGGAATGGAGTGAATGGAATGGTATCAAACACATGGAAATCATGTGTTTGATGAGTTCGATTACCATTCAATTTATTCCGTTCGAGCCATTACTATGAGCCCGCCCTCCCCAATTAAGGTGCCACCAACTTCCTGTGAGACAAAGTGTAACCCTTCATTTTTTAAATCCTTAGTTTTTCCCAATTCACTAAATGTTACAAGAAATTACAGATATAGTTAGTTTACAAACCACCTCAGATAGATTTGGAAGGAGCTATATGTAATATTTTTGCATTGTAATTTCAGAGCATTCCCTTAATATACAGTATCTACAGATATTTGTGGGCCCAACATTTGTTATTGGGCCCATACAAAATTGTATTCTAATGGTCAACAAACAAATGTACTGTTGTCAAATTGACTGGGGCTGAATGATTTCTACATGTTTGATGCTTGCCCTTTGCTGGCCTCAGTCAATTTGAGAACAAGAGATTTGCTGGCCCAAGTCAATTTGACAACAACAGACGGTCCTTCTATTGTTGACCAATAAGAAGGCTGCACCACTAGAATGTAATTTTGTTTGGGCCCAATACAATTTTGCGATAATTTTTTTGTGTGAAACACTATCATTCCACTATTACTGTAGATATATTAAAGGCCCTGATCAGTCAAAAACTTGATTTCCCTGTATTGTATATATATTTCCACACTATGAGGTTGGAATAATACTGTGTAATAATGCACTTTTAGTGTAAGAGCTGTTTGAAAAAACCGGCTGAAACTTCAGCCTGTTTTGGTGGGAGGGAGTTTTGGCCTTCGATGGTGACATTTACATTTATTTTTACATATACGTCATTTAGCAGACGCTCTTATCCAGAGCGACTTACAAATTGGTGCATTCACCCTATAGCCAGTGGGATAACCACTTTACAATAGTTTTTATAATATTTTTGTATTGTTTTTTTTTTGTATTTTTTAATTTATTATTTTTTTAATTTTCTTTTAATTTTTTGGTGGGGGTAGAAGGATTACTTGATCCTATCCCAGGTATTCCTTAAAGAGGTGGGGTTTCAAATGTCTCCGGAAGGTGGTGAGTGACTCCGCTGTCCTGGCGTCGTGAGGGAGCTTGTTCCACCATTGGGGTGCCAGAGCAGCGAACAGTTTTGACTGGGCTGAGTGGGAACTATGCTTCCGCAGAGGAAGGGGAGCCAGCAGGCCAGAGGTGGATGAACGCAATGCCCTCGTTTGGGTGTAGGGACTGATCAGAGCCTGAAGGTACGGAGGTGCCGTTCCCCTCACAGCTCCATAGGCAAGCACCATGGTCTTGTAACAGATGCGAGCTTCAACTGGAAGCCAGTGGAGTGTGCGGAGGAGCGGGGTGACGTGAGAGAACTTGGGAAGGTTGAACACCAGACGGGCTGCGGCATTCTGGATGAGTTGTAGGGGTTTAATGGCACAGGCAGGGAGCCCAGCCAACAGCGAGGAGTTGACAAGTGCCTGGATTAGGACCTGTGCCGCTTCCTGTGTAAGGCAGGGTCGTACTCTCCGAATGTTGTAGAGCATGAACCTACAGGATCGGGTCACCGCCTTGATGTTAGCGGAGAACGACAGGGTGTTGTCCAGGGTCACGCCAAGGCTCTTCGCACTCTGGGAGGAGGACACAACGGAGTTGTCAACCGTGATGGCGAGATCATGGAACGGGCAGTCCTTCCCCGTGAGGAAGAGCAGCTCCGTCTTGCCAAGGTTCAGCTTGAGGTGGTGATCCGTCATCCATACTGATATGTCTGCCAGACATGCAGAGATGCGATTCGCCACCTGGTTATCAGAAGGGGGAAAGGAGAAGATTAGTTGTGTATCGTCAGCGTAGCAATGATAGGAGAGGCCATGTGAGGATATGACAGAGCCAAGTGACTTGGTGTATAGCGAGAATAGGAGAGGGCCTAGAACTGTGCCCTGGGGGACACCAGTGGTGAGAGCACGTGGTGCGGAGACAGCTTCTCGCCACGCCACTTGGTAGGAGCGACCGGTCAGGTAGGACGCAATCCAAGAGTGAGCCGCGCCGGAGATGCCCAGCTCGGAGAGGGTGGAGAGGAGGATCTGATGGTTCACAGTATCAAAGGCAGCAGACAGGTCTAGAAGGACAAGAGCAGAGGAGAGAGAGTTAGCTTTAGCAGTGCGGAGAGCCTCCGTGACACAGAGAAGAGCAGTCTCATTTGAATGACCAGTCCTGAAACCTGACTGGTTTGGATCAAGAAGGTCATTCTGAGAGAGATAGCAAGAGAGTTGGCTAAAGACGGCACGCTCAATAGTTTTGGAAAGAAAAGAAAGAAGGGATACTGGTCTGTAGTTGTTGACATCAGAGGGATCGAGTGTTGGTTTTTTGAGAAGGGGTGCAACTCTCGCTCTCTTGAAGACGGAAGGGACATAGCCAGCGGTCAAGGATGAGTTGATCAGCGAGGTGAGGTAGGGGAGAAGGTCACCGGAGATGGTCTGGAGAAGAGAGGAGGGGATAGGGTCAAGCGGGCAGGTTGTTGGGCGGCCTGCAGTCACAAGTCGCAAGATTTTATCTGGAGAGAGAGGGGAGAAAGAAGTCAAAGCATAGGGTAGGGCAGTGTGAGCAGGACCAGCAGTGTCATTTGACTTAACAAACGAGGATCGGATGTCATCCACAGAGAGGGAGGGGGGGGGGGGGGGGGGAGGAGGATTCAGCAGGGAGGAGAATGTGGCAAAGAGCTTCCTAGGGTTAGAGGCAGATGCTTGGAATTTAGAGTGGTAGAAAGTGGCCTTAGCAGCAGAAACAGATGAAGAAAATGTAGAGAGGAGGGAGTGAAAAGATGCCAGGTCCGCAGGGAGTCTAGTTTTCTTCCATTTCCGCTCAGCTGCCCGGAGCTCTGTTCTGTGAGCTCGCAATGAGTCATCAAGCCACGGAGCTGGAGGGGAGGACCGAGCCGGCCGGGAGGATAGGGGACATAGAGAGTCAAAGGATGCAGAAAGGGAGGAGAGGAGGGTTGAGGAGGCAGAATTAGGAGATTGGAGGGAGAAGGATTGAGCAGAGGGAAGAGATGATAGGATGGAAGAGGAGAGAGTAGCGGGAGAGAGAGAGCGAAGGTTGCGGTAAATTAATTAATAGTCCAATAAGAAAGAGAGTTCCAAACCTCTCTGCCAAAAACAGTTAATTTTCAGTTTCTCCCTCCCTACTCAAACAACTCTCACACAGTCCTAGCAAAATTCTTGCTTGAGAAAAAGCTATTTTTGAAAACAATCACAGCATGATACTTAATTGTTGCCCAGAAATGATTTGATATTGATATAAACATGTCTGCATTGGACCTTTATGGACATTTTCTGAAATTATAATGCACAAATATTACATATAGGTCCTTTAAGTACAGCAAATGTATTGATTGTTAAAAAGAAAACACCTCAAAGTGTGTCAAGGTTGATATTTGTCCTTTGACTCCCTGGATCTGTACATGACCACTCCACACACCATGGCGACTGCTGCCAGGAAGCTGCCAGTGACGAACAACAAATTCAGGTTCAAAGCCACATCAGCAGCTGGAGAGGGAAAAGGAATTTATTGAAAGGGTGATTGCCTACTCTACTATTAGTATTTCCTCAATGCAAAAGGGATTGAAATGAGATATGCATATAACACATTATTTACAGTTGTTGGCTAAATACTTTATCCCACTTGATTTTATGTCGTGTGTCAATGACCATATCTAAATCTGACATAATCATTCAGGTTTTCAGGATTACCTTTGCTGTCGGCACTCCTCCTCACACACAAAGGCTCCTGGGAAATGTAGTGCGGGTTGGTCTCCAGGGCGGCCTCTCTCTCTTGGTGATGCTGGGGAGTTGTGGCCGTGGTGCCGTTGATGCAGCCCTGAGCACAGCGGGTGTTGGGGTCCCCCGTCTCACACAGGATCACTGCACAGCTGATGTACACCCGGAGGGGTCACAGGTCACAATCAAGCTCACAGAAAATTGAGGTGACTGAACTGCAACTCAAAACACAAAACATGGTAGAGAAACTCTGTTTAACTTTACTGAAGTAATGTAGTCTCTATTTATATAAAAAGGGTGGTTTGAATAGGTGAAACAACTTCAAACACATAGCCCACCCATTCAGGCAGTGTAAGCCAACCAGGTGCTCCTTAACCCACCTTAGTATCTCACTGTATTTACCTGGTCATGCATCCCAATGAATTTGAAAGCTTCCATTGCAAAATGGAACTGGGATTGGGAACTAGAGTAGATCTGAACCGTTTCATCCTTCTTGCAGCTGTGGAAAGAATAGTTAGTGGGTCATTCCAAAAATGCAATGTTTCACCTGGAATGGGCACTGCAATAAACTATGTCTTTGTCCCAAATGGCACCTTATTCCCTACATAGTACACTACTTTTGACCAGAGCCTTATTTGGGATGCAACCTATATGTGAGCATACACAACAGTGAAGCTAATGACTAATAGGGAAACTAGCCTAAAGGCCGGCAGATAGCGATATTGAGTTGTTTCATCTGTCGAAATGCACTGTATGCAGCCGGCTACACACTAGTATCCCCCGTGGACTGGTTCATACATAAAACATTCTCCATTCAACTCAATTTAATGGCGAGAAGGTGGATAAAACAGGGAAAATATACATACTTTCTTCATGAAACACCACTTTCCACCACCATGCTAGAGTGGCTAATGCTACTTCCTGATGTTGCACCCCGCGTTCAGCCTGGTGTTACAAACAGAGCAAAATTAGAGTTTCAATTTGACAAATTCAGCTAGATCGCTCCTCGTTTCCGTTTGCTTCCATTTAAGAAACGTTTTGCAACAGAATCGGCAGAATGAATACGCCCCAGGGGTAAACAACAGACTGCTGCAACCTGATTGGCTGAAAGCGATACGCAACATCCGGGAATAGCATTCCTAGGCATTAGCCACTTTAGCATGGAGGTGGAAAATGGTGTTTCATAGTGAAAGTATGCATATTTCTCGTTTTTTCCGCCTTCTCACCATTAAATTATGTTAAAGAGGAAATCGATGCTTTTGCAGCCTGAATGGAGAATGTTTTATGTACGAACCAGTCCACGGGGGATATGCGTGTTAACCTTTGGACAGTTAAAAGAAAATACTCAGAATCGCCATCTGCCAGACTTTGGGCTATAGGGAAACCAAACTGGCTGTGTTGGGTGTGCAAGCGTTGCAAAATAAATGAACTGTACATGTTACTTAATCATTTCATACACACTGCTCGTAGCATGAGCGCTAGAATTTGGTACTGTTTGAGACCCTTGACGCACTGCAAGTCCCACCTCTCCCATCTAGTCATTGGTTTTCACGAGCATGCAAACCCATGTGGGTGCTTGTAAGGTGAACGAGGTGAGATTAATCCAAGATAAATAACTAAAAACTAATAAAGTTTCCCCTTTTATCTTTGGATTAATCGTCGGAGTAGAGAAACACATGATTTTGTATGACCCCGGGTAAAAAATCTGCAAATATCCAGCATATCTACAAAGATCCAGGACCATATGCATTGCAGGTAAAATAACAACCCAGTGTTCATCTCCCAGGACAAACTAGCTAGGAACAGCTAACTAGCTAAATGTTCATGAATGCTTCATGTGTGTTTCGACCTGCCCCAAATTAATATAGTTGGTTCACAGTTGGTTTTTGTATTTTAACCTGCATGTCATGATTGCGTCGAGGGTGGCTAGATAAAATCAACATGCGCACACATTGGTGCATGCGTCACACTTGTGACCGGTTTGGTCAGGGTGTTAGTCACTGACCTGTTTTGGATGATGCTGTAGTGCTCGCGTCATTGTCTGTTGGCGTGGCCATGCAGGACTCCACAAACATTTCAGTGTTGGCGACCGAGGACGTGGACGTGATCTCCATGTAGACCATCTCCTTCAGTTCTACCTAGAACCACAGAGAGGATGATGTTGTCCAGAGACACTAATCTAAGGTCAGTTTTATAGTTTTAACCCAAAAGGTTAAGATTTGGGTAAGGTAAGCTCATCCTAGATCTGTGACATAACCAATTAGCCTTTACATTGGCTAGATCCTCTTTAGGATAAATGGGCATTATTTATTTGCTAACTCAATATAAAGCTATATTTACGTCGGGAAAGTACATCATTTAGAATTTTATCCAGAGTGACTTACAGGAGCAATTACGGTTAGGTGCCTTGGTCAAGGACACATCAACAGATTTTTAACTTAGTCGGCTCGGGGATTCAAACCAGTGACCTTTCGGTTACAGGCCGTAAAGCTCTTAACCGCTAGGCTGCCTGCCGCCCTACAGCAGTAAAGACGATGCAATGTCTTGTTTTATGAATCTGGGCTGTCTGCATGAATCAAGACCGTTTTAGCCCAACCTAATCGGTCTGGATCATCTGAACTTAAGGTGTCAGGCTAGGTAACACATTAAGCAAGCATAGTTCACTGAACTAGCTCCGTTACATACACACCTCCACTGGGTAACTGGCTGGATCCACCATCCTGTTGAAACTACTGCTGTGGAAGAACTCAAACTGCTAGGTGAACTTCCCGAAGCCCTTCTCTATGAAAATGTAAGGAATCTTGTGGGCCAGGAATTCCAGGCTCACGTTTCCCTTCTTGGGGTAGACGCAGCAGAACTCGATCTCCATCTCGTCCCTCTTGGTGATCACGGCACTGAAGTCATCAAAGGAATTGATCTAGTTTTCTGAAGATTAGGCAACATATTTGGCTTTAACTGTTAGTCAAATTAGCATCTAAATTCAAATTACTTTTGAGTATAATGGTGACGATAACCACGTTTCCATCCAACCATTTCCTGCAGATCAATTACCTGACACATGAAAAAAGTCACAACCGGGCTGATGGAAACATGAAATGCCGATACAATTTTATTAATGCCGACAGACAATTTGTTTGTTCGACATGGTGGGATCTTTTTCTGTCTGTAAAATAAATGATGCGAGAAATGGTGGTGGAAACCCCTTTATGTGCAAATATCTGTATAATAACCATCATATTGAAGTAAACTTGGAGTCACGCGATGACATGTTGTGTGGTCCTACCACTACCACTCTTTAAACCAAATACAAATAATATCACTCTTATCCATAATAACCTCATAATGTAGGTAGCCTACCCACACTGTATCTGCGAGATGTTGGTTAAAGTGCACGTGTCAAGACCAGAGTGGGCACATTTGCAAAATAACGCAACAGTTTTTGTGACAAAATCATCAGTAGAGCTGAAAATGATGGAAACCCATTTAACTTGTATTTTTCAATTTAATGGCAAAAGTTATTTTTATGTGCACTATGTCATCACACCTTTTATCTGTAATAAGTCAGTTTGATGGAAAAACATCTCTGGTGAGAAAATGTGTTTTAGGCAGATTTGAAAGAGGTTGAGTTCCTGCCCAACTAAATTGCAGATGTATAATGACTGTAGAGGTATTTAACATATGAGCTGACCACATCATTACATTATAGTCATTTAGCAGACGCTCTTATCCTGAGCGACTTACAGTTAGTGAGTGCATACATTATTCATACTGGCCCCCCGTGGGAATCGAACCCACAACCCTGGCGTTGCAAGCGCCATGCTCTACCAACTGAGCTACAGGAGGCCTTAATCTGAAGTTTGGATAATAAGCTTTTGATGTAATGATATGTTGGGGTTTGTACAACACTGCCTGTCATAGAATATTGTGAGATGTTAGTTCAGGGAATAGTGACCAATCTATAAGATTCTGGGAGGATTGTATGACTAAGGGGGCAGGGTCTAGGTAGTTAGAGTTGTTGTTCCGCTGAAGGTAGATTATGATGAACTAATTTATAGTAATAAAGAATCATTAGAAATATGAATGTTTTGGTTGATATGAATATATTACAATATGATGAATGTTATGTGTGTGTAATTTATTACTAGAGATTAAATGAAAGTGGAATAATGTATAAATACTGACTTGCACACTCAAAACGTAGACGTACGTAGACATATATAGCAATCTGATACCCGACTGCACAGTCGATGACGTGGCACGCAACCAATGGTTGAGGCAATGTAATGCCTGTGAATCCATGGTCAGGAACTCGACCAGAGGTTCTAAAAATGACTAAAGTGAGAAATCATGCAGTGTGACTGACAAAAACAATAAAACACCAACATTTCTATCAAATCTTACAGTAGTGCATATACACTTACAGCTGCTCCATTTCGAGTCTCATAGCAAAGGGTCTGAACACTTATGTAAATAAGGTATTTAAGATTATTATTCTTTACAAATTTGCACACAAAAAACCCAACCTGTTTTCGCTTTGTCATTATGGGTTATTGTGTGTAGATTGATGAGGATATATATACAGTGGGGAAAAAACGTATTTAGTCAGCCACCAATTGTGCAAGTTCTCCCACTTAAAAAGATGAGAGAGGCCTGTAATTTTCATCATAGGTACATGTCAACTATGACAGACAAATTGAGAAAAATTTTTCCAGAAAATCACATTGTAGGATTTTTTATGAATTTATTTGCAAATTATGGTGGAAAATAAGTATTTGGTCACCTACAAACAAGCAATATTTCTGGCTCTCACAGACCTGTAACTTCTTCTTTAAGAGGCTCCTCTGTCCTCCACTCGTTACCTATATTAATGGCACCTGTTTGAACTTGTTATCAGTATAAAAGACACCTGTCCACAACCTCAAACAGTCACACTCCAAACTCCACTATGGCCAAGACCAAAGAGCTGTCAAAGGACACCAGAAACAAAATTGTAGACCTGCACCAGGCTGGGAAGACTGAATCTGCAATAGGTAAGCAGCTTGGTTTGAAGAAATCAACTGTGGGAGCAATTATTAGGAAATGGAAGACATACAAGACCACTGATAATCTCCCTCGATCTGGGGCTCCACGCAAGATCTCACCCCGTGGGGTCAAAATGATCACAAGAACGGTGAGCAAAAATCCCAGAACCACACGGGGGGACCTAGTGAATGACCTGCAGAGAGCTGGGACCAAAGTAACAAAGCCTACCATCAGTAACACCAGGGACTCAAATCCTGCAGTGGCAGACGTGTCCCCCTGCTTAAGCCAGTACATGTCCAGGCCCGTCTGAAGTTTGCTAGAGTGCATTTGGATGATCCAGAAGAGGATTGGGAGAATGTCATATGGTCAGATGAAACCAAAATAGAACCTTTTGGTAAAAACTCAACTCGTCGTGTTTGGAGGACAAAGAATGCTGAGTTGCATCCAAAGAACACATTTACATTTACATTTTAGTCATTTAGCAGACGCTCTTATCCAGAGCGACTTACAGTTAGTGAATACATATTTTTTTTATACTGGCCCCCCGTGGAAATCGAACCCACAACCCTGGCGTTGCAAACGCCATGCTCTATCAACTGAGCTACATCCCTGCCGGCCATTCCCTCTCCTACCCTGGACGACGCTGGGCCAATTGTGCGCCGCTCATGAGTCTCCCCATACCTACTGTGAAGCATGGGGGTGGAAACATCATGCTTTGGGGCAGTTTTTCTGCAAAGGGACCAGGACGACTGATCCGTGTAAAGGAAAGAATGAATGGGGCCATGTATCGTGAGATTTTGAGTGAAAACCTCCTTCCATCAGCAAGGGCATTGAAGATGAAACATGGCTGGGTCTTTCAGCATGACAATGATCCCAAACACACCGCCCGGGCAATGAAGGAGTGGCTTCGTAAGAAGCATTTCAAGGTCCTGCAGTGGCCTAGCCAGTCTCCAGATCTCAACCCCATAGAAAATCTTTGGAGGAGTTGAAAGTCCGTGTTGCCCAGCGACAGCCCCAAAACATCACTGCTCTAGAGGAGATCTGCATGGAGGAATGGGCCAAAATCCAGCAACATTGTGTGAAAACCTTGTGAAGACTTACAGAAAACGTTTGACCTGTGTCATTGCCAACAAAGGGTATATAACAAAATATTGAGAAACTTTTGTTATTGACCAAATACTTATTTTCCACCATAATTTGCAAATAAATTCATAAAAAATCCTACAGTGTGATTTTCTGGATTTTTTTTTCTCATTTTGTCTGTCATAGTTGACGTGTACCTATGATGAAAATTACAGGCCTCTCTCATCTTTTTAAGTGGGAGAACTTGCACAATTGGTGGCTGACTAAATACTTTTTTCCCCCACTATATATATATATATATATATATATATATATATATATATATAGATAGATAGTTATATATATATATATATATATATATATATATACATATATATATATATATATATATATATATAGTTATATTTATGTTGTATAAACAGGGCGCAATTGTAAAATAGACCTAGTTCTCAATATGTCTTCCCTATTATAATAAAGGTTAAAATTAAAAGTAATAGAACACATAATAATAATAATAATAATAATAATAATAATGTAGTGGAAATTTAGCCTGGTGAATCCAGAATGAACATCCCACTATGATGATGATGATGATGATGATAATTGTATTAAAATAGCGTTACAGTTACGTTCACTGAAAAGTTTTTTGAAAAATCTTTAGTGTTTTATATTATAACTCATTCGACTCGACTGTATTGCAATGACGGAAGACTGTAATTGTGCTTTCTGCCACACAGGGTGCTGCAAGCGCCACGTCACAGGCAACAGGAAAGTTCACTTATCCATATACGTATAAAGCAGTAGAGGCTGGTGGGAGGAGCTATAGAAGGATGGGCTCATTGTAATTGCTGGATTGGAATCAATGGAACGTTGTCAAACACATCAAACATATGGAAACCACGTTTGACTCCGTTCCAAAAATTCCATTCCAGCCTTTACAATGATGATGGGGAAGTGTTACCTTCAGTAAGATATCACAGCTGGTGTCTTATTCTGTCACTCTCTCTTCTCTGTCGTCTCTAGATCACTCTCTGTCGTCTCTCTGGATCACTCTCTCTGTCGTCTCTCTGGATCACTATCTCTCTGTCGTCTCTCTGGATCAGTCTCTCTGTTGTCTCTCTGGATCACTCTCTCTGTCGTCTCTCTGGATCAGTCTCTCTGTCATCTCTCTGGATCGCTCTCTCTGTCGTCTCTGTCCGTCTTTCCGTGTCTCTGTATCTGTATCACTGTCAGTGTCTATCTCTGTCTTTCTCTGTGTCAGACCAGCTCTGTCTGGAGATGGAAGCTCCTCTCTGAAAAAACACAATCAGATACCAGTTTGTTCACATGCCATTTATCTCACATGATCATCATACAATTTGTGAAGTGAGGTGTATTCAGTGTTTCTGTGTGCATTCATGCGTGTGTTTGTGTATGTTTCTGTGTGTGTTTCTGTTGGTGCAAGTGTGACAGAGTGTGAATGGTCCTTGCCCCATACAAACACAGAATGCAAAAGGTTTTAGTCAATTACCGATGAGCCACTGTCCATTTTGAGCATTGTTGGAAGTTGATAATGCAGCTTGTCAACTTTGAGCATACACTATATGGGCTCCAACCTTTCTTGGAATAGGGCCGTGTAGCATGAACTCTATATATGGGCATAGGGCCCTGACACAGCCGCCTTGCACTGTGAACTTCATACACATTTTTTCGTCTGAAAATGCTAACATTTGGCAGTGACTTGTCTACCAAAACCAAGGTGCTGATTGCAGTTACTCCTTAGAGCAGTCCATAGACTGCTTACAAGTTAAGGAAACAAATATCTAAATACATACTTTCGCTGAACTATTCCATTATGTTTAGAAGTGTGAAAATAGTCTGCGATCAAAAGACTGAAGCACTGGAAGTATTTAAAGGTTATACATGTAACATTTCTACCTGCAAATCTCTCTAAAGGTCAATCACATATCAGTTAGTCTTGGAAATCTCAGACCTAGGGTAACAGGAATAGATCTAGGGTAACAGGACCAGACCGAGGGCAACAGCACCAGACCTAGGGCAACAGCACCAGACCTAGGGCAACAGCACCAGACCTAGGGTAACAGCACCAGACCTAGGGCAACAGCACCAGACCTAGGGTAACAGCACCAGACCTAGGGAAACAGCACCAGACCTAGGGAAACAGCACCAGACCTAGGGTAACAGCACCAGACCTAGGGAAACAGCACCAGACCTAATTTACAACTGCGACCTGGCCAAGATAAAGCAAAGCAGTGCGATAAAAACAACAATACAGAGTTACATATGGGGTAAACAAAACATAAAGTCAAAAATACAACAGAAAATATATATACAGTGTGTGCGAATGTAGTAAATTATGGAGGTAAGGCAATAAATAGGCCATAGTGCAAAATAGTTACAATTTCGTATTAACACTGGAATTATAGATGTGCAAAAGATGATGTGCAAATTAGCAAAATAAATAACAATATGGGGATGAGGTAGATGGATGGGCTAATTACAGATGGGCTGTGTACAAGTGCAGTGATTGGTAAGCTGCTCTGACAACTGACGCCTAAAGTTAGTGAGGGAGATAAGAGTCTCCAGCTTCAGAGATTTTTGCAGTTTGTTCCAGTCATTGGCAGCAGAGAACTGAAAGGAATGGCGGCCAAAGGAGGTGTTGGCATTGGGGATGACCAGTGAGATATACCTGCTGGAGCGCAGACTACGGGTGGGTGTTGCTATGGTGACCAGTGAGCTAAGATAAGACGGGGATTTGCCTAGCAGTGATTTATAGATGACCTGGAGCCAGTGGGTTTGGCAACTAATATGTAGTGAGGGCCAGCCAACAAGAGCGTACAGGTCACAATGGTGGGTAGTATATGGGGCTTTGGTGACAAAACGGATGGCACTGTGATAGACTACATCCAATTTGCTGAGTAGAGTGTTGGAGGCTATTTTGTAAATGACATCGCCAAAGTCAAGGATCGGTAGGATAGTCAGTTTTACTATGGCATGTTTGGCAGCATGAGTGAAGGAGGCTTTGTTGCGAAATAGGAAGCCGATATTAGATCTAACTTTTGATTGGAGATGCTTAATGTGAGTCTGGAAGGAAAGTTTACAGTCTAACCAGACACCTAGGTATTTGTAGTTGTCCACATACTCTAGGTCAGACCCGCCGAGAGTAGTGATTCTAGTCGGGTGGGCGGGTGCAAGCAGCGTTCGGTTGAAGAGCATGCATTTAGTTTTACTAGTGTTTAAGAGCAGTTGGAGGCTACGGAAGGAGTGTTGTATGGCGTTGAAGCTCGTTTGGAGGTTTGTTAACACAGTGTCCAATGAAGGGCCAGATGTATACAAAATGGTGTCGTCCGCATAGAGGTATATCCGAGCGTCACCAGCAGCAAGAGCAACATCATTGATATACACAGAGAATAGAGTCTGCCCGAGAATTGAACCCTGTGGCACCAGACCTGTCTGGGGATCATGTGAGAAATGCTCTTCAGACAGACAACTTTCCCAACAAATCACAAGTGTGGGTAGGCGGGACTTAAAATGCGGGCGGGAAATGTGCTTGTGAAAAATAAACCCCTTGGAATTACATGACAGAGGCGGACACCATGTGGACGCATAGCTAGGCTAATTCTAACCACAGCAAGTCAGTGGTTGTAAGCTTTTAACGCTAACATTAGCTGTCATGGTGCATGTAACTACTCACTTGCGAAATACACTCATTGAAACTATCCTCTGTGAGCTCCATTTTGAGAGCTATCAATTTTGTGTCCGGTGAGGATGTTCACGCCTGGGCAAAAACTGATAGATCTCTGGACGGATTTCCTGCACCTCCCATTTCCGCCAAACCGCCTAATGCTGGTATTGCCAGCAGAAGTGTATGTCGGAACATTGATACATTGTGGGAGGCAACACGTTTTCCTAAGGAGACTACCCGTCTGCCTAGGAAGACTACATATCAGTAGTAATGATGGAATAAAAATCAACTAGTGAAAAAGTGTCCGGTCCGGCCAGCAGTTGTGTGTAGGCTAGATCTCCCTATGTTATGATTAGTTTGCGTTTGCTAGATTGAGAACGTTAGTAAATAATTCGCAATACAACACTTACTAACGTCCTTGCAACAGTTGTTTTGCAGCAGTTTTTGTGAGTAAAATGTTAAATATATTGATTTAAACATCCTGTGTTGAGTGCTTAGTCTTTTACCATTGATATGTTCTAGGCCATTTAGAGACTTTATTAAGGAACATGAGGCACTTTTGAAATGTCTACCCATGGTATCTCTATCTTTTTGTGAAAAAACATTTATAAAATATAAATAGCCCTCACTTTAGATTAGGGACTGCAAAAATACTTTACTAATGGTTAGTAAATGGTTTATAAGGATCTGTATTAAACATTTAAAGAATTATTTTATGAATCATAAATACATCATTTAAAAGTTGTTTATAAATGTGTGAATAACACGCTTACTAACATCTCTCTCTCACAGGCTTATCTTTTCACAGGAACCCACAACCCAGTCTCCGTCTCTCCGTCTCTCCTTCTCTCTTTCTCTCCTTCTCTCCTTCTCTCCTCTCTTTCTCTCTTTCTCTCCTTCTCTCCTTCTCTCATCTCCTTCTCTCCTTCTCTCTTTTCTACTCTCCTTCTCCTTTTTCTCTCTTTCTGCCTCTCACACTCTACCATACATTGCCTTTCTCGCTTTCTACATTGCTCTCTCTCTCTCTCTCTCTCTCTCTCTCTCTCTCTCTCTCTCTCTCTCTCTCTCTCTCTCGCTCTCTCTCTCTCTCTCTCTCTCTCTCTCTCTCTCTCTCTCTTCTCTCCCCCCTCTCTCTCTCTCTCTCTCTCTCTCTCTCTCTCTCTCCTCTATCTCTCTTT
>NC_140012.1:35419175-35774198 GCF_964263955.1 Coregonus lavaretus | reverse complement strand
TCTCTCTCTCTCTCTCTCTCCCCCCCCTCTCTCTCTCTCTCTCTCTCTCTCTCTCTCTCTCTCTCTCTCTCTCTCTCTCTCTCTCTCCCTCTCTCTCTCGCTCTCTGTCTCTCTCTCTCTCTCAATTCAATTCCATTCAAAGGCCTTTATTGGCATGGGAAACATATATTTACATTGCCAAAGCAAGTGAAATAGATAATAAACTAAAGCCTTTCTCAATAGCCTTTCTCTCTCTCCCTGTATCTCTTTTCCCCATCTCTTTCCATCTATCTCCCTTAATCTTTATCTCCCTCCCTCCATCTGTCTCTCTTTCCTTTATCTTCCCCCTCCTTCCCTTCTTCCATCCCTCTCTCCCTCCCTCTCTCCCTCTATCTCTCCCTCCCTCTCTCCCTCCCTCCCTCTCTCCATCCCTCTCTCCCTCCATCTCTCCCTCCCTCTCTCCCTCCCTCTCTCCATCCCTCTCTCCCTCTCTCCCTCCCTCTCTCCATCCCTCTCTCCCCCCTCTCTCTCTCCCTCCCTCTCTCCATCCCTCTCTCCCTCCATCTCTCCCTCCCTCTCTCCATCCCGCTCTCCCTCCATCTCTCCCTCCTCTCTCTCCCTCCATCTCTCCCTCCCTCTCTCCCTCCATCTCTCCCTCCCTCTCTCCCTCCCTCTCTCCCTCCATCTCTCCCTCCCTCTCTCCCTCCCTCTCTCCCTCCATCTCTCCCTCCCTCTCTCCCTCCATCTCTCCCTCCCTCTCTCCCTCCCTCTCTCCATCCCTCTCTCTCTCTCTCTCCCTCCATCTCTCCCTCCCTGTCTCCCTCCATCTCTCCCTCCCTCTCTCCCTCCATCTCTCCCTCTCTCCTTCCCCATCTCTTTCTTTCTCTTCAGCTATTCAACTGTTATGAAGAAATGATCAGGAACATTTCCTATCGGAGCTGTTACCTCCCATCAGAATGGGCTAAGAAGTGTGTGTGTGTGAGTGTGTGTGTGCTGTAGAGAGTAATCCTGGTTTTTCTGTGCCGTGTGGATTAGGTAGACACTGTCAGTGCTTCAGTAACACTCTCAGGGGCTTACAGCAGCCAAGGCACATGGTAAAAGGCACAAAAATAATTCCCTATATTCCAAACCTGGGTACCATAGACCCCTGTGTTCTGATGTGTGTGTGTGTGTGTGTGTGTGTGTGTATGTTTGTGGTGTGTGTGTGATTTGTGTGTTCCTGTGGTGTGTGTGTGTTATTGTGTGTGTGTGTGTTTGTGTGTTTGTGTGTGTGTGTCTGTGTGTGTGCGTATGTGTGTGTGTGTGCATCCTGAATTGGGGGCACTGTGTGATAATTTTTTGGCAGAACACCTTGATATGGACTGGGGTGCCATGGGGTATTATTGGGCTGTGGATTTAGTTCTCTCCAGACATGCAGAGCTGCAGTGTGTGTGTGTGTGTGTGTGTGTGTGTGTGTGTGTGTGTGTGTGTGTATGTATGAATGCGTGTGTGACTGTGGGTGTGTGCGTGTGTGTGTGTGTGTGTGTGTGTGTGTGTGTGTGTGTGTGTGTGTGTGTGCGTGTACGTGCAGGCTTGTGTGTGTATGTGTGTTTGTTCTATGGCCTACCTAGAACAGTAATCCAGGTCACAGACACACACACTCCGAGTCAGTGATGCATATTTAAATATGAATGAGGTAGTGACAGCCTGAGAGTTATAATGAAGTCATTTCTCCATTCTAAATACCAGGCTAATCCAACACTTAGCTATTTATTTATGCACAATTAACCTCTCAAAACGCAGCTCACGCTAATATTTTAGTCTGTGGAGAAAGACGTCTTGGCAGGGTAGTGAGTGTGTGTGTGTTTGAGTGAGAGAAGGTGTGTGTGTGTATTAATGCATGTCTGTGTGAGTGAGTGTGCGCGTGCTTGCGTTTGTGTGTGTGCGTGCGATGTTACCCTAGTCAACAGGCTGACAGCTGAATGGAGTTGTTCTCCATCGTCGGGCCTGGAAATGGATTCCTCCTGAATCCTGCTGCTCCATTGTGTGTGTGTCTGTGTGTCTATGTCTGTGTGTGTGTGTATTCACATGCATGTGTGTAAGTGTGCAAGCGTGTATATGTGTGTGTTGGCATGCTAGTGTGTGTGCTAGTGTGTGTGTGCAAAGGTGTGGGTGTGCTAAGGTGTGTGTGTGTGCTAAGGTGTGTGTGTGTGCTAAGGTGTGTGTGTGCTAAGGTGTGTGTGTGTGCTAGTGTGTGTGTGTGCTCTCCAGGACTGTCATGCTACACTCATTTCCTCAGATGTTCTTAACCTCATTTCCATCTCCCTCTTAACTTCCTCTGAACTTAAGGGAAGCATAGAAATAGCGCACATAGTATGAACTTGAACTTGGTCAAGTCGCCCCAAAAGTTTCATTTAACTTCCTGTTCCAGAATGCTACAATAAGGACAACATCTACAAGCCCACTTTGCCCACACTTATTCTGCTTCTGTCAGTTAAGCTATGACAGAAACATACTAGCACTTTGAAAGTAAGTGCATGTTTGTGTAGTGCATCAACATTACTGTTATGCTGTGATATACATTGCACTTTGACTCTGATTCATACAGCTGGGTTGGCCTTGGCGTTTGTACATTTTCATAACGTAACGAGCTACAAGCTCTCACTGTCTCATTTCAGAATTAGACGTTTATCCATGTTTCTCAAACATCACATTTCTAAGTTGTTCTAAAAGTCAAATTTTGAAGTGTTTAAGGCAGCGGTACCCCAACTGATATGAAAATGGGGTGAACCGGGAGAATTTTGTAAATATTATAATATCGTCTTTGTATCTCAAAATCATTGTAATGTGGTTAGTCTTAAAAATCAACCAGAATGCGCCATTAGATCATGGGAAAAGGCCGCACTTGACGGTTGCACATTAATCATTCCCACAGTGAATGTCTAGGCCCACTACGCTATGAAACCACACACAATTTATATGGTGAAAACAATGTGTGGGGAGGCAGAGGCATGGAAACTAACATCAATGCCTTTGTCAGATAACACTGTTAAACAAATAATTTATGCTATTGCTAGAAATCAAAAGGAAACTGACTGAATGACTCAAAAACTCCCCAGCTTACGCTCTCCAAATGGACGTTAGCTGTGAGGGCCAAGATGCCAATATATTGACTTTTGTTCGCCATACATGTCAGGGGATGCTATTCACAAGGACATATTGTTCTGTCTCACAATTCCCGAGATGTTCAGTGTGCTGCTTGGCTATATTGACAAAAAACAGATTTTATGGGATCGAATGGTGAGATTTTGCACAGATGGGGCTCCATCTATAGCGGGACGGCGGGCAGGCCTCTGCACTCTAGTTATGAATGTGTCTCCCTCTGCCATATGGAGGCATTGTATGATACACCGAGAGCAACTGGCGGCAAAAGAGCTGAGCACAGAACTCGAAGATATACTGCAGAAGGTAACTTTGATTGTAAATTACATCAAACCACATCCACTGTGCGCACTCCTGTTCGCAAAACTATGTGGAGATATGGGATCAGAGCATGACAATGTTCTATTTCATACCGAGGCTTGGTGGTTATCGAGGGGGAGTGTTGGAAAGATTTTTCACATTAAGAGAGGAACTGTTGTCATTCACAATGGATGTAAACAAATAATGGTCGCATACACATATTTAGCAGATGTTATTGCAGGTGTAGCAAAATGCTTGTGTTCCTTGCTCCAACAGCACAGTAATATCTAACAATATACAATAATACACACAAATCTAGACAGTAAAAAAAATAATTAAGAAATATAGAAATATTAGGACGAGCAATGTTGGAAAGAAAAGGGGGATACCTAGTCAGTTGTACAACTGAATGCATTCAACTGAAATGTGTCTTCCGCATTTAACCCAACCCCTCTGAAGTCATAAATATATATACAGTGCATTCGGAAAGTATTCAGACCCCTTTACTTTTTCCACAATTTGTTACGTTACAGCCTTATACTAAAATTGATTAAATAAAATAAAAATCTCACAAATCTACAATACCTCATAATGACAAAGTGAAAACAGGTTTTTAGAAAATGTTCCTGAATTATAAAAAATCAAAAACAGAAATACCTTATTTACATATGTGTTCAAACCCTTTGCTATGAGACTCGAAATTGAGTTCAGGTGCATCCTGTTTCCATTCATCATCCTTGAGATGTTTCTACAACTTGATTGGAGTCCACCTGTGGTAAATTCAATTGATTGGACATGATTTGGAAAGGCACACACGTGTCTACATAAGGTCCCACAGTTGACAGTACATGTCAGAGCATAAACCAAGCCATGAGGTCGAAGGAATTGTGCTTAGAGCTCCGAGACAGGATTGTGTCGAGGCACAGATCTGGGGAAGGGTACCAAAAAATGTCTGCAGCATTGAAGGTCCCCAAGAACACAGTGGCCTCCATCATTCATAAATGGAAGAAGTTTGGAACCACCAAGACTCTTCTTAGAGCTGTCCGCCCGGCCAAACTGAGCAATCAAGGGAAAAATGCCTTGGTCAGGGAGGTGACCAAGAACCCGATTGTTACTCTGACAGCGCTCCAGAGTTCCTCTTTGGAGATAGGAGAACCTTTCAGAAGGACAACCATCTCTGCAGCACTCCACCAATCAGGCTTTTATGGTAGAATGGCCAGACGTAAGCCACTCCTCAGTAAAAGGCACATGACAGCCCGCTTGGAGTTTGCCAAAAGGCACCTAAAGACTCTCAGACCATGAGAAACAAGATTCTCTGGTCTGATGAAACTAAGATTGAACTATTTTGCCTGAATGCCAAGCGTCATGTCTGGATGAAACCTGGCACCATCCCTACGCTGAAGCATGGTGGTGGCAGCAGCGGCAGGGAATGGGAAACTAGTCAGGATCGGGGGAAAGATGAATGGAGCAAAGTACAGAGAGATCCTTGATGAAAACCTGCCCCAGAGCGCTCAGGACCTCAGACTGGGGCAAAGGTTTACCTCCCAACAGGACAACAATCCTAAGCACACAGCCAAGATAACGCAGGAGTGGCTTCGGGACAAGTCTCTGAAAATCCATGAGTGGCCCAGCCAGAGCCCGGACTTGAACCTGATCGAACACCTGAAAATAGCTGTGCAGTGACGCTCCTCATCCAACCTGACAGAGCTTGAGAGGATCTGCAGAGAAGAATGGGAGAAACTCCCCAAATAAAGGTGTACCAAGCTTGTAGCCTCATACCCAAGAAGACTTGATGCTGTAATCGCTGCTAAAGGTGCTACAACAAAGTACTGAGTAAAAGGTCTGAATACTTATGTAAATTATATATTTCAGTTTTAAATTTTTTATACATTTGCAAAAATTACAAAAAAAACTGTTTTTGCTTTGTCATTATGGGGTATTGTGTAGATTGATGAGGGGGAAAACAATTTAATAAATGTTAGAATAAGGCTGTAACGTATCAAAATGTGCAAAAAGTAAAGGGGTCTGAATACTTTCCGAAGGCACTGTATATATATACTGTATGTGATGGGATGTATAGACAAAATGAACAGTAAATTGATATAATATGTAGTATATATGAAGAATAGTATATGTACAGCACTAGTTCAATAGGATAGGACTTGACTAGAATACAGTATTTACATATGAAGTGGGTAAATCAGTATGTAAACATTATTTAAGTGACCAGTGTTTCGTGACTATGTACATAGGGCAGCAGCCTCTAAGGTGCAGGGTAGTGTAACCGGGTGGTAGCCCGCTAGTGACAGTGACTAAAGTTCAGGGCAGGGTACTGGCCAGAGGCCAGCTAGTGGTGACTATTTAATTCTCTGATGGCCTGGAGATAGAAGCTGTTTTTCAGTCTCTCTGTGCCAGCTTTGATGCACCTGTACTGACCTCACCTTCTTGATGGTAGTGAGGTGAACAGGCCGTGGCGGGATGCTGAGGTCCTTGATGATTTTCTTGGCCTTCCTGTGACACCGGGTGCTGTAGATGTCCTGGAGGGCAGGCAGTGTTCCCCCGATAATGCTTTGGGCAGACCGCACCACCCCCTGGAGAGCCTTGCGGATGCTGATGGTGCAGTTGCCGTACCAGGCGGTGATGCAGCCCGAAAGGATGCTCTCAATAGTGCATCTGTAAAAGCTAGGGGCTAAAGTTAGAGGCCATGCCAAATTTCTTCAGCCTTCTGAGGTTGAAGAGGTGCTGTTTTGCTCCTTCTTCACTGTCCGTTGCCACGCAGTCATGGGTGATCAGGGAGTACAGGAGGGGGCTGAGCATGCACCATTGTGGGGCCCCTGTGTTGAGGATCAGCGAATTGGAGGTGTTGTTTCCTACCTTCACCACCTGGGGGCGGCCCATCAGGAAGTCCAGGACCCAGTTGCACAGGGCGGGGTTCAGACCCAGGGCCCCGAGCTTAATGATGAGTTTGAAGAGTACTATGGTGTTGAAGGCTGAGCTATAGTCAATGAACAGCATTCTGACGTAGGTATTCCTCTTGTCCAGATGGGATAGGGCAGTGTGCAGTGCGATGGCGATTGCATCGTCTGTGGATCTATTGGGGCGGTAAGCAAATTGAAGTCGGTTTAGGGTGTCAGGTAAGGTAGAGGTGATATGATCCTTGACTAGTCTCTCAAAGCCCGTCACGATGACAGAAGTGAGTGCTACGGGACGATAGTCATTTAGTTCAGTTACATTTGCTTTCTTGGGTACAGGAACAATGGTGGACATCTTGAAGCAAGTGGGGACAGCAGACTGGGATAGGGAGAGATTGAATATGTCCGTAAACACTCCAGCCAGCTGGTCTGCGCATGCTCTAAGGACGCGGTTAGGGATGCCGTCTGGGCCGGCAGTCTTGCGAGGGTTAACACGCTTAAATGTCTTACTCACGTCGGCCACGGAGAACGAGAGCCCACAGTCCTTGGGAGCGGGAAGCGTCGGTGGCACTGTGTTATCCTCAAAGCGGGCGAAGAGGAGTTTAGCTTGTCTGGGAGCAAAACGTTGGTGTCCGCGACGTGGCTGGTTTTCCCTTTTTAATCCGTGATTGTCTGTAGACCCTGCCACATATGTCTCGTGTCTGAGCCGTTGAATTGCGACACCACTTTGTCTCTGTACTGACGTTTTGCCTGTTTGATTGCTTTACAGAGGGAATAACGAACTACACTGTTTGTATTCAACCATATTCCCAGTCACCTTGCCATGGTTAAATGTGGTGGTTCACGCTTTCAGTTTTGCGCGAATGCTGCCATCCATCCATGCTTTCTGGTTTGGGTAGGTTTTAATAGACACCGTGGGAATAACATCCCCTATACACTTCCTGATTAACTCAGTCACCGTGTCCGTGTAAATGTCAATGTTATTCTCTGAGGCTACCCGGAATATATCCCAGTCCGTGTGATCAAAACAATCTTGAAGCATAGATTCTGATTGGTCAGACCAGCGTTTATTAGACCTTAGCACGGGTACTTCCTGTTTGAGTTTCTGCCTATAGGAAGGGAGGAGCAAAATGGAGTCGTGATCTGATTTGCCGAAGGGAAGGCGGGGGAGGGCCTTGTAGGCATCTCGAAAAGGCGAGTAGTAGTGGTCTAGTGTTTTTCTAAGCGAGTATTACAATCAATGTGTTGATAGAACTTCGGTAGCGTTTTCCTCAAATTTGCTTTGTTAAATTCCCCAGCTACAATAAATGCGGCCTCAGGATATGTGGTTTCCAGTTTGCATAAAGTCCAGTGTAGTTCCTTGAGGGCCGTCGTGGTATCGGCTTGAGGGGGAATATACACGGCTGTGAGTATAACCGAAGAGAATTATCTTGGGAGGTAATACGGTCTGCATTTGATTGTGAGGAATTCTAGGTCGGGTGAACAAAAGGACTTGAGTTTCTGTATGTTATCACAATCACACCATGAGTAGTTAATCATGAAATATACACCTCCGCCTTTCTTTTTCCCAGAGAGTTCTTTATTCCTGTCTGCGCGATGTACTGAGAACCCAGCTGGCTGTATGGATGGGGATGTGTCTCCTTGCCTATGTAACAGAAATATTTGGGAAACTGAACGCAAGCATGCAGGGGAAATACAAAACATTCTACAGATGAGTGACCGAATCAGTGGATTCAGAGGAAAGAAGTCTTATTGGAGAGAGAGTCTTTCAAAAGCGAACCATGCCCCATTCCCTCGGCTGTGCATGTTTCTAACAGAAAACAGCATCAGTAAGTGTCCCACATGAGTGATGACTGCTCACATCCAACGCTTGGAAGAGCACTTTGGGACCCAATTCCCAATCCATTTGAAAGTGATCCTAGCACTGGTGACATATCAGTAAGTGAAATCGAACATCTGATCGAGCTGTCATGTGACCGAATGCATTCATGGGTCACTACGGAGGAGTTTTGGTCCAGACTCAAAGGGAATACCCTGCCATCTGCCTCTGAGCATTAATGCCGTGTTCAAAACAACTGGTAACTCAGAACTGGGTACTCGGAACTCTCCGACTTCTGACTTTAGTGCATTCAAGACAACTGGGAAAAATATTTTTGAACGGTCATCCAACTCAGAATTCCAACTTGGGAACTCGGGCCTCTTTCTGGTGCTCCGACATTCCGACCTAAAGATCACTGACGTCATGATTTGACCTTGTATTTTTAAGAGTTCCCAGTTGTCTTGAAAGCACCATAAAACTCATTGTACCCTTCGCCAGCTCATATCTGTGTGAAGCTGGATTCAGTGCTCTCGTCTGTATTAAAACCAAATATCGATCCAGGTTGGATGAGGTGCACAGAGATGAGCTGCGCACTGTTGACCACGCCCCTTGACTTTGAGAAGCTCCGACGCAACATGCATCAAGCACTCCCATCTCATTAGTGGTGGTGAGATAAGATACATTATGTCAAACTAATTTGCAATTTACTGTCATAGCCTGTCAGGGGACAGGGTCACAGTTGCTGTTGTGTGTCTTTGTGGTGCATGCATTAAAAGCATATTTATTGATTTAGACCAGCATTTTACCCACCAACACACACAAGCACACACACACACACACACATACATACACACGCCACACACACACACACATACAGTGGGGGAAAAAAGTATTTAGTCAGCCACCAATTGTGCAAGTTCTCCCACTTAAAAAGATGAGAGAGGCCTGTAATTTTCATCATAGGTACACGTCAAATTGAGATTTTTTTTTCTCCAGAAAATCACATTGTAGGATTTTTAATGAATTTATTTGCAAATTATGGTGGAAAATAAGTATTTGGTCACCTACAAACAAGCAAGATTTCTGGCTCTCACAGACCTGTAACTTCTTCTTTAAGAGGCTCCTCTGTCCTCCACTCGTTACCTGTATTAATGGCACCTGTTTGAACTTGTTATCAGTATAAAAGACACCTGTCCACAACCTCAAACAGTCACACTCCAAACTCCACTATGGCCAAGACCAAAGAGCTGTCAAAGGACACCAGAAACAAAATTGTAGACCTGCACCAGGCTGGGAAGACTGAATCTGCTTGGTTTGAAGAAATCAACTGTGGGAGCAATTATTAGGAAATGGAAGACATACAAGACCACTGATAATCTCCCTCGATCTGGGGCGCCACGCAAGATCTCAATCCGTGGGGTCAAAATGATCACAACGGTGAGCAAAAATCCCAGTACCACACAGGGGGACCTAGGGAATGACCTGCAGAGAGCTGGGACCAAAGTAACAAAGCCTACCATCAGTAACACACTACGCCGCCAGGGACTCAAATCCTGCAGTGCCAGACGTGTCCCCCTGCTTAAGCCAGTACATGTCCAGGCCCGTCTGAAGTTTGCTAGATTGCATTTGGATGATCCAGAAGAGGATTGGGAGAATGTCATATGGTCAGATGAAACCAAAATATAACTTTTTGGAGGACAAAGAATGCTGAGTTGCATCCAAAGAACACCATACCTACTGTGAAGCATGGGGGTGGAAACATCATGCTTTGGGGCTGTTTTTCTGCAAAGGGACCAGGACGACTGATCCGTGTAAAGGAAAGAATGAATGGGGCCATGTATCGTGAGATTTTGAGTGAAAACCTCCTTCCAACAGCAAGGGCATTGAAGATGAAACGTGGCTGGGTCTTTCAGCATGACAATGATCCCAAACACACCGCCCGGGCAACGAAGGAGTGGCTTCGTAAGAAGCATTTCAAGGTCCTGGAGTGGCCTAGCCAGTCTCCAGATCTCAACCCCATAGAAAATCTTTGGAGGGAGTTGAAAGTCCGTGTTGCCCAGCGATAGCCCCAAAACATCACTGCTCTAGAGGAGATCTGCATGGAGGAATGGGCCAAAATACCAGCAACAGTGTGTGAAAACCTTGTGAAGACTTACAGAAAACGTTTGACCTGTGTCATTGCCAACAAAGGGTATATAACAAAGTATTGAGAAACTTTTGTTATTGACCAAATACTTATTTTCCACCATAATTTGCAAATAAATTCATTAAAAATCCTACAATGTGATTTTCTGGATTATTTTTTCTCATTTTGTCTGTCATAGTTGACGTGTACCTATGATGAAAATTACAGGCCTCTCTCATCTTTTTAAGTGGAAGAACTTGCACACTTGGTGGCTGACTAAATACTTTTTTCCCCCACTGTACACACACACACACACTCTTCAGTCCCACGCCCCTCTAGGCTACTGTTGGCAGCTGCTGCCTCCTTGACCTTCACAAAGAATCCCTGTCATCTCACACATATTCTCTCTCTCTCTCTCTCTCTCTCTCTCTCTCTCTCTCTCTCTCTCTCTCTCTCTCTCTCTCTCTCTCAAATAAACACACACACGCACGCACACACACACACACACACTTTTATCTGCTGAACTGTGGCTGTGGGAGCAGTCTACTAATAGAAAGTCGATTGACAGGCGGTGTGTGTGTCACTGCAGCTATAAAAGCAGTTGGTCCTTCAGGACTCCAGTGGATACTGCTGGATTGTATTCTGTCATTGTCAGCACTGAGAAAATTAAATGTCTGATCGAACAGGTTAAAGATTACCCGGTCGGTATGACCTAGTCCCAAAGGGACTCTTTGTCCCAGAACTCAGCGGTGTCCCTCATTATAATGGTTTCCTAGGTAACCACAACCACAGCTAAGGACACCGTTTGAGTGACAGCTGTGACATTCAGTGCGGGGAGGTGTTGACAGCTCAGACTACCTAGAGAGATCACAGTCAGGGGTGTGTGTGTCGGGCAGAGATAAATATGGATGTAACACCACTTATAAAATATGGTCTGACTACCACCTCATAGGCATAAGGGACAGAGACAGACACACACAGGCTGAGGCTAGACCAGAGTGTTCTTATTGCAGAAGGAAACAGGGTGTAAAAATGGTATGCATTATGCAGTGTGGATTCAGCGTGATGCCATGACACATAGCTAGATACCTCATAGGCCTAAAAGAGGTGCGTATGTGCGTGTGCGTGTGCGTGTGTGCATATGGAGTTCTAACATATGGAATTGTTTTAAGATGGTCATACCAAGGATTATTTTGCTATTTGATTTAGAATGTTAAGACCCCTTAGGATATAAAGATATATAAATAAAACAATTATTTGATGAAACATTACTGCTATTAGCCAATAGAAACACATTGAATAACAGATTCACTACATGGAACAACAGATAGTCCCCAAAAAACTAAAGGAAGTTTGTTCTGAAGTGTCAGTCCTATATCTGAGAGATATAAGAAATATTATTATTATTATTATTATATATATATTTTATTTTTTACATGTATTTATCCCCTTATTTTAGGCTCTAAACTATCTCCATATATACTTCCATTCATTTTTTAAACTGGTACCGGGGACCTTCAGACGAGTCGTGTGAGGCTTGTGGGTGTCCTAGAGACAGGCCGTTTGGAAGCTACAAACGATTTTGTGAGAAGACCAATTTTCGAGATGTCTCATGGTCTGACAAACACTGTTCTAGCTCTGCCACCTTTCACCGCAGATGCGGAAGTGTGATATCGGCGGATGTGGTGGATTGAGACGCAGCCCATGCAAAAAAACAAATATCTCTAGCTTAAACAGATTTTGATGGGGATTTTTGTATTATGTTAATTTGATTTCCGTGGGGGCTAAGGGTTAAAGATTACACAGACAGAAGGCTACTGACAGGTTGTTTAAGGATTACACAGAAGCAAGGCTACTGACAGGTTGTTTAAGGATGACACAGACAGCAGGCTACTGACAGGTTGTTTAAGGATTACACAGACAGAAGGCTACTGACAGGTTGTTTAAGGATTACACAGACAGCAGGCTACTGACAGGTTGTTTAAGGATGACACAGACAGCAGGCTACTGACAGGTTGTTTAAGGATTACACAGACAGCAGGCTACTGACAGGTTGTGAGTGGGAGACACTTTGATGGAGTTAAGTATTGGCCTGCTATAGCCGTTTGTGATGACATCATACTGTGGTAATAGAAGCCTAAAGACTTTCACCCAATCCCACATGAACCCCTAGACCCTATCTTTCAGCATGTCATTGACAATATATATGATTATAAACATGGATCATGGTATATACTCTAAGCACTATGGTAATAGATCCACCATTAACATCACATTTTGGTTCATATTTGATTACCTAGTAAAAAGCATGAGCTGATGCACACCCCAAAATGAGGTGCTGATTAACGAAAGGTAAACTGTATAAAAATAAATAAAGGAAGTCACACTCTAGACATGCTCCCAACAATTTAATACAACCAAAGTTCCGGCAATCAGTGCCTTCTTCAGTGTGAAGTGCCGAAACATATTCTACATGACCAAAAGTATGTGGACACCTGCTCGTCGAACATCTCATTTCAAAATCATGGGCATTATATGGAGTTGTTCCCCCCCTTTGCTGCTATAACAGCCTCCAATCTTCTGGGAAGGCTTTCCACTATAACTTTTTAACATTGCTGCAAGGACTTGCTTCCATTCAGCCACACGAGCATTGGTGAGGTCGGGCACTGATGTTGGGCGATTAGGCCTAGCTGGCAGTCGGCGTTCCAATTAATCCCAAAGGTGCTCGATGGGGTTGAGGTCAGGACTCTGTGCAGGCCAGTGAAGTTCTTCCACACCAATCTCGTCAAACCATTTCGGTATGGACCTCGCTTTGTGCACAGGGGCATTGTCATGCTGAACAGGAAAGGGCCTTCCCCAAACTGTTGCCACATAGTTGCAAGCACAGAATCGTCTAGAATGTCATTGTATGCTGTAGCGTTAAGATTTCCCTTCACTGGAACTAAGGGGCCTAGCACGAACCATGAAAAACAGCCCCAGACCATTATTCCTCCACCAAACTTGACATTTGGCACTATGCATTGGGGCAGGTAGCATTCTCCTGGCATCCGCCAAACCCAGATGCGTCCGTCGGACTGCCAGATGGTGAAGTATGATTTATCACACCAGAGAACGCATTTCCACTGCTCCAGAGTCGAGGGCGGTGAGCTTTACACCACTCCAGCCGACGCTTGGTATTGCGCATGGTGATCTTAGGCTTGTGTGCGGCTGCCCGGCCATGGAAACCCATTTCATGAAGCTCCCGATAAACAGTTATTGTGCTGACGTTGCTTCCAGAGGCAGTTTGGAACTCGGTAGTGAGTGTTGCAACCGAGGACAGACGATTTTGTGCTTCAGCACTCAGCAGTCCCGTTCTGTGAGCTTGTGTGGCCTATCACTTCGCGGCTGAGCCATTGCTGCTCCTAGACGTTTCCACTTCACAATAACAGCACTTACAGTTGACCGGGGCAGCTCTAGTAGTGCAGAAATTTGACAAACTGACGTGTTGGAAAGGAGGCATCCTATGACAGTGCCACGTTGAAAGTCATTGAGCTCTTCAGTAAGGCCATTCTACTGCCAATGTTTGTCTATGAAGATTGCATGGCTGTGTGCTAAATTTTATACACCTGTCAGCAACGGGTGTGGCTGAAATAGCCGAATACACCAATTTGAAGTGGTGTCCACATACTTTTGTATATATAGTGTATTTGATTTCCAACAAACATGAATGTAACTTGAAATAGACCTGTCATTGATTTGTTGTTGACCTGTAGACAAAACGAGACAAAAACTGTGTACGCTGATGACATGCAATTATGCAAATCCAACGAACTAGCCAGGAAATTATGTTGACGCAATCGTTTAAAAAAAATATATATAGCTGACCTGACACTCATATTTGTTTAGTATTTGTCTCTGACAGGTGGAGTTTAATAGATAGAAATTCTAATGCTAATTCGTTCCCATGTTTTATGCATCTTCAGAGAAAGGAAGTCAGAGTCTAATATGATTATGGCTCATTTCTGCCAAGCAGCCACAAACGCTGCTCTGAAAGAGGCGGAGAGAGAAACACACACACACAGACGCGTGTACACACGCACCCACACACGCAAACACACACGCACACACACACGCAAACACACACGCACCCACACACGCAAACACACACGCACACACACCGACAGCAGAGTGTTGATTGAATTAGTGTGAAATTAACTGAAAACTAAGTCAAACTTCATCTCCACGGAGACAATCTGACTATACTCCAGAAACACTTGGCCAGAGCTTTGTTAGCGGAAAGTCTAGGAGCAGAACTTTAAGTGTGTGTATGTGTGTGTTTGTGTGTGTGTGCATTTGTGTGTGTGTGTGTTTGTGTGTGTTTGTGTGCGTGCGTGCGTGTGCCTGAGTGCATTTTTATGATGCACAACCAAACGTCACTATTCGAATTGTAACTTACCTAGGTGTTTGTCAAAGAAAATAGGGAATTCAGAGCAGCATTTTTGTATCCTACACCACAACTCAAACTTAACACATGAATTCACCAAGGGTACCAATGGATTAGTTGGTAGGATTATGTTTTGAGTTTGATTCCTACATATGCCACATAAACTGAAGGAGAGGGGGAAGGGAGAGGGGAGGTTGGAGAGGGGGAGGAAGAGGGGGAGGAAGAGGGATGGAAAGAAGTAGAAGAGTTCCACTACAAGACCATAGTGCTTACCGACGGAATAGCAAGACAGTTTACAATCCAGGGTTATCAAATCAAATCAAACTTTATTTGCCACATGCGCCGAATACAACAGGTGTAGACATTACAGTGAAATGCTTACTTACAAGCCCTTAACCAACAATGCAAAGTAAAAAAAAAAAAAAAAAAGTGTTAAGCAAAAAAAAGAAAGCAAATAACTAAAGAGCAGCAGTAAAATAAAATAACAGTAGGGAGGCTATATACAGGGGGGTACCGGTCCAGAGTCAATGTGCGGGGGCACCGGCTAGTCAAGGTAATTGAGGTAATATGTACATGTGGGTAGAGTTAAAGTGAAATTTTCCGGGTAGCCATGATTAGCTGTTCAGGAGTCTTATGGCTTGGGGGTAGAAGCTATTGAGAAGCCTTTTGGACCTAGACTTGGCACTCTGGTACCGCTTGCCGTGCGGTAGCAGAGAGAACAGTCTATGACTAGGGTGGCTGGAGTCTTTTACAATTTTGAGGGCCTTCCTCTGACACCACCTGGTATAGAGGTCCTGGATGGCAGGAAGTTTGGCCCCAGTGATGTACTGGGCCGTACGCACTACCCTCTGTAGTACCTTGCAGTCGGAGGCCGAGCAGTTGCCATACCAGGCGGTGATGCAACCAGTCAGGATGCTCTCGATGGTGCAGCTGTATAACTTTTTGAGGATCTGAGGACCCATGCCAAATGTTTTCAGTCTCCTGAGAGGGAATAGGTTTTGTCGTGCCCTCTTCACGACAGTCTTGGTGTGTTTGGACCATGATAGTTCGTTGGTGATGTGGACACCAAGGAACTTGAAGCTCTCAACCTGTTCCACTACAGCCCTGTCGATGAGAATGGGGGCGTGCTCAGTCCTATTTTTTTTCCTGTAGTCCACAATCATCTCCTTTGTCTTCATCACGTTGAGGGAGAGGTTGTTATCCTGGCACCACACGACCAGGTCTCTGACCTCCTCCCTATAGGCTGTCTCATCGTTGTCGGTGATCAGGCCTACCACTGTTGTGTCGTTGGCAAACTTAATGAAGCTGTAGCAGTTGTGCCTGGCCATGCAGTCATGGGTGAACAGGGAGTACAGGAGGGGACTGAGCACACTCCCCTGAGGGGCCCCCGTTACTCCAAGCAGTTTAGTCACCTCAACTTGCTCAATGTCCACATTATTCATTACAATATTATTTAGTTGAGGTTTAGGGTTTAGTGAATGATTTGTCCCAAATACAATGCTTTTAGTTTTTGAAAAATGTAGGACTAACTTATTCCTTGCCACCCATTCTGAAACTAACCGCAGCTCTTTGTTAAGTGTTGCAGTCAGTTCAGTCGCTGTGGTAGGTGACGTGTATAGTGTTGAGTCATCAGCATACATAGACACACTGGCTTTACCGTCGTTAGTAAAGATTGAAAAAAGTAAGGGGCCTAGACAGCTGCCCTGGGGAATTCCTGATTCTACCTGGATTATGTTGGATAGGCTTCCATTAAAGAACACCCTCTGTGTTCTGTTAGACAGGTAACTCTTTATCCACAATATAGCAGGGGGTGTAAAGCCAACACATACGTTTTTCCAGCAGCAGACTATGATCGATAATGTCAAAAGCCGCACTGAAGTCTAACAAAATATCCCCCACAATCTTTTTATCATCAATTTCTCTCCGCCAATCATCAGTCATTTGTGTAAGTGCTGTGCTTGTTGAATGTCCTTCCCTATAAGAGTGCTGAAGGTCTGTTGTCAATTTGTTTACTGTTAAATATACTTTTATCTGGTCAAACACAATTTTTCTAAAAGTTTACTAAGGGTTGGTAACAGGCTGATTGGTTAGTTGGCTATTTGAGCCAGTAAAGCTGTTGATAGACAATAATAACTGTTTCACCTCTTCCACACTCACTTTATGGAATTCAAAATTACAATGATTGTCTTTCATAATTTGGTCAGATATACTTGGATGTGTAGTGTCAGCATTTGTTGCTGGCATGTCATGCCTAAGTTTGCTAGTCTTGCCAATGCAAAAAATATTTAAGTAGTTTGCAATATCATATAGGTTTTGTGATGAATGAGCCATCTGATTCAACGAATGATGGAAAAGAGTTTGCCTTTTTGCCCAAAATTTCATTTAAGGTGTTTCAAAGCTTTTTACTATCATTCTTTATGTCATTTATCTTTGTTTCATAGTGTAGTTTATTCTTATTTTTATTCAGTTTAGTCACATGATTTCTCAATTTGCAGTACGTTTGCCAATCGGTTGTGCAGCCAGACTTATTTGCCATTTATTTTGCCTCATCCCTCTCAACTATACCATTTTTAAATTCCTCATCAATCCATGGGGATTTAACCGTTTTTACAGTCATTTTCTTAATGGGTGCATGCTTATTAGTAACTGGGATAAGCAATTTCATAAATGTCTCAAGTGCAGCATCTGGTTGCTTCTCATTACACACCACGGACCAACAAATATTATTTACATCAACAACATAGAAATCACTGCAAAACTTATTGTATGACCTCTTATACACTATATTAGGTCCAGCCTTTGGAACTTTGGTTTTCCTAGATATGGCTACTATATTGTGATCACTACGCCGATGGATTTGGATACTGCTTTCAAGCTAATTTCTGCAGCATTAGTAAAGATGTTATCAATACATGTTGATGATTTCATTCCTGTGGTGTTTGTAACTACCCTGGTAGGTTGACTGATAACCTGAATCAGGTTGCAGGCACTAGTTACAGTTTGACACTTTATTTTGAGTGGGCAGCCTGATGAAAGCCAGTCAATATTTAAATCACCCAGAAAATATACCTCTCTGTTGATATCACATACATTATCAAGCATTTCACACATTATCCAGATACTGACTGTTAGCACTTGGTGGTCTATAACAGCTTCCCACCAGAATGGGCTTTAGGTGAGGCAGATTAACCTGTAGGCATATTATTCCAACAGTATTTAACATGAGATCCTCTCTAAGCTTTACAGGAATGTGGTTCTGAATATAAACGGCCACACCTCCACCTTTGGCATTTCTGTTTTTTCTGTAGATCTTGTAACCATGTATTGCTACCACTGTATCATCAAAGGTATTATCTACGTGAGTTTCAGAGATTGTAAGAATATGAATGCCATCTGTTACTAACAAATTATTGATTTAATGAACCTTGTTTCTTAAGCTACATATGTTAACGTTGGCTATATTTAGCACTTTTCTGGGATACTTGATTGTTTTATTGCTTTACCGGGAAGTTTAGCAGAGGTGCTCAGGTTATTTATGTTAGTGCAGGATGAGCTGCACACAATGGACTTCATACTAAGGCACACCGCCTCAGTGCTAACAGTATAACTCTGGTTCATAGGCACATGCATACAATAGCTGTAGGATCAGCATAGGCATTCAGGGCAGTAAGATGGACATAAATGAGGTTACTTGTGTCTTCCAGCGCCCCTGGGATAATGTACATTTGCTGAAGCATTATGACAACTCAGCGACACAATGGTAGGGATTACATGAGCTGGGCTTGGGCCATTGGTAAGTCATTGTCTCAACGCAGCCTTATAATGCTGTGAAAGGATCCAGGAACCCAAATGATTTCGGTGGATCCCATCCTCCTTATAATATGAGCTTTGTTTCCAGAAGGTATC
This sequence comes from Coregonus lavaretus, assembly GCF_964263955.1. Lineage (NCBI taxonomy): Eukaryota > Metazoa > Chordata > Actinopteri > Salmoniformes > Salmonidae > Coregonus > Coregonus lavaretus. Next base: position 35,755,593 of record NC_140012.1, on the reverse strand, counting down.
AAAATTGTCAATAAATGTTACACCCACAGAGCTGCAATAGTCTCGTAGCCAGTTATGGAGGGCTAAAAGTCTGCTGAATTATTCAATACTACGATTTTGGGAGGGCAGAGGACCAGATATTATGGGGCGTTTGTTGGTTTCAAGTAGTGACCCAATCCGTTCTTTAAAATCCATCTTCAGCTGTTCTGAGCTGCCCTTCATAATGTCATTGAATCCCACATGAACTATGACAGACTCCATTTCCTGATGCTGGTTTAAAATGTTTGGGAGCAGCTTACTGATGTCCTGTACTCGTGCTCCTGTATAGCACAACGTTTTTGCTCCAGGGACTGAGACATTTCTCACCATTGAACTGCCCAATACAACGGCCGGAGAAGGGAATTGAGAAACCCGCCCATTCCCACCCCTCACACAATTCATTGAGCCTTTCACGGGCCCACGAGAAGCAGGATAGCGTACGCCCACTGCTCCCGGTAACAGGTCCAGACCTCCCACAGCAGGCAGTGCCCCTTCAGATCCAGAGAGAGGGAAAGGAGCCGAACTGGACGACGAAGCCACTGCTGGAGTCAGCGTAGTTGGAGTTAGCACCACCGTTGCAGACACAGGCAGTCCCAGCGATGAAGGCGCAGGTAGATCAGGCACCAGTGCAGCGAAGCTATTCCTTATGTCAATCTGCTACGAACCTCTCGCAGTCACTCCCGTCCGCTTAGCAGCATGACCCTGCCTTCAGTTTCCATGACTTGTGACATTGGACCAGCGCTGAATTTTGAAGGAAAACTATGAGATCTTGTTGTCTACAGAGCTCTCTCTCTATACTGCTCTAATAACATTGACAGTGCTGTCAGTTTGTTAGAGGGCTGAGAGCACATACACACACACACACCTCACGGCACAGATTATTGCAGGTGCACTGCTTCTTTAATATCAAAGCTCCATATCGAGGCCAAAGCTTTCAGAGGAGAGGGGGAAGAGGAGAGGAGATGAGGAGAGGAAGTGGAGGAGAGGAAATCAAAAGATTGAGGAGAAATAAGAGAAGAGTTGTCCTTGGGCACCTGCACTCAACACACACAACTGCCATCTCCCTCACACTGTCTATCTCTCTCTCTCCTCTCAGGCGTTCTCACTCTACACACAAATCACACCTTAAATCAAACACACCTGATATCTCTCTTGATTCAATTGGAAGTCTTTGCAAGGTTTATTTGTCATTATATAAATGTCAAAGGTATACCTAGTCAGCTGTACAACTGAATGCATCTTCCACATTTAACCCAACCCCTATGAATCAGAGAGGTGTGGGGGTCTGCCTTAATTGACATCCACGTCATCGGCGCCCAGGGAACAGTGGGTTAACTGCCTTGCTCAGGGGCAGAACGACAGACGTTTGAAAGGTCCCCAGAACGTTGATATATGCCTTTCCTCGGCGCTCATCCCCAAACTCTACTGATAGCTACGTTATTGAGGAAAAATGTTATTTCTATGCCTGTGATATGTGGTTGTCCAACCTAGCTATCTTAAGATGAATGCACTAACTGTAAGTCGCTCTGGATAAGAGCGTCCGCTAAATGTAAATGTAAACAGTTGGAGGTAAGGTCTATACAGTATATTAAAGAGAGAGAATGAAAAGAGGGGAGAAGAGGGGGAAGGAGAGAGGAGGACAAGAGGGGAGAATGGGGGAAGGAGAGGATGACAAGAGGGGAGCAGAGGGGGAAGGAGAGAGGAGGACAAGAGGGGAGAAGAGGGGGAAGGAGAGAGGAGGACAAGAGGGGAGAAGAGGGGGAAGGAGAGAGGAGGACAAGAGGGGAGAAGAGGGGGAAGGAGAGAGGAGGACAAGAGGGGAGAAGAGGGGGAAGGAGAGGAGGACAAGAGGGGAGAAGAGGGGGAAGGAGAGAGGAGGACAAGAGGGGAGAAGAGGGGGAAGGAGAGGAGGACAAGAGGGGAGAAGAGGGGGAAGGAGAGGAGGACAAGAGGGGAGAAGAGGGGGAAGGAGAGGAGGACAAGAGGGGAGAAGAGGGGGAAGGAGAGAGGAGGACAAGAGGGGAGAAGAGGGGGAAGGAGAGGAGGACAAGAGGGGAGAAGAGGGGAGAAGAGGGGGAAGGAGAGGAGGACAAGAGGGGAGAAGAGGGGGAAGGAGAGGAGGACAAGAGGGGAGAAGAGGGGAGAAGAGGGGGAAGGAGAGGAGGGCAAGAGGGGAGAAGAGGGGAGAAGAGGGGTAGAAGGACAGAAAGAGAGGTAGAGCAGCTGAAAGTCAGTTCTATAAGTATGATAGTGGAGGAGAGGGAGAAGGAGAGGAGAGGTGCACGAGCGCTTAGAGATAGGGGTAGGAGAGATGAGCAGAGTTATATGGTAGAAGCTGGCGGTTATGTCCATGCAGTATGATAGGGAGGAAAGGAGGAGAGGGAGAGATAGAAAAAGGAGGGGAGAGGGGTAGGAGAAGAGTGAAACAGGTAGCAGCTGGAAGTAAGGTCTATACCGTATTACAGAACTCTATCTGCCATGTGCAGAGAGTGAAGCGTATCATCAGTGTAAAAGAAATATACGTCTGACAGAGAAATAAAAAACACCTTCCCTCCTTCCTGCCTTCCCTCAATTCCCCACTCTCCACCCCAGACCCTTGGAGGCAGATGACAAATAGTCATTTGAGTGGCAGGAGTGGTCTAAACAGCTAGACAGTCTCTATTTCCTCTCTCTCTCTCTCTCTCTCTCTCTCTCTCTCTCTCTCTCTCTCTCTCTCTCTCTCTCTCTCTCTCTCTCTCTCTCTCTCTCTCTCTCTCATATATATACACAGTGCCTTTGGAAAGTATTCAGACCCCTTGTCTTTTTTCACATTTTGTTACTTTACAGCCTTATTCTAAAATTGATTTGGAAAGGCACACACCTGTCTATATAAGGTCCCACAGTTGACAGTGCATGTCAGAGCAAAAACCAAGCCATGAGGTCGAAGGAATTGTCTGTAGAGCTCCGAGACAGGATTGTGTCGAGGCACAGATCTGGCGAAGGGTACCAAAACATTTCTGGAGCATTGAAGGTCCCCAAGAACACAGAGACCTCCATCATTCTTAAATGGAAGACGTTTGCAACCACCAAGACTTTTCCTAGAGCTGGCCGCCCAGCGAAACTGAGCAATCGGGGGAGAAGGGCCTTGGTCAGGGAGGTGACCAAGAACCCCAATCACTCTGAAAGAGCTCTAGAGTTCGTCTTTGGAAATGGGAGAACCTTCCAGAAGGACAATCATCTCTGCAGCACTCCACCAATCAGGCCTTTATGGTAGACTGGCCAGACGGAAGCCACTCCTCAGTAAAAGGCACATGACAGCCCAATTGGAGTTTGCCAAAAGGCACCTAAAGACTCTCAGACCATGAGAAACAAGATTATCTTGTCTGATGAAACCAAGATTCAACTCCTTGACCTGAATGCCAAGCATCACATCTGGAGGAAACCTGGCACCATCACTATGGTGAAGCATGGTGGTGGCAACATCATGCTGTGGGGATGTTTTTCAGCGGCAGGAACTGGGAGACTAGTCAGGATCGAGGCAAAGATGAACGGAGCAAAGTACAGAGAGATCCTTGATGAAAACCTGCTCCAGAGCGGTCAGGACCTCAGACTGGGGCGAAGGTTCACCTTCCAACAGGACAATTACCCTAAGCACACAGGCAAGACAACGCAGGAGTGGCTTCGGAACAAGTCTCTGAATGTCTGTGATTGGCCCAACCAGAGCCCGGACATGAACCCGATCGAACATCTCTGGAGAGACCAGAAAATAGCTGTGCAGCAACGCTCCCCATCCAACCTGACAGAGCTTGAGAGGATTTGAAAAGAAGAATGGGACAAAATCCCCAAATACAGGTGTGCCAAGCTTGTAGCATCATACCCAAGAAGACTTGAGGCTGTAATCGCTGCCAAAGGTGCTTCAACAAAGTACTGAGTAAAGGGTCTGAATACTTATGAAAATGTCATATTTCATGAAATTTCTAAAAACCAGTTTTTGCTTTGTCATTATGGGGAATTGTGTGTAGTTTGATGAGGAAAAATTACAATTTAAACCATTTTAGAATAAGGCTGTAACTTAACAAAATGTGGAAAAAGTCAAGGGGTCTGAATACTTTCCTAACGCACTGTATATGTATATGTATGTAGATATAGACAGTACCAGTCAGTCAGGACACACCTACTCATTCAAGGGTCATTCAATCATTATTATTATTATAAAGACAGAAAAATACACATGTAAAAGCTTTATTACATAAATGAATATTAGAGGGAATATTTTTTATATACAGTACCAGTCAAACGTTTGGACACACCTACTCATTCAAGGGTTTTTCTTTATTTTTACTATGTTCTACATTGTAGAATAATAGTGAAGACATCAAAGCTATGAAATAACACATATGGAATCATATAGCAACCAAAAAAGTGTTAAACAAATCAAAATATATTTTATATTTTTGATTCTTCAAATAGCCACCCTTTGCCTTTATGACAGCTTTGTACAGATTAAAATTAGATTTTGTGTCACTGATCTACACACAATACCCCATAATGTCAAAGTGTAATTATGTTTTTCATTAAATGACAGAGTGAAAAGAGGAAGCCTGTACAGAATAATAATATTCCAAAACATGCATCCTGTTTGCAATAAGGCACAAAAGTAATACTGCCCAAATAATTGACAAATAATACACTTTTTGTCATGTATACAAAACGTTATGTTTGGGGCAAATCCAACACAACACATCACTGAGTACCATTCTTCATGTTTCCAAGCATGGTGGTGGTTGCATCATGCTTTGGGTATGCTTGTTATCGACAAGGACTAGGGAGTTTTTTTTAGGATGAAAATAAACGGAATAGAGCTAAGCACAGGCAAAATCCTAGAGGAAAACCTAGTTTAGTCTGCAGATACTGGGAGACAAATTCACCTTTCAGCAGGACAATGACCTAAAACCTAAAAAGGCCAAATATACACTAAAGTTGCTTAACAAGATGACATTGAATGTTCCTGAGTGGCCTAGTTACAGTTTTGACTTAAATCGGCTTGAAAATCTATGGCATGACTTCAAAATGGCTCCCTAGCATTGATCAACCCGCTCCTCCGTACACTCCACTGGCTTCCAGTTGAAGCTCGCATCTGCTACAAGACCATGGTGCTTGCCTACGGAGCTGTGAGGGGAACGGCACCTCCTTACCTTCAGGCTCTGATCAGTCCCTACACCCAAACGAGGGCATTGCGTTCTTCCACCTCTGGCCTGCTGGTCCCCCAACCTCTGCGGAAGCACAGTTCCCGCTCAGCCCAGTCAAAACTGTTCACTGCTCTGGCACCCCAATGGTGGGACAAGCTCCCTCATGACGCCAGGACAGCGGAGTCACTGACCACCTTCCGGAGACACTTGAAACCCTACCTCTTTAAGGAATACCTGGGATAGTATAAAAGTCATCCTTCTAGCCCCCCACCCTACCCCACCTCCACAAAAAAAAATAATAATAATAATAATAATAATATATATATATATATATATATATATATATATATATATATATATATATATATATATATATATAAATATATAAAACAAATGAAAATTAAAAATATACTCTAAAAATTAAAAGAATGTGTAATAAATTGTAAAGTGGTTGTCCCACTGGCTATCATAAGGTGAATGCACCAATTTGTAAGTCGCTCTGGATAAGAGCGTCTGCTAAATGATGTAAATGTAAATGTAAATGTAAATATAAACAACAACCTACTTGACAGAGCTTGAAGAATGTTTTTAAGTATAATGGGCAAATATTGTCCAATCGAGGTGTGCAGAGCTCTTAGAGGCTTACCCAGAAACACTCATAGCTTTCAAAAATGACAATGGGATAAGTGTGTGTGTCCGTGTGTGTGCGTGTGTGTCTGTGTGTCCAGGGGCGTCATGCCTACAGGGTGCACATGGGGCACGTGACCCCTCAGATTTGTCATGTTTTTACATGACAAATTCTGATGTCAAAGTGATTACGAAACTTTATTTATAAGCCCACGTTTTCTCATGATTATTTATAAAAAGATCTGTCAGAGGTATTTTGCGGAGGGGGCAGAATGACTGGACCAGGCAAAGAGTACCCCCCCTCCCGATTCTCCCTAGTAAGTGGTTCCTTCCAAGGTGCACCATGATGGTTAGAGAGAAAGTGTAGAGTGACACACACAGCATTTGATTTGATTTTAGCTGCAGGATGAGCAGGACTCGGAGGAGGAATATTTGTAAATGAATTTGATCAAGCTATAAAACAAAATGTTTTGTTGTTTCTCTGTAATACTAGCCACCTAGCAATTTTATGAAGTTGATTTTAGCTAGCCAGCCAGCTAGATAATAAAATAAAATAGGTATATTTGTACTACTGTACTGTATGTTAGATCAATTGTACGGAATAGATAAATAAACTGTCAAAATACAGTAAAATCTGAATCATAAGTCAAGAAACAATTACTCCATTGTGAAAACAAAATCATGTCATGTCTGTTGTTTTGGTCCGGCCACAGATTTTCATCAACATCACAGGCGATATTCTCCTTGGCCAGACAGCGGGGAAAATATCTCCTGGCATGACGCATCCACCCCTGACAGGACTCTGCTGGAATGTCACCACAGGCCATTGCCTGGAGAAGGGCCATACGTTCATGGGGTTTGCGATCATACACCTTCCACCGCCATGCTAAAAACAACTCCTCAGTGGGGTTGAGAAATGGGGAATATGGTGGGAGATAGAGAATTGTAAACCTGGGATGGTCATGGAACCAGTTGCGGACCAGAGCAGCCCTATGGAAACTCACGTCCCAAATTAGAACATACCTTTGCTGCTCAGGATCACCTTGCTCTCTCTGCTCTGGCTGAAAAAGATTGTCATGTAAGGTGTTCAGGAAATGAAGGAGATGGGCAGTGTTGTATGGTCCATGGGTGGGATGGCGGAGGAGGACCCCATTGTGGCTCATAGCTGCGCATATGGTGACATTTCCCCCGTGCCGGCCAGGTACCTCAAAGGTACTTACTTGCACATATTTGTACCGTTTATCCTTCACTCTTTGGGAATTCCTTTCAAATGGGACTCTGTAGATTTGCTTCATCTGGAGATGGTGTTTCTTAAGGATGCGGGCTATGGTTGATAAGCGCACTCTGATGTTATGGAATATGGCATGGCTTTCAATAATCTGTTGTTGGATTTCACAGTGGCAGCCTCCTGTTTGTCTGTACATCTTTGCATTTGGCACAATTTTCATGCAGAAAATCTCTTGTTTTCACAATGAACACACTGCCATTCAAATATGCACACTGACTCATCACATGGGCAAACACCCGTCACACAGTTTTACAATTAGCAATCAGAGCTTTAGCATAAAAGGGCAACAGGTGAGCTCTTCTGTTTTGGAGCAATGGATGCCAACATTGGAAACAGAGGCAGAGCCAGAGGAGTGAGAGTAAGAGGAGGAGGACGGGGAGGACAAGGACGAGGACGAGGACGAGGAAGGCCAAGGACCGTAATCTCTGATGAGATCCGAGCCACTTTGGTTGATCATGTGGTCAACCATGGTCTAACAATGAGGGAGGCTGGGCAAAGAGTACAGCCACATTTGAGCAGGTACACTGTAGCATCCATCATCCGGACATTCCGAAATGAGAATAGGTAAGAAATCTACTCTGACTAGAAAATTGCAGTACTGCATATCAATACAGTACTCAATGAGTACAGTAGTACAGTATTGCCTGTGGACTGTTCTGTAGGACTGTAAAAATAAAGTATGTTTCAAGTATTTGGGAAATGTATTTCTACTTTGTATTTACAGCATTTTACTATTTGTTTGGCAGAACTGAAAGATTACCAACACAAGGTGGTCGGGAACGTGTTCTGTCTCCTGAACAGGAAACTGAAATCATGAACATGGTCCTAGAAAAGAACGCCATAACGTTACGGCAAATACAAAGAAAAATAATAGAAAACAATTAGATATTTCAAAATATTGATAGGGTAAGCTTATCAACACTGGACCGTGTCTTGCGCAGAAATAATCTCAGGATGAAGCAGGTCTACAGGGTGCCATTTGAACGCAATTCAGAAAGAGTCAAAGAATTGCGATATAACTATGTGCAAGTGAGTCCTATACAATCCCACAATTGATGCATACTCTCAACACTGTATAAATTATACATATTTCAGTATTGTAATCATAATGATTGTGCTTCACAATAGTGACCACTCCATGTCTATTTCTGATATTGTCATGTGTGTTTCAGAGAGTCCTTGAGCTAGAGGTGGCTGCAGTGGAGCACCAGTTCATCTTCATTGATGAGGTTGGATTCAACCTCACAAAAAGACGAAAGAGGGGAAGGAATATCATCGGCCAGCGTGCCATTGTTCAAGTCCCTGGCCAGCGCGGAGGGAACATCACAATGTGTGCAGCGATTACCCACCACGGCGTCATCCATCACCATGCTACTCTTGGCCCCTCCAACACCGCCCATCTGATCACATTCCTAGACACCCTACACAACTCACTCGTTCCACCAGATCAGGTAGATGGCCCAGAGCAGCTCAGGTACGTTGTCATTTGGGACAACGTAAGTTTCCACAGGGCTGCTCTGGTTCGTAACTGGTTCACTGCCCACCCACGCTTTTTAGTTGTTTATCTCCCTCCATATTCTCCATTCCTCAATCCTATTGAGGAATTTTTTCTGCCTGGAGATGGAAAGTGTATGACCGAAATCCACAAACGCGTATACCTCTTCTCCAAGCTATGGAAGACGCATGTGGAGATATAGCAGCTGATGCTTTTCATGGCTGGAATTGCCATGCTAGGCGATATTTCCCCCGCTGCTTGGCCAGGGAAAACATTGCTTGTGATGTGGATGAGGTGCTGTGGCCAGACCGCAACAGAAGAGAGGATGCAGCATAGTTTTATTTTTATTTTTTTATTCTGTAACTGTATACATTAAATTCTTCTGTTTTGTATGTAGACCACTGTATGTGCAACTTTGTGTTGGTTGGGAATGGGATGTACACTGTGTACATTGTTTTTGTGGGAAAAATGAAATATATTTGTTACTGTGTATTTGTGTGTTCTGAGTATAAAACAATATTCTCAAATATTTTACAACACACTTATGTATGTACTGTCTGTAGTAATGGCAACACTGAACCAAAAAAAGGCCTAAGTCATTATGATGAATGGAGAATGTCACGGTTTCGGCCGAGGCTGCTCCTCCTCCTTGTTCGGGCAGGCTTCGGCGGTCGTCGTCCCCGGAGTACTAGCTGCCACCGTTCGATGTTTCATGTTTGTTTGGTTTTGTCTGTTTGTACACCTGTCCCTTGTTAGTGTTTGATTTTGTTTCCTATTTAGTTATCGTGTGTTGGGTCAGGTGTTATGTGTGATTGTTATGTCAGCTGTTTCTGTTGATGGGTTTTCTCTCTCGTATTGTTTGTTGTCGAGAGTCCGCACTGCGTGCGCCTTTTCTTGTTTTTACGCACTGTTGTGTGTGTGCGTAATTTGTTCTTGCCTCCCGGTTGGGTTGGCTATTCACCTGTTTGGAGTTCTATTTTGGATTACTAAAGTCTGTTGACGAACACCCTTGTTCCTGCGCTTGATTCCCTGCACCACATCCACACTCAGCGTTCTGACAGAGAAGAAGTGTTTTCCATTCATCATAGTGTTTTACATTGAGCACATCAGTGTTCAACTGGTTCTTATAAATGTCTATTCATATGATGGTTTGTGTGTGTCATTTGAAAACAAAATACCATTTTGATAAGAAATAACATTGTTTTGAATGTAAAGTTTCATTTTGCTGGAGAATTGAGGTGTTTTGGCCATTGTGTGTGTGTTTTTTGATTTGTGTGTAGAGTTCTGAGAATATGAGGCATGCTTTCAGAAAATGTGTGTAAACAATCGAGAAAAACTGTAATACATGAAACATTTACTTTGTTTCCCCTTACAGTGTGTATTGGAATCTACAGTCTTTATTGTGCTTTATGTTGTACTGTCAAGTAGTAAAAGTAGTAGATAGGTCCAATGTCTGAAGTAAATACCAATTCTCATGTTGGACCGTCCGGATGATGGATGCTACGGTGAAGCGGCTCAGATTGGGCTGCCCTCTCTGCCCAGCCTCTCTCAAGGTCAAACCATGGTTGACCACATGGTCCACCACAGTCGCCCAAATTTCATCAGAGATTACTTTCCTTGTTCTTGTTCTTGTTCTTCCTCCACCTCCACCTCCACCTCCATCTCCACCTCCATCTCCACCTCCACCTCTACCTCTACCTCTACCTCCACCACCTCCTCTACCTCCACCTCCACCTCCTCCTCTCTCTGCAAAGTTTTCTTCCATTGTTCTCCAAACACAGGAGTACTGGTGGAGGTGGAGGTGGAGGAAGAACAAGAACAAGAACAAGGAAAGTAATCTCTGATGAAATTTGGGCGACTGTGGTGGACCATGTGGTCAACCATGGTTTGACCTTGAGAGAGGCTGGGCAGAGAGGGCAGCCCAATCTGAGCCGCTTCACCGTAGCATCCATCATCCGGACGGTCCAACATGAGAATTGGTATTTACTTCAGACATTGGACCTGTGGCCTTTTTATCCATACTAAAGGTCTGATTGTAAAGTGAACATTTACGCAATTAGTGTTTGCACATGTGAAGAGTGAAAGTGATCCATTGGTAACTGAGCTTAGCTTGTTGAACAGTGTTGCTTTTCATTTGCACACAATATATTTTAGTTGTGAAGGTTGTGCCAAAGGTAGAGAATTGTGTGTTGTGTTTTGCCAAATGTTTTTTATAGAATTGCAATCTGAGTGTAAAGCAAAACATGTGCCAGTAGTATTGCAGATTTGGTGTATTGTTCTGCTAAATGAGTTACAGGTTTGGGCATTGTGCCTCATGGGCCAGTTTGATGTGTAAACAATTGGGAAAACTGTAATTATGATGCCATGATATCTGACTGTATTGATGATGTGTGTTAACATGTACTGTGTTGTCATTTGGATGACAATTGAACAGGTAAAGAGGTATGCTTAGCCTATGCAGAAAAATATACATAATTAGTAGTGCTGAGCAATTTTTTTGTGGTTATTAAACAACTAATTCAGTTACTTGAATTCCATTTAGTTAAGTTTTTTTGTGAGCCTTATGCGCCAAATCATTCACGCGAGAAATCAAGTCAAGAACTATGTGGGATGCTGGGCAGAAGGGAGTTGTAGTTTTCATTAAGCAAATATTCAACCTAGTTCAGCGCAGAAACATGGTAATTAACTACAATAATCATAATCCATTGCGCTTGTCCTTTCTGGCTCAGACAGAGACGGTTACACTTTTACGCATGCTAGGTTAGGTTAGATATACACAGACCGCATAGACCGCATGAGAGAGGAATGTACACAACACAATGACAAGAGGGACAGAGACAGTTTGAGAAAGAATGCCTTATCTATTTTGAAGAACTAGTACAATTATTTAGTCAGACAGCTCTGCAGCATACTTAGGCAGGCTAGCTAAAAAGGATGACTAAAGACAGTACAGTATGGGGAGCACATAATGTTAGATGGCGTAGATGGCTGACTGCTACTGCCTGAGCAGAGATGACATGATTACTTTAAGGAATAAATAAAAAAAACTAAGTAATATACACAACTGAAATATTATTATTTCGTAGTCATTTCCTATTTTTCTATTGATGTCTATCCAATGTTGACCTGACAGAGGCAATGGAATATTTTCAATGTTTTGGCAATTGAATGTTCACTATTTTTTTCTTTGGGATTTCCATTAAAAAGCTCTTAAATAATTTGAATGTCATTATTTCATAATATATTTTATGTTTAAAAAATAATCAAAACCGAAATCGGAAGCCGTGATTATTTTTTAAATAATCGAACCGAAACCGAACCGACCTCAAAAAGCACTAATCACTCAGCACTAATAATTAGGCATAACGATTACTAGGCATAATGATTATAGCTCTAGATTGCAGGAAAACGCAGTTTCAGGTCTTCCTCTGGTTGCATTATAGGCATCACATTATCCATAGAGTTGCATTATAATGACGAAGCAGCATAAAATATCCCAACCCTCACATTGAACTCATTGAAGTTGAAATAAAACTTCACATTGACGTTTTTTAATCAATACTTCAACACGTGGAATATCTGAAGTATGAATGTCTTTTTTTGACATTCTTTGATATATTTTCCAAATGAGCAAAATTTTGGCTAATTAAAAATGGCATCCACCCATAGAATCCAAACTCTTCTTCTCTGTCCTCCCACTTTCACATGACCTATAAGATTATGTATTCCATATCATCGGAGCCTGACGTCAATTAACTCCACTCACTTATTTAATTCATGAGCTGCTCCGTGCTGCTTAGTGCTTTAGCGCAGATCGACATTCACCCTGTTTTAGACTAATGATATCTAAGTGGGTTTTTGTGTTCTAATGGCTCTGCGTAATGGCCTGTCTCCAATGGTTCTCATATACAACCACAATACTGACTGATTAAGCTTCTTAAGCCTGAGATCCATTAATATTCTCCTTTAAGTTGATAAGGGGGGACATAGTGGGGTTGAATGGCTGTGTAAGACTCATCATGTTAAATTATGCAGCTCATGCAACATTAAAGGCGTTTAGCACATGATCCTTCTTCTAAACAGTCCAGCACTTTTTGAAGAATGGCCTGATTTAGTTTGAGTGCGTCTGAAATCGCACCCTATTCCCTATACTGCATATTGCAAAATGTTTGACCAGGGTCCATAGGGCTCTGGTCAAAGGTAGTGCACTATATAGGGAATAGGGTACCAGTTCAAATGCAACCTTTGAGTTTGGAGGACTATCTCACTGAAAGTGATAAATCTCACTAGCGAGATGGCTCATTGTTACCCCTCCTACAGTTTTATAATAATCTATTAGTGATGGGCCTCCGTCACTGTTAAAACTGTGATTTCATCTTCTTCTTCTTCTTCTTCTTCTTCTTCTTCTTCTTCTTCTTCTTCTTCTTTACCCCTAGTTTCCCTCTTTCCAATCCTCCTTGCACGGACACATGCAGGCATGTAAATGCACACACTCACACACGCACACACAGGCACTTCTCTGAAATTCTAATAAATCAATTTGGTGTAGTCTGTTTTTGATTCGGCCCATGTCTCAGAAATGTAATTTTCTGCTCAACTGAGAGCTTAATTGAAACGCTGTTCACCTCCTGGCTATACCTACTGATGTGAGAAAAGTTACTGTCTGTCTATATGTCTTACATGGTAATATGAAACAGCTGCGCAAACACACTAGAGATGTAGGATCTTAATTTGATCACCCTGTTGCAGGAGAACCTTCCTGCAAGCAGGACATTTCAAAACTTGAGGTTTAAAAAGGCTTCTGAAGTTTGTGATTTCCACTTTGAAATTTCAGACTTGATTTTCCCTTACGGGCGGCAGGTAGCTTAGTGGTTAAGAGCATTGTGCCAGTAACTGAAAGGTCGCTGGTTCTAATCCCCGAGCCGACTAGGTGAAAAACCTGTCGATGTGCCCTTGAGCAAGGCACTTAACCCTAATTGCTCCTGTAAGTCGCTCTGGATAAGAGTGTCTGCTAAATGACAAAACAAAAAATATGTATCCACCTACGGAATCCCTGAAGCCCAAGACAAAACAAAATCTGTATCTCGATCGAACAACTTAGTAAAAAATGATCATTCAAATGAGATACTAAGTCATTTGAATGACTTATTATTTTGTTTGAATGACTTAATTGTTATTTTGTCTAATTAGGCCTATTTTGTTATGCAGCTTGTCAGACTGTGTCATGGTTGCTGCAGCCGTTCATTCACTGATTCCATCCATTGACATGTTTATTAATTGACAGTTCTTTCATAGCATAAAGAAGCGCTGCGTTTGAATGCCAGAGCATGTAAGTGGGCGAGGGTGGAGCGAGGAGCAGAGTGTAATTCGAGCAGATTGGAAAAAATTGTATCGGCCTTCTCTCCTGCTCCAATTTCAGTCAGGTACTGCTCAGACACAAGCTTTGGGCATTTTCTGCTTAGCATTCTTTGTTTCATTTATCACTATTATTTTAATTAGGCCTATTTGGTTGTATTTATTTAGCCAACAGTAGCCTATATCTAGTTTATATTGCACTTGCTAACATTAGGATATATGTAGTTTCTATTTTGAAGGACTTCAATTGTATTAACAGATGTTTTAAATAGGCAATACGTAGGCTACTGTATATTGTGTTTTAGTTTCTCTTGAAATAGAAACACCATAATATAAATCAATTTAATTAAGTGTAAATAATAAAGGCCAGTATCAACTTCTTTTCAGAAATAAAAGGGAATAAATCATCTCAAACTGCAGCGGTCAAATGATTTGCACACAGAAGCAAGGACCAAAAAGCTTCACATGTGCATTGAGTGTGGGAAATGCACTCTACAAATTAAATATTATTATTATTATTATTATGTTATTATTATTATTATGATTATTATTATTATTATAAAGACAGAAAAATACACATGTAAAAGCTTAATTACATAAATGAATATTAGTGGGAATATTTTTTATATACACACCTACTCATTCAAGGGTTTTTCTTTATTTTTACTATGTTCTACATTGTAGAATAATAGTGAAGACATCAAAACTATGAAATAACACATATGGAATCATGTAGTAACCAAAAAAGTGTTAAACAAATCAAAATATATTTCAAATAGCCACCCTTTGCCTTATTGATAGCTTTGCACACTCTTGGCATTCTCTCAACCAACAGTCTTGAAGGAGTTCCCACATATGCTGAGCACTTGTTGGCTGCTGTTCATTCACTCTGCCGTCCGACTCATCCCAAACCATCTCAATTGGTCATCTGATGGTCATCTGATGTAGCACTCCATCACTCTCTTTCTTGGTAAAATAGTCTTGTTTAAAAACAAATGATAGTCCCACTAACCGCAAACCAGATGGGATGGTGTATCGCTGCAGAATGCTGTGGTAGCCATGCTGGTTAACTGTGCCTTGAATTCTAAATAAATCACAGACAGTGTAACCAGCAAAGCACCCGCACACCATAACACCTCCTCCTGCATGCTTTACGGATGGAACTACACATGCGGAGATCATCTGTTCATCCACACCACATCTCACAAAGACACGGCGGTTGGAACCAAAAATCTCAAATTTGGACTCATCAGACCAAAGGACAGATTTCCACTGGCCTAATGTCCATTGCTCGTGTTTCTTGGCTCAAGCAGGTCTCTTCTTCTTATTGGTGTCCTTTAGTAGTAGTTTCTTTGCAGCAATTCGACCATGAAGGCCTGATTCACACAGTCCTCTCTGAACAGTTGATGTTGAGATGTGTCTGTTACTTGAACTCTGTGAAGCATTTGCTTGGGGTGCAATTTCTGAGGCTGGTAACTCTAAAGAACTTATCCTCTGCAGCAGAGGTAACTCTGGGTCTTCTATTCCTGAGGCGGTCCTCATGAGAGCCAGTTTCATCATAGCGTTTGATGGTTTTTGCGACTGCACTTGAAGAAACTTTCAAAGTTCTTGAAATGTTCCGTATTGACTGACCTTCATGTCTTAAAGTAATGATGGACCGTCGTTTCTCTTTGCTTATTTGAGCTGTTCTTGCCATAATATAGACTTGGTCTTTTACCAAATAGGGCTATCTTCTGTATACCCCCCTACCTTGTCACAACAAAACTGATTGGCTCAAACGCATTAAGAAGGAAAGAAATTCCACAAATTAACTTTTAGGAAGGCACACCTGTTAGTTGAAATGCATTCCAGGTGACTTCCTCATGAAGCTGGTTGAGAGAATGCCAAGAGTGTGAAAAGCTGTCATCAAGGCAAAGGGTGGCTTTTTGAAGAATCTCAAATATAAAATATATTTTGATTTGTTTAACACTTCTTTGGTTACTACATGATTCCATATGTGTTATTTCATAGTTTTGATGTCTTCAATAATATTCTACAATGTAAACAATAGTAAAAATAAAGAAAAACCCTTGAATGAGTGTATTTCTTACAGTGTCTATTGTGCTATTTATTTATTTTATTGGAAAAAGACAACAAGTAGGCGGCTAGTACGGTGCAATAAACTATAGTGAACTATTAACAGAAAATATATACAACAGAATACATATAGTGGCAAATCTAGATTCATGGACCTGGAGGGGAGTAGCAGACGTTTTATGGACTCCTGACCATTTGTGCTATTTTGTGTTTTCTTTCTCTGATCTTAACTCTTTTTGTACATAATGTTTCCAACATAATTTCCTATCACCAAAAAGAGCTTCTAGACATCAGAACAGCGATCACTTACCTCGATTTGGATGAGTTTTTCTACTTCAATGAGTCAGAGACTAATTACATACTGCTCATCACAGACCAGGCCAAAATCCCTGACACTCGAAGTAGGAAGAGGGGCCGTTATAGAGGCCGGCGTGCGGAATACCTGACGAGACTACGTCGGCGAGTGGATAAACCGCCTCTACCCTCCGTTCTATTGGTGAATGTGCAATCACTGGAGAACAAACTGGACGAGCTCCGTTTGGCGTTACTCTCTCTATTTTTCCACTACATGCTGGCACTAAGACCGCACTCAACGTGCTGGATAGGGCAATAAGCAAACAAGAAAATGCTCACCACGAGGCGGCGCTCCTTGTGGCCGGTGATTTTAATGCAAGAAAACTCAAATCCGTCTCACCTCATTTCTATCAGCATGTCAACTGTGCAACTAGAGGCGAAAAAACTCTAGATCAAATTTACTCCAAACACAAAGATGCATACAAAGCTCCCCCTCACCCTCCATTTGGCAAATCTGACCATAACTCTATCCTCCTGATTCCTGCTTAGAAGTAAAATCTCAAACAGGAAGTACCAGTGACGCACTCAATATGGAAGTGGTCCGATGAAGAGGATGCTAAGACACAGGAGTTTGTTGCTCACACAGACTGGAATATGTTCCGGGATTCATCCGATGGCAATGAGGAGTTTACCACATCAGTCACCGGCTTCGTTAATAATAAGTGCATCGACGACGTCCCCCCTACAGTGACAATACGTACATATCCCAACCAGAAGCCATGGATTAGAGGCAACATCCACACTGAGTTAAAGGCTAGAGTTGCTGCTTTCAAGGAGCGGGACACTAATCCGGACGCTTAAGAAATCCCAATACACCCTCCGATGAACAATCAAACAGGCAAAGCATCAATACAGGGCTAAGATCGAATCCTTCTACACCGGCTTTGATGCTCGTCGGATGTGGCAGGGATTGCAAACTATCACGGATTACAAAGGGAAACCCAGCCGTGAGCTGCCCAGTGACACGAACCTACCAGACGAGCTAAATGCCTTCTATGCTCGCTTCGAGCCAAGCAACACTGAACATGCATGAGAGCACTAGCTGTTCCGGACGACTGTGTGATCATGTTCTCCGTAGCCAATATGAGTCAGATCTTTAAACAGGTTAACATTCACAAGGCCCCAGGGCCAGATTGATTACCAGGACGCGTACTCAGAACATACGCTGGCCAGCTGGCAAGTGTCTTCACTGACATTTTCAAACTCTCCCTGACCTAGTCTGTAATACTTACATGTTTCAAACAGACCACCATAGTCCCTGTGCCCAAGAGTGCCAAGATAACCTGTCTAAATGGCTATCGCCCATAGCACTCACATCTGTAGCCATGAAATTCTTTGAAAGGCATGGCTCACAGCAGCACCATCATCCCAGACATCCTGGACCCACTCCAATTCACATACCGCCCCAACAGTTTCACAGATGACGCAAACTCTATTGCACTCCACACTGCCCTTTCCCACCTTCGTAAAAGGAACACCTACAGTGGGGAAAAAAAATATTTAGTCAGCCACCAATTGTGCAAGTTCTCCCACTGAAAAAGATGAGAGAGGCCTGTAATTTTCATCATAGGTACACGTCAACTATGACAGAAAAAATGAGAAAGAAAAATCCAGAAAGTCACATTGTAGGATTTTTTATGAATTTATTTGCAAATTATGGTGGAAAATAAGTATTTGGTCACCTACAAACAAGCAAGATTTCTGGCTCTCACAGACCTGTAACTTCTTCTTTAAGAGGCTCCTCTGTCCTCCACTCGTTACCTGTATTAATGGCACCTGTTTGAACTTGTTATCAGTATAAAAGACACCTGTCCACAACCTCAAACAGTCACACTCCAAACTCCACTATGGCCAAGACCAAAGACCTGTCAAAGGACACCAGAAACAAAATTGTAGACCTGCACCAGGCTGGGAAGACTGAATCTGCAATAGGTAAGCAGCTTGGTTTGAAGAAATCAACTGTGGGAGCAATTATTAGGAAATGGAAGACATACAAGACCACTGATAATCTCCCTCGATCTGGGGCTCCACGCAAGATCTCACCCCGTGGGGTCAAAATGATCAAAAGAACGGTGAGCAAAAATCCCAGAACCACACGGGGGGACCTAGTGAATGACCTGCAGAGAGCTGGGACCAAAGTAACAAAGCCTACCATCAGTAACACACTACGCCGCCAGGGACTCAAATCCTGCAGTACGAGACGTGTCCCCCTGCTTAAGCCAGTACATGTCCAGGCCCGTCTGAAGTTTGCTAGAGTGCATTTGGATGATCCAGAAGAGGATTGGGAGAATGTCATATGGTCAGATGAAACCAAAATAGAACTTTTTGGTCAAAACTCAACTCGTCGTCGTGTTTGGGGGACAAAGAATGCTGAGTTGCATCCAAAGAACACCATACCTACTGTGAAGCATGGGGGTGGAAACATCATGCTTTGGGGCTGTTTTTCTGCAAAGGGACCAGGACGACCGATCCGTGTAAAGGAAAGAATGAATGGGCCCATGTAGCGTGAGATTTTGAGTGAAAACCTCCTTCCATCAGCAAGGGCATTGAAGATGAAACGTGGCTGGGTCTTTCAGCATGACAATGATCCCAAACACACCGCATAGGCAAAGAAGGAGTGGCTTCGTAAGAAGCATTTCAAGGTCCTGGAGTGGCCTAGCCAGTCTCCAGATCTCAACCCCATAGAAAATCTTTGGAGGGAGTTGAAAGTCCGTGTTGCCCAGCGACAGCCCAAAAACATCACTGCTCTAGAGGAGATCTGCATGGAGGAATGGGCCAAAATACCAGCAACAGTGTGTGAAAACCTTGTGAAGACTTACAGAAAACGTTTGACCTGTGTCATTGCCAACAAAGGGTATATAACAAAGTATTGAGAAACTTTTGTTATTGACCAAATACTTATTTTCCACCACAATTTGCAAATAAATTCATTAAAAATCCTACAATGTGATTTTCTGGATTTTTTTTTCTCAATTTGTCTGTCATAGTTGACGTGTACCTATGATGAAAATTACAGGCCTCTCTCATCTTTTTAAGTGGGAGAACTTGCACAATTGGAGGCTGACTAAATACTTTTTTCCCCCACTGTATGTGAGAATGCTGTTTATTGACTACTGCTCAACATTCAACACCATAGTGCCCTCCAAGCTCATCACTAATTTAGGGACCCTGGCACTGAACACCACCCTCTGCAACTGGATCCTGAACTTCCTGACTAGCGACCCCCATGTGGTGAGGGTAAGCAACAACACATCCTCCACGCTGGGACTCAACACGGGGGACCCTCTGGGGTGCATGCATAGTCCCATTCTGTACTCCCTGTTCATCCACGACTGCGTGGCCGTGCACGACTCCAACACCATCATTAACTTTGCCGATGACACAACGGTGGTATGCCTGATCACCGATGATGATGAGACAGCCTATAGGGAGGAGATCAGAGACCTGGCAGTATGGTGCCAGGACAAGAACCTCTCCCTCAACATCCACAATACAAAGGTGTTGATCATGGACTACAAGAACCTGTAGAGGATTATTTGCACAGTGCTGATATTATCTTATTCTTAAACAAACCTTAAGCTTTAGAAAATGACACAGACAACGACTTCTGAGTATATATAAAATATCTTTAGTTATGCAATTGCAGGTAGAAGTTAATACAGAGTCACACAGGATGTGGATGGCTCCTCATAACTTCTACAAAATGTCTTAAAACAATCTCAGCTTTTTATACAAATTTTATACAAATACAAATATCAAGTCACAGCGCACAAACAAGTGATAACGTTAGCTCCGTTAATGCCCATATCTCCACACAGCTGTGCCCTTGGAAGATAGTAAAAGACAGAATGTACTGAAAAACTGTGGTCACTGAGGCTCTGTCTTAACCGTGTGACCAGTTTACTCAGAAGCAACGAGAAATTGAAACAATACAGGTCTATCTGTTCCTCAGTTTATCTCCATGAAAAGCACAGCATTGGTAGTTAAGAAATGTCTCTACTATTGTTAAGCGTATTAATTGTTAACTATTAATATTAAACAAATCAGGCAAATACATGTATTTTCTATTATTCCCCTCTTTGAGACTTCAAAAGTCTCAACAAAATCTAGGAATTTTTCAAACCAACCAGTGAAAACATAATTTCATACAAATATCAGTTGACTTTGCACTTACATTATCTTTTTCAAACAGTAAGATTCAAAAGTTTCTACTCGAAATAAACAATTTAAGTGTATCCTAACACATTAAAAATATTTTAGCTTTGTTTTAACCATAATATCTATTTAAAGCAGTTTCTTGCGATTGTATAAGCAATAACAGGGCATGCTGAGAATGGTGTCAACATCTTTAGTTATTAACATACTAATAACTTACTCAAATCAATCAGTCAGTTTACAAATCATAATCAAAACCAAATTAATTATCCAAACCTAATTTAGAATGTGTCACGATCGTTGAGAGACGGGTCAGACCAAGGCGCAGCATGAAATGCATACGTGAAGTCCAAGGCTATACACAATACAAACCTAACACGGAACAAGATCCCACAAACATAATAGGCAACTGGGCTACCTAAGTATGATCCCCAATCAGAGACAATGAGCGACAGCTGTCTCTGATTGGGAATCACACCCGGCCAAACATAGAAACACAATCCCTAGATCACAAACATAGAATGCAACACATAGATTTCCACACCCTGACTCAACATACAAGAGTTCCATACGTCAGG
The DNA here is from genome assembly GCF_964263955.1 of Coregonus lavaretus. Lineage (NCBI taxonomy): Eukaryota > Metazoa > Chordata > Actinopteri > Salmoniformes > Salmonidae > Coregonus > Coregonus lavaretus. The sequence continues at coordinate 35,734,479 of NC_140012.1, read as the reverse complement.
GCGTGACAATACCCCCCCCCCCAAAGGTGCGGACTCCGACCACACAAACCTGACATAACAGGGTAGGGTCCGGGTGGGCATTCCGCCTCGGAGGCGGATCCGGCTCCGGGCGTGACGACCTCTCCCTCTCTGGATCGGCAATCCCCCCACGATGCACCAAGCCCTGTCTGGACCCTGGTGTGGGAGACCCCGAACCTGGAGAGGGGCTGATGTCTGGACCTGGATCGGCAATCCTCCCGCGATGCACCAAGCCCTGTCTGGACCCTGGTGTGGGAGGCCCCGACCCTGGAGAGGGGCTGACTTCTGGGTCTGAAGTGTACCCGCTGACCGGAGCTGGACTGGGCACCGGTGGGAGCGGACTGCTCTGGCTCTGGAGTGGAGCAGCTGACCGGTGCTGAACCAGGCACCGTTGGAACGAGCACGGGCCGTGCCTGACTGGGAACACGCACCACTGGCTTGGTGCGAGGAGCAGGCACGGGCCGGGCCGGACTGGAGACACGCACCACAGGTCTGGTGCGAGGAGCAGGAACGGGCCGGACTGGGGACACGCACCACTGGTCTGGTGCGAGGAACAGGAACGGGCCAGGCCGGACTGGGGACACGCACTACTGGTCTGGTGCGAGGAGCAGGCTCGGGCCGGGCCGGGCCGGACTGGAGACACGCACCACTGGCCTGGTGCGGGGAGCAGGTACGGGGCGTACCGGGCTGGCGACACGCACCACTGGTTTGGTGCGAGGAGCAGGGACGGGCCGTACTGGACTGGGAACAAGCACCACTGGCCTGGTGCGAGGAGCAGGCACGAGGCGTACCGGACTGGGAACCGGCGCTGGAGGTCTACGACTGTACCAGTCCCTTACTCTCCACGCCCAGTCCTCCTCCAGTGAGGACTCCTCCCTGAGCCCCCACGAGTGCAGTGGTCGGGGCTCTTCTCTATCAATCCCCGACCACCCTTTTAGCCCCACCCCAAAAAAATATTGGGGCTGTCTCGCAGGCTTCCTCCTCGGCCGACGCCTTCTGTGTTCCTCTCCTGCCTGGGCCTCCTCCTTCGCCCAGGGTCCTTTTCCTGACAAAATCTCCTCCCATGTCCAAAAACTCTTCCCCACCTGTGTCCAGGGTGTCTGCTGCTCCTGGGCACGCTGCTTGGTCTGTTTTTGGTGGGATCTTCTGTCACGATCGTTGAGAGACGGGTCAGACCAAGGCGCAGCGTGAAATGCATACATGTTTATTAACTAATAAACACTCACGACAAAACAACAAACCAACGTAACGTGAAGTCCAAGGCTATACACAATACAAACCTAACACGGAACAAGATCCCACAAACATAGAAGGCAACTGGGCTACCTAAGTATGATCCCCAATCAGAGACAACGAGCAACAGCTGTCTCTGATTGGGAATCACACCCGGCCAAACATAGAAACACAATCCCTAGATCACAAACATAGAATGCAACACATAGATTTCCACACCCTGACTCAACATACAAGAGTTCCATACGTCAGGGCGTGACATAATGACAATTCTTAGTGATTCATTGGTCCTATCACTCAACGTTAAAACCCTCAACTTAGCACACATCGACACTGGCGGAATGTACATATATATTAACATACATTATAATTATCCATAATTCTAGTATTAACTTCCTCATCAGGAGAATAACCACAGATCAGTATCTCAATGCATTCGTAGTCTAAATTACTATAAATTTAGCAGTGTGTAGACCTCCTCAATTAACCTGATACCCCAAATAATCAATTACGGGCACAGTTGACCAACCTCTTCCTTCCCCGGCACTCAATCTTCTGGCGTCTCTTCATTTTCTTCTTCAGATAGCTTTATAGTTCAAAATGGATAGCCCATGATAATGTCCCTATTTCAATGTCTCACCTGAGCTGCCACCACCTCTACCCCCTATTCTGTCGTGTCTATTTGCCAACCAGTATACCAGCAACATGAGAGATGTTTTGGAACGGATCTCTCTCCATGCTCACTGCACGTGGACTCCTGTTGCACTCCCGAGAGAAAAGGCAGTTAATAGCTTCGATGCTGGTAGAAGTGGTGCTGGACTGGGCCGTATTGAATACCTTTGTTGAACCTCTTCAGCCGGTTAGAGGGGGTTTTGAGGTTCACACCGTTCTTGACTGAATTATCCCTGCTATGCATCAAGACACCATCTGTAGTAACCTCGAGAGAGAAAAGATCAGAACAGTTTAGTTGAGTTCATTTCTGATTCAGGAAATCCAGATAAACATTGACTATATGGCGAATTACTATGTTTACCAATTATTCTTAATACCAATTTCTAATATACTCCTCTTATCACACTGTTGACTTCACCACAGAGTCACAGGATCAGCAAGTAAGACATCAATTTCTGTTAGGGGGACTAGTCAAGGGTAGAGAAATCTGGAAGATCTTGAAGTTCTTGGAGGTCTTGTAACAGGCCCCCTCTGCACCCCGCCTCCTGCAACAAATACACTTGCACATAAAACATTCCATCTATCCCATAACACATTAATTACTACCGGTCATATTCTTAATACAATTTGTATATTTACCAGAAGGCCCCAGGGGACCGGTAATTCCACCTTTGGACCAATGACTCACATAGTGATTCATGTGTCCAGTAAAACAAAACAACACTGCCCGTTAAATCAAAATAACAAATCAAATTTGAATGACAACCCTTGATAACATCTTAACTTAATTGTATCCCCTAAGGTAATTCAAGGAATAGTAAAAGTGACTAGCGACAGGTGTCCCTCATTCAGGGCTAACGCTCTCTCTCTGTCCTCGTCATGGTCCGAATCATATATAGGACTATTGCTAAATTATAAACGTCTTCCTAATCATTAGTGTTTACATATTACATGTAAATCTCACCCAATGTCTCTAGGCTCTCTAGTGAGGGTGATCAGGCCTCACCAGAAAGTCAGAACAGAGGTCAGAGGTCATTCAACCCCACTAAGTGAGTGTCTCCTTCCTTTTTTCCCCCTTGTACCTCAGACATTATTTAAAGACATTTCAATAATTTCAAACATTTTGTGTACCAGGTTTACATTGGGTTTTTCAGTACATCTCTTATCAAAGTAAATCACAGGTGTTTAATTAAAACTCACTCATAAAATAAAAGCTTTAGAAGATTCCATGTGATATATAATTTCTAACCCGTGAAAAACAAACCAAAACCAAAATGAAAGACCCTACCCAACTAACAAATATTCATAACAGGTGAGTTGTGTGTGCTGGTGTGTGTGGTAAAACATGGGGTAAAAACAAACAAATGGCCTTATTTAATTTGGTAGCTCCCTTTTACGGCCTAATTATAAGACTGCTGAATTTTACTAACTGCTCCCCCCAGCCCACAGACTCGGGAAACATTCCAATGAGAGATAATGAAATCCCCATTCTCCTGGAAGAGAAAGTATGCATATCATTAACATTCACTTTTAATCAGCCATCGTGTATGTACATTGCTGTCAATTGTAAGTAAACGCAAACAAGTACATTCTTTCTTCTGCTAAAGGTACACTAAAAAATGCTCCACATAAGTCTATTATTGAGAACCATTTTGCATCTGGTGGAATGTTTGCTAACAGTGTGTGCGGATTGGGCACCTCTGCTTGGTAGTCTTGCCTGTTTTATAGTTATTTATTAGGGTATCCATTTCCTCACACACTGTCACATCAAACGTCCCTTCCTTTGGCCATTTTGTTGCTATTTTTCTGTTGTTGTTTTTTGTTGTTTTTTCACCTTTATTTAACCAGGTAAGCCAGTTGAGAACAAGTTCTCATTTACAACTGCGACCTGGCCAAGATAAAGCAAAGCAGTGCGATAAAAACAACAACACAGAGTTACATATGGGGTAAACAAAACATAAAGTCAAAAATAGAAATAGAAAATATATATACAGTGTGTGCGAATGTAGTAAGTTATGGAGGTAAGGCAATAAATAGGCCATAGTGCAAAATAGTTACAATTTCGTATAATACTGGAATGATAGATGTGCAAAAGATGATGTGCAAATAGAGATACTGGGGTGCAAATTAGCTAAATAAATAACAATATGGGGATGAGGTAGTTGGGTGGGCTAATTTCAGAAAGGCTGTGTACAGGTGCAGTGATCGGTAAGCTGCTCTGACAACTGACGCTTAAAGTTAGTGAGGGAGATAAGAGTCTCCAGCTTCAGAGATTTTTGGAGTTCGTTCCAGTCATTGGCAGCAGAGAACTGGAAGGAATGGCGGCCAAAGGAGGTGTTGGCTTTGGGGATGACCAGTGAGATATACCTGCTGGAGCGCAGACTACGGGTGGGTGTTGCTATGGTGACCAGTGAGCTAAGATAAGACGGGGATTTGCCTAGCAGTGATTTATAGATGACCTGGAGCCAGTGGGTTTGGCAATGAATATGTAGTGAGGGCCAGCCAACAAGAGCGTACAGGTCACAATGGTGGGTAGTATATGGGGCTTTGATGACAAAACGGATGGCACTGTGATAGACTACATCCAATTTGCTGAGTAGGGTGTTGGAGGCTATTTTGTAAATGACATCGCCGAAGTCAAGGATCGGTAGGATAGTCAGTTTTACGAGGGTATGTTTGGCAGCATGAGTGAAGGAGGCTTTGTTATTTCCCATTTATCAGATATTTTCCCACTCTCTTCTTTATTCTCTGGGCCAGGTCGCAGTTGTAAATGAGAACCTGTTCTCAACTGGCTTACCTGGTTAAATAAAGGTGAAATAAAAAATTAATAAAACATTTCTACTGGTGTTCCTGCCATCTCTATTCCCTGTATTCTTTGTCTCCCTGATGCTAGCCTTATGTTTGGTTCAGTGTCTATGTTAGGGTGTAAGGTCAACAATATTTTCCGTACTTTTTTCCTCGTGCCTAATTGTTCCCTTATTATTGTTGCTCGTTTTTTGGAATAATCCACTGAACCTCTATCAATACTATAGTCACTGCTTTAGATTGTGCCCCTTTGCGATAATGTTATCATTGCAACATATTGCATTCATTTAGTCAGAATATAAATGTGTGGTTTAACAAATCTAGAACCTATAAAAAGTTGGTGTTGTCCCATCATCGTAATAGTCAAAGCTACCTGCAATCCACTATTCCATGTAACGGAAACAGATTATCGTTTTAAAATTCATTAACTGTTTGCATAAATCACTGGTGTTACGCAAACTATAGAATTGAGTAATAATAATTAGATATTGTCAAATAACGTTTCCGATTCAACTTCCCTATTAACTTACTTTCCTTTGTTATCAATTAAGATCATGGCCACAGCTCTATCCCAATTGCCAGTCCGCTATTATTAGAAGTCAGTAGATTTAGGTAACTGTCCGTTCTGATTAGGCTACAGGTAACAAAACAAACACTTGCTGTGGTTTACAATCATATATTCAATTAATATACATATTCAATTCAATATTTTAAATTACAACCTCATTCAAACAATTGGGCCACATAAAAAACCGTATTTCCTCGAAATTGTTCCGCTATTCATGTTCAATAACTTTGCCTCTTAATTTGAACTAAGCAAGCTGCTAAATTGTTCAGTTTACATCTTAAAATAAACACTGGCTGCTATATCAATTTAAGTAACCCATGGCCATAGTCGAATTATAATCAGAAACCCAGATTTTAGCCAGTAACACAGAACCTATGCCTATTGAAATGACAAGTAAATCCCGCAAATATCCCAATTACATTGATTTGTAGTCTTAACATCAAAGGCACTGCATTGGTAGTTAAGACATGTCTCTACTATTGTTAAGCATATTAATTGTTAACTATTAATATTAAACAAATCAGGCAAATACGTGTATTCCCCATCAAAACGGAGGAACGGTGTCCACATCACTAAGGACCTATCATGGTCCAAACACACCAAAACAGTTGTGAAGAGGGAACAACAACGCCTCTTCCCCCTCAGGAGGCTGAAAAGATTTGGCATAGGCCCTCAGATCCTCAAAATGTTATACAGCTGCACCATTGAGAGCATCTTGACTGGCTGCATCACTGCTTGTCAACTGTAGCTGTATGTCAACCGTATGTCCAGGACATCTGTCCAGGCAGTGTCAGAGGAAGGCCCTAAAAATTATAAAAGACTCCAGCCTCCCAAGTCATAGACGCATGGAAAGCGGTACCAGAGCACCAAGTCTGGGACCAAAAGACTCCTGAACTGCTTCTACCCACAAGCCATAAGACTGCTGAACAGTTAATCAAATGGCTACACTGACTATTTGCATTGACCCCCTTTTTATTTGCACTGACTCTTTTACACCAGCTCTAAGCATACTCACTGGACTCTACCCACACACTCACACATACTACACTGACACTCCAACAGACACACACACACACACACACACACACTACATACGCTCACACACACAAAACACACATATGGATATTGACGCCAAACACACACCCTCACACACTCACACATTGACACACTTTCACACTCTTTCACACTCTTCACCTACGCTGCTGCTACTCTGTTTATTATCTATCCTGATTGCCTAGTCACTTTTACCCCTACTTACATGTACATATTAACTCAATTACGTCAACTACTTCGTACCCCGGCACATTGACTCGATACAGGTACATTGTTATGACTTGCCCTCATGGGCTGAGGATCAAAGATTCCTGCTAGGCAAAGGTTTGAACACCCCCTTTCCTGGGGGCCAGTTTTATGACCGGTCGTAAATTCCTTGCAGAGAATTTCTCTTCCTTGCCATGAAGTATTGGGAGAAAGGACCCCTTTGTTAACAAAGGAAGTCTTCCCGTCAAAACTCCAACATCCAAAAGTGGATAATGAAACAACATTCCTACTTAAAAGTATGTGGGAAATGGTTGGTGGGGACTTAAAGAACAATCTTGTCAAATTTGTTACTATGTTGTGATGTCATTAAAGATGGTGGAACAACATAACTGTATCTCTGGGGGGGGGGGGGGGGGGGGGGGGGGGGTTCACTTCCCAGTTATGAGGTTTGCATCTATTTGTTGTATAAAATAATGATTAAGTATAATAATACTTTTGTGAAGGTAACAATGTGATTTTAGCATTGTAGATGAGATGATTGTTTTCCATATTGATTTGTTCTCAGTCAGTGGCCACGCCCAGATGAGCACAAACATGATTATGCCCCTTTTACCCAGAGGGCATAAAAAGCCTTGAAAAACAAATCAACCTTTAGACCAGCAGACGTGAAGCGTGAGCCAAACGTTGCAAATTGTTGTTTTCTACCAGACGAGTAAGCCCCATGGTTTAAAATGGTTGACACTCTACAAGACCAAGAAGCGTGAAGCTGAAGCTATACGTTACAAAATGGTTAGACTAGAAAGACCAGAAACCGTGAGACGTTAGTCCACACGTTTGAAATGGAGAAACTCTGAAACTCTCAACCTCTACACGAGGTGAAGATGAAGACAATGCACTAGACCTTATCATCTCAGTCTGCAGCTGGCATGTATAGTCGTCTAGAGAACTTTCACTAAAGACACGAAGTGGGAAGGACAATCCCTCTCAGAAAACCGCTGGTACATCTGAAGTATTCGTTCTAACCACCACTACGACCAGAAACTCTACCAAGGACATTGAGATCTTTGGTGGGCAAACCAGAGTCCTACATCTACTATCAAGGACAGCAACACGTAAATATATGTTGGATTTCTAATCCGAATTAGCGTTATTAGGGTGCGTAAGTATTATGATTACTGTGAGCATAGTCTCCAAAAGTAACCACGATAGCTTGAATCTCTCTCTCCCTTCCATTCTGACCCTCCTTCTACCCAAGCAGTCATGCGATTGTTAGTCCAGTCCACTAGGGACCTGTTTTCATTGTATTACATGAATAATCAATAACCTACAGTGGCTTGTGAAAGTATTCACCCCCTTGGCATTTTTCCTATTTTGTTGCTGTGACACTCTGGCTCTATGGACTTTATAATTGAGCCAGGGTTGTTCATTTTCATGTGTTTGGGTGTATTTCATTTGGTGGTGTTGGGGATGGGTGAGTTTCATTTTGGTTGTGTCTATGGTGATTGGTCTATGACTCCCAATCGGAGGTAACGAGTGTCAGCTGTCGGCTCGTTATCTCTGATTGGGAGCCATATATATTCTGTGTGTTTTCTCCTTTGTTTTGTGGGTTATTGTTTCCGTGTTGCTGTTAGTCTGTATCAGTATTTGAACTTCACGTATTGTCATTTGTTGTTTTCTTCGTGGTTGCTTTAAATAATAAAGTCATCATGTTCACTCCACGCGCTGTGTATTGGTCCGCTCCTTCAGACGATCGTGACAGAATAACCCACCACAAAAGGACCAAGCAGCGTAACAAGCGGCAACAGGACCTACCTACACAGGAGTTATGGACGCCTCCTAAGGATTTTTGGACATGGGAGGAGATTCGGGCTGGAAAGGGTCCTTGGGCACAACCGGAGGAATATCACCGCCCTCGTGAAGAGCTGGAGGCAGCCAAAGCCGAGAGGAGGTGGTACGAGGAGGCAGCGCGAAGGCGAGGCTGGAAGCCCGTGGAAGAGAGGCAACCCCAAGAAATTTTTGGGGGGGGGCACATGGCTTGGGCAGCTGGGCAGCAGGAGGCTGCCACAGGGAGAAAAGGAGAGAAGGCTAACGGAGTACGGGAGCCATTGGCGAGTAGAAGGAGGGAAGTTGTTGTGGCACGGCATGAGAGACTGAAGTGTGTTACCAGTCCGGTCCGGCCCGTTCCTGATCCCCAGTTAAGGCCAGTGGTGTGTGTTCCCGGTATGGACCGGCCTGTTCCTACTCCACGCACCAGGTCCACGATGTGCGTCGCCAGCCGGCCAGAGTCTGCCGTCTGCCCAACGGCGCCTGAACTGGCCGTCTGCCCAACGGCGCCGGAACTGCCCGTCTGCCCTAGGGCGTCTGAACTGCCCGTCTGCCAAGCGCTGCATAAGCCGCCCGTCTGTACTGAGCCTGCAAAGCCGCCCGTCTGCCATGAGCCTTCAGAGCCGTCCGCCAGATCGGAGCCGCTAGAGCCTTCCGCCAGACAGGAGCCGCTAGAGCCTTCCGCCAGACAGAATCATACACCTGCTATGGAATCAGCAGGAGCCGACGCAGCCCATACTAGACTGGAAGCTCAGGTTCGGGACCAGCAAGAGCAGCTCCTGCAGATGGGAGCCGCCCTGCTGGAGGTGATGACTGCAATCCGAGGCTGGGGTCCGCCTCCACCGCCAGCCGCCCAGCCAGCACCATCAGCCAGCCATGAGCAGCCAGATCCGTCAGCCAGCCATGAGCAGCCAGATCCGTCAGCCAGCCATGAGCAGCCAGATCCGTCAGCCAGCCATGAGCAGCCAGATCCGTCAGCCAGCCATGAGCAGCCAGATCCGTCAGCCAGCCATGAGCAGCCAGATCCGTCAGCCAGCCATGAGCAGCCAGATCCGTCAGCCAGCCATGAGCAGCCAGATCCGTCAGCCAGCCATGAGCAGCCAGATCCGTCAGCCAGCCATGAGCAGCCAGATCCGTCAGCCAGCCATGAGCAGCCAGACCCGTCAGCCGGGATCCGCCAGAGCCGTCCAGCCGGGATCCGCCAGAGCCGTCCAGCCGGGATCCGCCAGAGCCGTCCAGCCGGGATCCGCCAGAGCCGTCCAGCCGGGATCCGCCAGAGCCGTCCAGCCGGGATCCGCCAGAGCCGTCCAGCCAGGATCCGCCAGAGCCGTCCAGCCGGGATCCGCCAGAGCCGTCCAGCCGGGATCCGCCAGAGCCGTCCAGCCGGGATCCGCCAGAGCCGACCAGCCGGGATCCGCCATTCAGCCTGGTACTGCCCCTTAGTCCGGTGCTGCCCCTTAGTCAGGTACTGTCCCTTAGCCCGGTGCTGCCCCGTAGTCCGGTGCTGCCCCTTAGTCCGGTGCTGCCCCTTAGCCCGGTGCTGCCCCTTGTCCCGGTGCTGCCCCTTATCCCGGTGCTGCCCCTTATCCCGGTGCTGCCCCTTAGGCCGATGCTGCCCCTTAGTCCGGTGTTGCCCCTTAGTCCAGGTGGGGTTAGTTGGAGGGTGGTCATTGGGAGGAGGCTACCGAAGCAGGTTGTGACTGTGGTGGGGTGGGGATCACGACCGGGGCCAGAGCCGCCACCGTGGACAGACGCCCACCCAGACCCTCCCCTAGTCCTGATGTTGGTGCGCCCGGAGTTCGCACCTTTAGGGGGGGGTACTGTGACACTCTGGCTCTATGGACTTTATAATTGAGCCAGGGTTGTTCATTTTCATGTGTTTGGGTGTATTTCATTTGGTGGTGTTGGGGATGGGTGAGTTTCATTTTGGTTGTGTCTATGGTGATTGGTCTATGACTCCCAATCGGAGGTAACGAGTGTCAGCTGTCGGCTCGTTATCTCTGATTGGGAGCCATATATATTCTGTGTGTTTTCTCCTTTGTTTTGTGGGTTATTGTTTCCGTGTTGCTGTTAGTCTGTATCAGTATTTGAACTTCACGTATTGTCATTTGTTGTTTTCTTCGTGGTTGCTTTAAATAATAAAGTCATCATGTTCACTCCACGCGCTGTGTATTGGTCCGCTCCTTCAGACGATCGTGACAGTTGCCTTACAACATGGAATTAAAATGGATGTTTTGGGGATTTGTATCATTTGATTTACACTACATGTATACTACTTCGAAGATGCAAAATATTTTCTATTGTGAAACAAACAAGAAACAAGAAATAAGACAAAAAAACAGAAAACTTGAGCGTGCATAACTATTCACCTAGAGCCACCTTTTGCAGCAATTACTGCTGCAAATCTCTTGGGATATGTCTCTATAAGCTTGGCACATCTAGCCACTGGGATTTTTGCCCATTCTTCAAGGCAAAACTGCTCCAGCTCCTTCAAGTTGGATGGGTTCCGATGGTGTACAGCAATCTTTAAGTCATACCACAGATTCTCAATTGGATTGAGGTCTGGGCTTTGACAAGGCCATTTCAAGACATTTAAATGTTTCCCCTTTCTCCCGAGTGGTGCAGTAGTCTAAGGCACTGTATTGCAGTGCTAGCTGTGCCACTAGAGATCCTGGTTCGAATCCAGGCTCTGTCGTAGCCGGCCGCGACCGGGAGACCCATGGGGCGGCGCACAATTGGCCCAGCGTCGTCCAGGATAGGGGAGGGAATGGCCGGCAGGGATGTAGCTCAGTTGGTTGAGCATGGTGTTTGCAACGCCAGGGTTGTGGGTTCAATTCCCAAGGGGGGCCAGTAAAAATAAAATATATATATATAAAATAGAATAACGTAAGTCGCTCTGGATAAGAGCGTCTGCTAAATGACTCAAATGAAATGAAAATGAAACCACTCGAGTGTTGCTTTAGCAGTATGCTTAGGGTCATTGTCCTGCTGGAAGGTGAACCTCCATCCCAGTCTCAAATCTCTGGAAGACTGAAACAGGTTTCCCTCAAGACTTTCTCTGTATTTAGCGGCATCCATCATTCCTTCAATTCTGACCAGTTTCCCAGTCCCTGCCGATGAAAAACATCCCCACAGCATGATGCTGCCACCACCACACTTCACTGTGGGGATGGTGTTCTCAGGGTGATGAGAGGTGTTGGGTTTGCGCCAGACATAGCATTTTCCTTGATGGCCAAAAAGCTCAATTTTAGTCTCATTTGACCAGAGTACCTTCTGCCATATGTTTGGGGAGTCTCCCACATGCCTTTTGGCGAACACCAAACGTGTTTACTTATTTTTTTTCTTTAAGCAATGGCTTTTTTCTGGCCACTCTTCCGTAAAGCCCAACTCTGTGGAGTGTACAGCTTAAAATGGTCCTATGGACAGATACTCCAATCTCCGCTGTGGAGCTTTGCAGCTCCTTCAGGGTTATCTTTGGTCTCTTTGTTGCCTCTCTGATTAATGCCCTCCTTGCCTGGGCCGTGAGTTTTGGTGGGCGGCCCTCTCTTGGCAGGTTTGTTATGGTGCCATACACTTTCAATTTTTTAATAATGGATTTAATGGTGCCCCATGGGATGTTCAAAGTTTCTGATATTTTTTTATAACCCAACCCTGATCTGTACGTCTCCACAACTTTGTAGTGTAAATCAAATGATACAAACCCCCAAAAAATCCATTTTAATTCCAGGTTGTAAGGCAACAAAATAGGAAAAATGCCAAGGGGGGTGAATACTTTCACAAGCCACTGTATGTAGTATTGCTATTGTTATTTTATTGTGTTGCAAATTCCTTTTAAAGTTTTTGCAAATATTTCTTACTTTTTAAATCTGCGCTGTTGGGAAAGAGCTTGTAAGTAAGACTTTCACGGTAAGGTCTACACCTGTTGTATTCGGCGCATGTGACAAATACAATTTGATTTGATTTTAAATCAGCCTGAATATCAGGACGCACAACTGCAACGTGTTTCGACTACTAAATCATATGACTATTGCATCTGAAATTGTTCTTCAGAGATTGCAACCCCTCTGTCCCCTAGGAAAGCAGACAAGAGATGCGCTCTTACTGTAGAAGACTACACTGTCTAGAAGACTGAAGTACTCAGGCAACTGAATGATCAGATGATCCATGTATAAGAGACTCACTACCATCCACACAAAACAGTTTTGGCTGTAATCGAATAGACCGTCACAGAGGTATGGTGCGCAATGGTGATAATGGTGATATCACCAAAAGAGAACACAGATTATTGATGCGTAAAAACAGCTCCACACCATTAATCTTTAGTTCCTAAAATACTGTTTAATCATGTAAATCACCAAAGGACAGGACGAATATTCTTTGCGATATCAGACCAGGTTTAGCAAAAGGGATCAAGATCTCTTCTTGGCTTCAAATGCCCTGATTGATAAATACCCACTGGGCAAATGTTATTTAAATCAACGTTGTTTCCACGTCATTTCAACAACAAACATTTTATGTGATGACTTTGAATCAATGTGGAAAACTGATTGGATTTGAAAAATGTAATCAACGTAAGGGAAGTTCGTCTTTTTTTCATGCAACTTTTAACAAAGATGCAATGACGTGACATTTTTTGTTGATTTCACATTGAATTCACATTAGTTGACAACTCAACTAAATGTAAATCAAAATTAGACTTTGAACTGACACCTGTGCCCAGTTGGCATGCCGCTATATATTGTGACACTTTTGTTTACCAAAGACCCCACAATTAGATATTAGTTAAAATTCTTCACGCTAATAAAAACGACTCCTCACAACATTATTGTCCAAATAATCTGTGTGCACCTCAGAAATGTTTTGCCCAGTTTGTGGCTTTTGACTCCTGGTAGCTTGAAGTGTTTAAAATAGCCTTATTGGTCTGTGTCAGCCTGCGCAGAATAGTAAGGTAGTAATCATTTTTGTATTATTATTTTGTATTATTATTATTATTATTATTATTATTATTATTACTGCTACTACTGCATGAGGCTATAAAACTGCCACAGCGAGTTGATCTCTGCAATGCAAGAATTTATTTTGCAACCCGTCCGCCAAATCCATCCATTATGCACAGTTCTCCCTCTCAAGCGCTCCTTCTCGAGGATGCTTTAAAAACAATATTTTTTGCTTTGCCTTATTATCAAATTAATAGGTTGTTGTCATCGGTGCTATTGAAATTCGGATATATTTCTTATGTTTCAGTAAACCATTAGCCAACGCTTCAAAGATTAAACAAAGTGTCATCATTCAAGTTTATTATCTCTTAATTTTATTTTGGTGTTTAAATGTATTTTTCCTGTTACTGTGAACTGTAGACTATAAAAAGTTAAACCATTCAATTGAAGGCCTATTATGGAGCGATTTGAATTGTATTCGAATTTTATAATTTTGAATTTGTATTAGATATTGAATTTGAATTTCATATTTTTTCATGTTTAATGCACACATTTAATCATTGAATTCATGAATTGAACTTGTATTTCATGACTGGAAACTGAATTGAATGAATATTGCATTCAGTTTTTGAAGAAAATGGTCCTCTGTAGCTCAATTGGTAGAGCATGGCACTTGTAACGCCAGGATAGTGGGTTCGATCCCCGGGACCACCCATACGTAAAAATGTATGCACACATGACTGTAAGTCGCTTTGGATAAAAGCGTCTGCTAAATGGCATATTATTAATTATACTGTATATTCAGTTTCAATATGGTACATATTGCATTCATTGTTTGTGCATCAAGTTTACAAACTATCGTTTCAAGTTATTCAAAGTTTCATATATTAAACTTCTCAGATGCATTCAGATCAGTGGAGGCTGCTGAGGGGAGGACGGCTCATAATAATGGCCGGAACGGAGCAAATGGAATGGCATCAAACAAATGGAAACCATGTGTTTGATGTATTTGATACCATTCCAATTATTCCACTCCAGCCATTACCAAGAGCCCATCCTCCTCAATGAAAGTGCCACCAACCTCCTGTGATTCAGATTCAGTTTTCAAATTCAGTTTTCTAAATTCCCATTCAAACCAGAGAAAACATCCTACTTTGCCATCCAGGAAAGGTAGAGGAGAACAGATAGAATCAAACGCTGTCTGTGGTAAACAGAAGCTTCTGGCGGTTTCTAAAGCCAGGCATAAAGCATGTATTTTCTTCCTATGAACCGCATTAGCTATAAGCTATTATGACCCCATTCCTGAAAGCTAAGACTCTCTGGAGCATGGATGTGCTTTCTGTTCCTCTCTATGACGATAATAAGCAATAAAAACGCAATTTGGCCCCCATAAGAATATAGTTGAATAGCCCTGTCATAGCCCTTCTAAGGATAGCCTTTCCACTCCCTATTTAATCTTGCTCTTGTGACTGACTGTGTTCGAACGGGCCGATGTGTTAGCTAAGTGGTTTAACACAGTCTTGTGACAGTCTTGTGACTAGATTAAATAGGGAGTGGAAAGGCTATCCTTAAAGGTGCTGCATGGTCAATCCGACATCTGCATTGGCCGTGCAGCATTTACAGTAATATGGCCTCTGCAGTAGTCAGGGCATTCATAATGCTTGCGCTTCGCCGAGCTGCGCAGAGCTGTTGTGAAGGAAGTTGTCAAGGAAGTGAGATTGTGGTTAAACAGGACCTCCCGCCCTCACCTACCGTCAACCAATCATGTCAATGCGGAGCTATACGGAGCCCTCCGCATTGTTAAAACATTTTAGAGGTGCACGGCGATGCAGTATGGAGCTCAATTTGGACTCTGCGTGCCTTCGGAGGCTACGCAATTGTGTCAGACCATCTAATCACATTTTCAGATCAAGCATAAATTGGCTCTTAGAAGGGCTATGACAGGGCATTTCATGTATACTTAATATACAAAACATTAGGAACACCTTCCTAATATTGAGTTGCACCCCCTTTTGCCCTCAGAACAGCCTCAATTCGTCGGGGCATGGACTCTACAAGGTGTTGAATGCGTTCAACAGGGATACTGGTCCATGTTGACTCAAATGCTTCCCACAGTTGTGTCAAGTTGGCTGGATGTCCTTTGGGTGGTGGACCATTTTTGATACATACAGGAAACTATTGAGTGTGAAAAACCCAGCAGCGTTGCAGTTCTTGACACACTCAAACCAGTGCACTTGGGACTTACTACCATACCCCATTCAAAGGGACTTAAATATTTTGTCTTACCCATTCACCCTCTGAATGTCAGACATACACAATCCATGTCTCAATTGTCTCAAGGCTTAACAATCATTCTTTAACCCGTCTCCTCCCCTTAATCTACACTAATTTAAGTGGATTTAAAAGGTGACATCAATAAGGGATCATAGCCTTCACCTGGAATTACCTGGTCAGTCTATGTCATGGAAAGAGCAGGTATTCCTAATGTTTTATACACTCAGTGAATATTCTTATGGGGGCCAAATGTTGTTTTTTGTGACACTCACTTCCTGTGATCATCATAGAGGGGAACAAAAAGCACATCCATGCTCCATAGAGTCTTAGCTTTCAGGAATGGGGTCATAATAGCTCATAGCCAAAATGGTTCAAATGCTAGTGTCACGTTCGTTGAATGACAGGTCAGACCAAGGCGCAGCGTGATATGCATACATGTTTATTTTAACTGAATAAACACCACGACAAAACAATTAACGAAACGAAACGTGAAGTCCAAGGTAGTACAGAAAACAAACCTTACACAGAACAAGATCCCACAACTCAATAGTGCCCATAGGCTGCCTAAGTATGGTCCCCAATCAGAGACAACGAGCGACAGCTGCCTCTGATTGGGAACCACACCGGCCAACATAGAAATACACGTACTAGATAATAAACATAGAAAACGCACAACAAAGAATATACACACCCTGACTCAACATTTAAGCGTCCCCTGAGTCAGGGCGTGACAGTAACCCCCCCCCAAAGGTGCGGACTCCAACCGCACAACATAAACATAACAGGGTAGGGGCCACTGGCTTGGTGCGAGGAGCAGGAACAGGCCGGGCCGGGCTGGCGACGCGCACCACTGGCTTGGTGCGAGGAGCAGGAACAGGCCGGGCCGGACTGGCGACGCGCACCACTGGCTTGGTGCGAGGAGCAGGAACAGCCCGGGCTGTGGAGGTGGACTGGAGGTCTGGAGCAGAGCGCTGGCACAACCCGTCCTGGCTGGATGCCTACTTCCGCACAGTATGTGTGAGGCATCAGCACAGGACGCACTGGGCTGTGCACGCGCACTGGCGATACCGTTCGTAGAACTGGCGCAGGATATGCGGGACCGAGGAGGCGTACTGGAGACCAGGAGCGTTGAGCCGGCACACCCCGTCCTGGCTGGATGCCCATCTTCGCACGGCACGTGCGTGGTGCAAGCACAGGACGTACAGGACTGTGCCGGCGCACTGGCGACACAGTACGTAGCTCCGCATAACACGGAGCATGCCCAGTCATACGCTTCCTCGCGTGAGTATGGGTAGTTGGCTCTGCTCTGACACTAGGCTCCGCCAACCACCCCGTGTGCCCCCCCTCTTGGGGCTGCTTCTCGGGCTTCCTCCTCGACCTGCCTCCTCCGTGTTGCCGTTGCTCCTCTCCTGCCTGGGCATTTACCTTAGCCCATGGTCCTCTCCCCGCAAATATCTCTTCCCATGACCACAAATTGCCCACCTGTGACATGGCTACTCGCTCCGCCTGGGCACGCCGCTTGGTCCTCGTTTGGTGTGATCTTCTGTCACGTTTGTTGAATGACGGGTCAGACCAAGGCGCAGCGTGATATGCATACATGTTTATTTTAACTGAATAAACACCACGACAAAACAATAAACGAAACGTGAAGTCCAAGGTAGTACAGAAAACAAACCTTACACGGAACAAGATCCCACAACTCAATAGTGCCCATAGGCTGCCTAAGTATGGTCCCCAATCAGAGACAACGAGCGACAGCTGCCTCTGATTGGGAACCACACCGGCCAACATAGAAATACACATACTAGATAATAAACATAGAAAACGCACAACAAAGAATATACACACCCTGACTCAACATTTAAGCGTCCCCTGAGTCAGGGCGTGACAGCTAGAGCCAAATTCATTGGAAGAAAATAAATTAAATATACCACATTGGCTTCAGAAACCGCCAGAAGATTCTGTTTCGCTCAGTGAGCTGGCAAAATACCAGGATGTCGTCTTTGGTTTCGAATCTGAATTTAGATAACTGAATTTGAAAACTGAATCTGAATGCATCTGAGTACTTGAATATTATGAAACTTTAATAAAATTGAAATTATAGTTGGAAACTTGATAGACAGACAATGAATGCAATATCTACCATATTGACACTGAATATATAAATATTGAACTTGAATATTCAATTACATTTCAATTTAATTTTAAAACTCAATTCAATTGAGTTTCAAATCATGAAATACAAGTTCAATATATGAATTCAATGATTACATTTGTACATTACAGATTCAAAAATATTAAATTCAAATTCAATATCCTAATACAAATTCAAAATTATGGAATTCAAATACAATTTATGTTGGCACTGAAATCGCTCCATAGCCTATCACAAAACGTATTTTGTAGGCAATTCTAGTAGGCAAATAAAAGCATGTTGTTCACAGCATAAACCAGCCTATTATCTCTGAAGTTAATTCATTTATTGGTGATGGATACCAGTAGTGTGTATTCATGGATGCCAAGGGAAGCCAGGCTTCCCCCCAAAAATTTACAAGAAACATTTTTTTTACAAATAAAATAATAATTTATCTTTCGTTTCTCTGTGTTTCATAATTTTCCTTCAATTTGCAAGAGGCTGAATGTATCTCACCATTACAAAGCATCCAAGCGAGCGAAATAGCGCCACTCTGTCTCTGTATGTGTAGGCCATCTATCTGATGATGTCTGGTCAAAAAGAGTGTGACAGCGAGCAATTGGCCTCCATTGATAAAAAATTATAAAATAATAGCCAATCAGCGTTGAGCTAAACTGAGTGAGCTCAACTGTGAATGGTCCTGGCGCACCCAAAAAAAGTGTAAAGGGAAGCCAGTTTGGATTTGGCTTCACTCCAATCAAATCACATCAAAAGCAATACATAATTGACAGAAACTTCTTGAATTATTGCATCTCATTGTGTTGTTGTACTCCGGTGGCTCGCTAGCTAGCTAAAATTGCCCCTTTACTAAATTAGCCATGGCTGGAGATAGGGATTTGGACTTGTGGTTTTACTTAATTCTCCGTACTGGCCAATGATTATAACGGTGATTCTGATCCAACCATAAATTCATACATTGTGCCCCTGGCCTGAGAGGATGGAAGTTCAATATGTAGCTACATGTAGATGTAGAAGGCTAATGTTAACTAGCTAACATTGCCCATGAAGTTAGGCCAGAAAGGAAGCATTTTAGCCAGGTAGACTAGGACAACAAAAAATAAAAGTGTGTACTGTAAGTCATGGACTGTTTCGTCAACATGAAAGTGAGGAGGATGGCATTGGCGTTTCTCTACAAGTAGGGTGAGTCAACGTTTTTTCTACTTGCGGTAACTCTCCGTGGTTCTAAATGTCGGAAACATTAACATCCTTGACCATGCTGTAGGTCATGTAACTGTTTGTTACATGCAATACGCTTTGTGGACTTCACCGGACAGAGGTTGCTGTCCAGTTTTGTGATGAAACAAAAGTGTGGTTGAATTTATTCAGCCACTGTGTCTTCTTATTGTCTCAGCCTTAGAACTATATATTACGGTTGCAAGGCATATGAACTAACAGGTTATAGAACAAACAAAGCAATTATCACAACACATATGTTGTAATATGCCATTTCCTTCTGGTTTGGCATCCCTGCTGATTTTACCCATGCACGGCTGCTGATGGATACTTTAACTGTACGTTTAGGCTACTGTTAAAGCACTCATATAGGCTACATCTCTGCCAGAGTGCGTGAGATAACTAGTCCTATCGGTAAGTGCGGTCTTAGCAATTCCCTTGTGAAATCACGTTGCTACATTGATTCTATTGATGGAAAACCGTTTTTTACCTCTTGTGTTGCACACATTTCATTCAACATTTAATTCTAGCTCACAATCAAGGACAGCTGTGTATTCCCTCCAGCAGTGAAGTGTAGGCCTATGACTATGTAGCCTTGTGACACTGTCCTACTGGACTCTGTGCCGGTCCCTACTTAAAGGTAATAGAGTACTGTGGTATAAAGATGACAGTATTGAGTCATGATCTGAGGGCCTACTTGTTTTCTTTCTCCAAAAAAAAAAGCTCAATGGACACTGTAAGAAATATCAAACATTTTCAGAAATAGCATCCACACTTGAGCAGCTTCATCACAATGTATTTTTAAACTTTAGGCTTTTCAAATAAATTCCATTCTCCTTTCTCTTGTTTATATTATGGCTATATTCCCACTAATATTCATTTATGTAATTAAGCTTTTACATGTGTATTTTTCTGTCTTTATAATAATAATAATATTTAATTAGTAGAGAAAATGTCCCACACTCAATGCACATGTAAAGCTTTTTGGTCCTTGCTTCTGTGCGCAAACCTTTTGACTCCTGCAGTTTGAGATTATTTATTCCCTTTTATTTATGAAAATAATTTGATACTGGCCTTTATTATTTACACTTAATTAAATTGATTTATATTATGGTGTTTCTATTCCAAGAAGAAAAGAAAAAAACATTTTACAGTAGCCTATGTATTGCCTACCTAAAAGTCCTTCAAAATAGAAATTACATATCCTAATGTTAGAAAGTAGAATATATCAACTATATATAGGCTACTGTGGGTGGGGTATGTTAAATCATTACAATTGAATAGGTGTAATTAAAAGAATAGTGATAAAGGAAATGAAAAATGCTAGGCAGAGCATGCCCAGAGCCTGTGGCTGAGCAGTAGCAGAGCGAAATTAGACAGGAGAGAAGGCCAACACAATTTTTTAAAATCTGTTTGAATTATGCTTTGCTCCTCGCTCCACACTCGCCCACTTACATGCTCTGGCATTCAAAAGCAGCCTTGCTTTAGGCTATCAAAGAACTGTCAATGAATAATCTGACACAGTCTGACAAACTGCATAACAAATTAGGCCTAATTTGACAAAATTAAGTTGTTCAAACAAGATAATAAGTTGTTCAAACAACTTAGTATCTCATTTGAATGACTTAGTATCTTGTTTGAATGACTTAGTAAATAAATAAATAAAAATACTACGTCGTTCAAACGAGATACCCAGAAGCCCAAGGTAAAAAAAAGTTTGAACGACTTACTATCTTGTTTAAACAACTTAGTATCTCGTTTGAATTACTTAGTATCTCATTTGAATGACTTACAAGATACTAAGTTGTTCAAACAAGATACTAAGTCGTTTTAATGATATACTAAGTTATTCAAACGAGATAATTCCAAGAGTCTACTTTGATGCCTTGGGCTTCAGGGCTTCCGTATCAACCCCTACAAAAATGTCTATTAACATAATAATCCACATTTCCTGTTGCTGCTGTATTATTTTCCTGCTGTAGAAAACTGGTTTAAATTACATCTGTAGTGATAGGGATAAAGGAGAGTAGGAGAGGATCATTTCTAATGAAGAAGTAAGAGTAAGGTAATGGTTTTGGAGTGTCATTACATCCAGAAATGGACTGGCCATAGATACACAAACACGCAGGCACGCACGCACACACACACAAACACACACACGTTATGTTATTCTATCCTTATGGGGACCTAAAATTAAACACACACACACACACACACAGGAGGCCAAGAAAATGCTAACATCTTATTATTAATTCAGATACATAGGCAGAGAGACAGCAAAAGAGTACTGTATCAGTGCTGCTACCAGAGCGGTAAGTGTGTGTTCCTTTGTGTGTATGTTATTGTATGTGTGTGTGTACGTTTTTCTGTGTATGTGTTCCTGTGTGTGTGTGTGTGTGTGTGTGTGTGTGTGTGTGTGTGTGTGTGTGTGTGTGTGTGTGTGTGTGTGTGTGTGTGTGTGTGTGCGTGTGTGTGTGCGTGTGTGAACCCGAGAGTGTGACATTTGTAGAGTAGTAGGGGGAAAAACACTGAAAAGGAAAAGGAAGAAACATGAAAATGCAAAACCATGGCCAATTTATTCTGATCAAGCAGTAATATTCAAAGATGTGCTTTCTGCCAAATTTTCCAAAGTAACATGAAAAGTTGTAACAAGACAGGAGAGGAGTAAGCTGCAGTTCAGGGCTGCTGAGGGGAGGGATACACACTCTCACACACATGTCAAATAACAGAGCTATTTCAAATACGTCAGTTGAGATATAACTTATAACTGAAATATAAAAGCGAGACATCACATTTTCTGTTTTGCACAAGATGAATGTATATATTGATTTGATGAAAGTGTTAAAAATGGTGTATATTAAGTGCCCTTCTTTAATTAATCTTACATTAAATGGTGTCAAAATATTGACTGGGAAATATGGTTTATCTTATTAACCTCTATCCAGCCCACTTCATCTCTGTGAAATGAATTTTGTTTTATTTTAATCGTTTATTTGACAGGGGACTGATACATATAAAACATTCACACACTGGATGATAAAAAGCCAAGTGCATTGCACCAACATTTGTGTTAGTTTACAGCATGAACTCCTCCATGTAAAATAAATTAGTGAGACCTGGTCCAAGACAGAAAAAGCTCCAATATTGTTTCCTTACTTTAATATAACATGTGCAGAACATTTGCAGACTGACAGACATTAGATAGGAGTAAAATAGTCAGGATGTTTTCCAGTACTTCCATGTCACTATAAAAAAAGATTGTTTTTTATACAATAGGTAACGGTATAATGGATGTATATGACATATGTGTGTCATGAAACAACCACCGTGAATGACGTTTACTGAAAATCTCACGAAGAAGACAACAATTGACAAGGTATGCTTCGATTCTGAGATGAGCAAGAGGGATAAAGTTGAGTATTAGAGAAAGAAGTATACTGTACGGATGTCAGGGAAAACGTATGGGAGTAAACAGTACATATTTTCTTTAAGAATGTAGTGGAGTAAAAGTAAAAGTTGTCAAAAATATAAATAGTAAAGTAAAGTACAGATACCCCAAAAAACTACTTATGTGTGTCTGTGTCTGTGTGTGTGTCTGTGTGTGTGTATGTGTTCCTGTGTGTGTGTATGTGTGTGTGTGTGTGTGTGTGTGTGTGTGTGACTCGAGAGTGCTCTGACAGGAACAAAGCTCCTTGCTGTTTGATCTCTTCTTTAGAAGTCCCAGTCTCAGAGAGACACAGAGGATATAGGCCTCTGTCACAGAGCGTTGCCTTGGGAACACCTGTACACAGACATCACAGAGAAGCTATTACCCTGCATGGCTTTTCACACTACAGAGCCGAGCCAAGCTGAACTTGGCTGGCTGGCCTGGTTATGCTTAAAAAAATAGCTGCTGGAACCTTGCTGAAAAGGAAAATATCAGTGCGACCCTATACTGTGGAAAGAGTCTGTCCTTCATCCCTGCTATCTACAAGATGTAGGCTCACCCTCTAAGATAAAGCGATGGTATATTTAACAGAGATATTCACAGAACAGGTGATGCCTAACTTATGTCTAACATAACTGTCACTGTCAATGACAAAATATACCACGTTTCTTTGCAATAGTCTCTGTCGATATGTGACAGAAGTCTGGTGCCTTCTAGATCAGTTTCTGCTGTAAAGACATCCAATACTTTACGGTATTTTACTGTATGCATCCCCAACCTGGCGTCATAACAGTGTGGGTGTGATATCTCCAATCTGTCCATCTTGTCCTCTACATCTGCTGTGTGGTAGCGTCTGTCTCCCCTGTCTTAATCAGAGATCAGTGTGTCTGAGTGTGTGTGTATGTGCTATAGTGTGTCTCCCCTGTCTTAATCAGAGATCAGTGTGTCTGAGTGTGTGTGTATGTGCTATAGTGTGTCTCCCCTGTCTTTTATTTTTATTTGGGTGTAGATCAGCTTTAATATTGCAGATAGATTGCAGCTTCCATCAATGTAATTGTCTGCATCATTTCCAATCCCCCATATATTTTTTTGTAAATATATTTTGCTTTATTCTTTTCCCCTAACCCTACCACCCCTCTCCTACTTGGAGTAAACTAATGGACAACAACACTTAGGCTTCTACTTCCAGCTTAAACATACTATATACATTTTACAGACACAATGTCTCCTGTCTTAATCAGGGCTTTACTCTTCAAACTGACAGCTAAGAGATCAGGCATCGGATGGGTGACACCAGGATGCAGCTGATTGGGCTTACAGAGTTTTAGGCAGGACATTTAAGGGAGTGTTCCTCTCAGTTGTAAGCTCTCTAATACCCAGAGTGTTTGGCTACTGAGAGAGAGAAAATGTGTGTGTGTGTTTTAGAGAGAGAGAGTGTGACGTGTGTGTGTGTGTCTGTGTGTGTGTGTGTGTGTGTGTGTGTGTGTGTGTGTGTATGACGTGGGAGACGGAGGAGGAGCTGTCACAGACAAGTGTGTGTGTGTGTGTGTGTGTGTGTGGTGTGTGTGTGTGTGTGTATGTGTTGTGGTGTGTGACACAACCATTGGAGATAATTTAAATGTCACAGATCCACAAGGAGAGGGAATAAAGACATCAGGAGACTTAGATCTGAGATTTGAAAAATACAATATATATCATCATCATCGAGTGTGTTTCCAAATGTGCACCCAGTACAGTCTTATAGCTCCACTCCCATGGCAGTTCTCATATTCACGAACATACAGTCCATTCACCCACAAAATATTCCATTGCAGCATTCTACTGTACTCATAACAACATCTCATAACAGTATCTAACACAATGTGATTCACGGTGAATCATCGTCATACATAACCTCCACAACTCTGCAACACAAACAATAACAATGGCGGTGTGGCGGTTTCCCCCTACATCTTTAAGATTCAGTTCAAATGCCATCCATCCAGTCAATGCAACCAGCAAGTGGCCATGAACACTATCACATGCCGAATGACACAATAGTTAGCTTGAAGACATTTGGAGACTGAAATGTCATTGTGTTTGATCCAGTGTTTGTCTCTATGTTCATATACAGTGCATGAGTGAGCCATTTATTTGAGCTTACAAAGTCTCTCAGCGAACTGGTGTGTCTTCATAGCTCATAGATGACAGAGTCTGTGTGATGATTGTCCTCCCCATAAACTGTAGCTATAAAGCATGAATCAGTTAGCATGTCCTAAGATCCATTCTTACTATAACATTGCAGGCAATGTTGGGAGAACTTTACAGCTACATTGTCTCAAGGTTGACACAATGCTGCCATGCTTGTATGGTCGTCTTCCTCAGTCCTTTAGGGTCAAATTTCAGTTCATGTTCAAGGTAAACTTCAGATTCAACACTTATTCAGACTCTGATTCAGCTCCAACCCTATCTTGTGTACTCTCCTCAACTCGTGTGTCCATGTTGAGTCAGTTTGATTATTTTCAAAAATAGATTTCACATTTGAGTTCCAATAAAGTCCTAGGGAAGGTGGTCCCAAGACAACCCAGGAACAGGCATGTAGAATGAGGCTTCAACACTGATACATTTCTATGGAGTGTGTTGCTATTTCAACCCAGCAGGCAAAGCTTGTAATGACATGGTTGGTTATAATATGGTTGTAATGATGTCATTTCAACCTGTTTTGCCCACTGGGAATGTTGTTTAGCAGACAGAAAGGATCAACCATTATGCCATTTCTACCATACATATTTAATATCTCTGTGTCATGGTTGTAATAATCGTTCAAATTACATTACCACTCATAATCACAACTCAACACAGGTCATGATGTGATGTGTTATACCCTATCAATACAAAACTATTGGTAACACTTTATTTGGCTAGTCCATCTGTAGATGCTCTACAGACTATCTGCAGACTATCAGTAACATTTCAAGTAACTATGTCCTAACCCTAACCCTTATCCTAACGCTAAACTTAAGCCTTACCCTAACCCTAATCTTAACCCTTACCCTAACCCTTATTCTAAACCTAACCCTAACCGTAACCTTAGCAAGCAGTTGCTTATCAACCGATAGTTTGTTGATAGTATGACCCTGTAGAGAATATACAGATGGACTATCCAAATAAAGTGTGACCAAACTCTTAACGGGTCTAGAAAGCCACACAATATTTTACCTATGGCTACCACATATTTACAGAAATTTAAAAAAAATGTTGCTTCATTAAAACCCATACCTTGAAACTCACATTGGCATGGTTGTTTAAAAGTCCTGATTGCATAAAACCATTCCCTGCCACAAAACAGAGTTTCAAATCAGATCAAAAACAGTTCAGACAGAAACTGTGAAATCTGTTAAAATGCAAACCAAAAATAATGAGTTTTTTAAAATGTGTTTACCACTTCACAGGGGGAAAATACATGAAACCCCCAACATCAACAAGCAGATAAACGGCATAGCATGGAACTGTGTTTTCTTAAAGGCAAGTCTGTTTGTTCTCTTGCCTTTTTGGCATAGATAGTTAAGATTTACACAGTAGTTAGAGATGTATTTCACACTATGTTGGGTTAAAAATCAAAGTATAATGCTTGTATGGATGTAAACTCCAATACATATTAATTTCATCATCATCAATCAACTGCATTACACTTAATAGCCCCCAGCTATGCTACCAGCTTATCCGAACGGGAGTTACCAGTTTGCAAAAAAATATCTAAAGCTGAAAAGGACAGCAAAACAGCCAAATACTGTATATCCAAATCAGATTTTAGTAACCACATTGTTGGCCTGTTAGAACACATAATTTATGACGGATTTGACAAATAATTACTTTGTCGGATCAGCATTTTTGAATGGGTGCCAATGACAGCGTCCTTGTGCTATCCCCCATGGTCTGCATTCCATTGATGTCTTACCATATGTTTTGGTAGTGGCAGAGTTACTTCTCATGGCTTTCTCAAGGTAAACAATTGATGTCTTACCATATGTTTTGGTAGTGGCAGAGTTACTTCTCATGGCTTTCTCAAGGTAAACAATAACACTTTGTTACTGAGGGCCACCAACCTGAAATACAGTAAGTCCTTTATTCCAGTGACTCCAGGAAACCGCAAACTGACTCCAGATCAGTATGCTCCAAAAACAAACGGTGTTGTCTCATATACAGTGGGGAGAACAAGTATTTGATACACTGCCGATTTTGCAGGTTTTCCTACTTAGAAAGCATGTAGAGGTCTGTAATTTTTATCATAGGTACACTTCAACTGTGAGAGACGGAATCTAAAACAAAAATCCAGAAAATCACATTGTATGATTTTTAAGTAATTAATTTGCATTTTATTGCATGACATAAGTATTTGATACATCAGAAAAGCAGAACTTAATATTTGGTACAGAAACCTTTGTTTGCAATTACAGAGATCATACGTTTCCTGTAGGTCTTGACCAGGTTTGCACACACTGCAGCAGGGATTTTGGCCCACTCCTCCGTACAGATTTTCTCATCAGACCACATGACCTTCTCCCATTCCTCCTCTGGATCATCCAGATGGTCATTGACAAACTTCAGACGGGCCTGGACATGCGCTAACTTGAGCAGGGGGATCTTGCGTGCGCTGCAGGATTTTAATCCATGACGGCGTAGTGTGTTACTAATGGTTTTCTTTGAGACTGTGGTCCCAGCTCTCTTCAGGTCATTGACCAGGTCCTGCCGTGTAGTTCTGGGCTGATCCCTCACCTTCCTCATGATCATTGATGCCCCACAAGGTGAGATCTTGCATGGAGCCCCAGACCGAGGGTGATTGACCGTCATCTTGTTCTTCCATTTTCTAATAATTGCGCCAACAGTTGTTGCCTTCTCACCAAGCTGCTTGCCTATTGTCCTGTAGCCCATCCCAGCCTTGTGTAGGTCTACAATTTTATCCCTGATGTCCTTACACAGCTCTCTGGTCTTGGCCATTGTGGAGAGGTTGGAGTCTGTTTGATTGAGAGTGTGGACAGGTGTCTTTTATACAGGTAACGAGTTCAAACAGGTGCAGTTAATACAGGTAATGAGTGGAGAACAGGAGGGCTTCTTAAAGAAAAACTAACAGGTCTGTGAGAGCCAGAATTCTTACTGGTTGGTAGGTGATCAAATACTTATGTCATGCAATAAAATGCAAATTAATTACTTAAAAATCATACAATGTGATTTTCTGGATTTTTGTTTTAGATTCCGTCTCTCACAGTTGAAGTGTACCTATGATAAAAATTACAGACCTCTACATGCTTTGTAAGTAGGAAAACCTGCAAAATCGGCAGTGTATCAAATACTTGTTCTCCCCACTGTATGGTTTCATAGAAAAGGGATTCTGACTGACACTGTCTCGTGTCTATGACATCATTAATCACAGAGGTACTAAACATAGGAATGTTTACTGAACCATAGATACTGACCCTTAATTTAAAATAACATTTAACTCACTACTGTATGTATGTATTATGTGGTTGTTTAAAGTTGCAATCTGTAACTTTCAATTCCAGTCCGAACTTATGTATATAAAGTGATGAAAGTGGGTTTTGGCAGATGTAACCAGTAGATTTTTGTTTAGCTTCTTGGCCAAGTGTGTTTGCAATACATTGAGTAGCCACTGAGGATATTCAAGTTACAAATTGTATCCTAAAAATGTTGTATTGAAATGAATTTACTTTATATTGCTCTGAATAAAAGTGTCATCTACAATGCATATCCCTGTCTATCTGGGTTGAATGATCAGTCATTTAGTGACAAATTCAGGACATCAGCTACCACTTTCAAAATGGCTGTGTTACAGTTTGTTTTACATAGGCACCAAAGACTTTGTGACATCACCCAAAGCTGAGAAAACCCCTTTCAATTAGCTGACATCTTTGTGATGTTTCCTCTACCTGTTTCTGCATGGAACTGGGTGCGGAAAATATAGTTGAATACATAAACGTATGTAATTATACCCTACATTTGCATATATTTACTACAGATATCAATATATGTTTATGAGCTACTCACTGAGAACCGAAGCTGTTGCACAGATAACTTCCAGGCGTTTGGAAAATATATTGTATGAATATATTTATGATATATTTGTATATATAGTACTGTATGTATTGCAGCCTGACCCTCTGGGCTGATATAGTGGTGATGATGATATTGTTTCTTCTACTCTATGACTATCATTGTAATGGTTATCACCGCTCTGGGTAACACTGACATCAGTTAGTTAGATTGTAGGATTGTGGTTCACAAAAGGAGTCTCTATAGTACACTACTTTTTAATAGAGCCCTATGGGCCCTCGTCAGAGGAAGTGCACTATAAACGGAATAGGGTGCCATTTGGGAAGCACACAAACAGAATGGCGATCGCTAGCAATATCCAATGGTTTTCTGACTGCTGTGGGTTCAAAGTACACATATCAAACACTTAGATGGTCAGTAACCTCAAAGACATCGTAAGATTTAAAACTCTCACACACACACACACAGAGACGCACTCACTCACTCACTCACTCACACACACACACACACACACACACACAGTCCTCAGCCATCTGTAGAAGTCTCTCAGTCTTCCAAAATTCCACAACCAATATTATTTTCGTTTTACAAAGCTCTGTATTCCCATGTTTAGTATTCCCATTTTCCCATTCTCCACATGTCCACAGATCTCTGGTCCCAGTGCTTCACTGCTGGACCTGCTTCAAGCTGAAATAGAGAACAGAGAGAGAGAGAGAGAGAAAGAGAGAGAGAGAGAGAGAGAGAGAGAGAGAGAGAGAGAGAGAGAGAGAGAGAGAGAGAGAGACAGAGAGAGAGAAAGAGAGAGAGAGAGAGAGAGAAAGAGAGAAAGAGAGAAAGAGAGAGAGAGAGAGAGAGAGAGAGACAGAGACAGAGACAGAGACAGAGACAGAGACAGAGACAGAGACAGAGAAGTCAGTAAGATTTCAGCAAGTGTCTCACAACCTCAGGCCCATGGACCAGAAGCGGTCTGTGGGATATTGACGCCATTCTGAAAAAGATGATCAGCAGATTTAAAGGAGCTTCTCTGGAGAAGTCAAGAGGAAATATCTGAAATTATCAGACACATTTTGAGGTGGACTATCCCTTTAACCGTCTGTGATGATGTCATATTTAAATCACTGAAGCCTACTGAAAGTCAGCCTCAAATATACAAGTTTTGTCCTCTGCTGCGTTCACTCGGATGCCTGTTTCATTTTGAGTATATATATTTTTTAAAGCCAGACGAGAAAAGACTACAGAGTACAGAACCACCAACAGAAGGAATTATACAATAACCCGATTTCACAATCTTCTCCTCATTATGCTGTTGGTCGTTAATGCTTCCCATTCCAATTGTCCCCCATTTAAAACAAAAGCAGGGAGATAGGGAGTGTAAATCCCTCTGGTTTTTAGATGCAGTAATTACCGAGGGATTCTGGGTTTATCATGTCTCTGGTGATTATGTTTAACGTGTCCTACGCTAGCCACATTCTCTGCCATTTTCACACAGAGACAAAGAGACGCCACAGGCGACCATTTTGAGAGAAAAAAATATATTAAAACAAAGAGATAAGTTTGATTTAGGAGTGTTATTACGTAACAAAGATAGTTGCTAGTGAAAGTCTACACAACCCTTGCAGTCTTCACAATTTGCTGTCTTAAAATTAAATCTAAAAAGGGATTACATTAAATGTTTTTCCTATCGATCTACACAATCTACTCCACAAGTGAAAATGTTCCAAATTACTAAGAAATACAAAAATTAGGATGCATTGATTGCATATGTCTTCACACTCCAGAGTTAATACTTGGTGGAAGCAGCCATTACAGCTGGGAATAATTGTTTTATATAGATTACCAACCTTACACAACTCTTAGGGCAACATACACTATATGATCCTTCCATTCTGCTCTTTCCATGACATAGACTGACCAGGTGAATAGAGGTGAAAGCTATGATTCCTTATAGATGTCACTTGTTAAATCCACTTCAGTCAGTGTAGATGAAGGGGAGGAGACAGGTTAAAGAAGGATTTTTAAGCCTTGAGACAATTGAGACATGGATTGTGTATGTGCCATTCAGAGGGTGACTGGGCAAGACAAAATATTTAAGTGCCTTTGAACAGGCTATGGTAGTAGGTGCCAGACACACCGGTTTGAGTGTGTTAAGAACCGCAACGCTGCTGGGTTTTTCACACTCAACAGTTTCCCATGTGTATCAAGAATGGTCCACCACGCAAATGACATCCAGCCAAAGGACAACTGTGGGAAGCATTGGAGTCAACATGGGCCAACATTCCCGTAGAGTCAATGCCCCAACGAATTGAGGCTGTTCTGAGGGCAAAAGGGGGTACAACTCAATATTGGGAAGTGTTTGCAATGTTTTGTACACTCAATGTATATCCATTGTTTATGTCCAAATTGCTCCCGCTCACTACATTTGGTTGGATATAACTGTCTCTGTTTTTTATGCAGATTTAAGTCCTTTTATATTTATTTTCATCCGAACAAACTCCCCAGTCCCTGCCGATGACAAGCATACGCATAATATGATGCTGCCACCACAATACTTGAAAATTCAAAGGGATCCACAACATTTAATTCACTCCACATTACTGGCCTGTATGATCAAGTGAAAAGAACGAAGCCTGTGTTAAAAAATCCACTCCAAATCATCAATTTTGTTTGCTACAAGGCCGTTAAGAAATACTGCAAGACAACACCGCAAAGACATTACCTTTTCTTTAAAGTCTCACTGCCTCC
The DNA here is from genome assembly GCF_964263955.1 of Coregonus lavaretus. Taxonomy (NCBI): domain Eukaryota; kingdom Metazoa; phylum Chordata; class Actinopteri; order Salmoniformes; family Salmonidae; genus Coregonus; species Coregonus lavaretus. The sequence goes on along the minus strand of NC_140012.1, from coordinate 35,703,304 downwards.
TTCTCACAAATGATCCCAAAAATATAAAAATTAAATAAAGTTGGTTCAACACAGTGGCGGGTCATTTTGACCCTAGGACAACGGGAGGGTTAAAAACTACAGGTTTGGGTCATATCCAATACAACACAGAGTGGCAGCCAACCCTTATATATTTTCAAGTATTGTGGTGGCAGTATCATGTTATGGGTTTATTTGCCAAAGCTCAGGTCAAAAGTTAAAGGAAAATCCACCTGTCTTCTGAAAACCTAACCCTGGGATAGTTTTATTTTTCAGCAAGCCGTTTAAACAGATCTTTATACCAGACACACCAGAATATCTTTCCAAGAGGTGTTGAGTGTTCCTGAGTGGTCTAGTCTCAGTCCTGACTTAAATTAGTTTGATTTTTGCTGTCCATCAATTATACCCTGATGAAGACAGCTTGTCTGTCGAAACATTGGTTATAAAATAAATGCATCTGAGCTCCTAGAGTGTGGCTCTCCTTTTCTTTTTCATCAATGATTCCCACCAAATTTACTGAGCTTGACCAATCTTTACCAAAACAATGGACATAAAGTTCCTTCGGAAAGTATTCAGACCTCTTGACTTTTTCCACATTTTGTTACGTTACAGCCTTCTTTTAAAATGGATTAAATAAAAAAATGTCCTCAGCAATCTGCACACAATACCCCATAATGACAAAGCAAAACCAGGTTGTAATAAATTTGTGCAAAATAATTAAAAATATAAATATAAATATCTTATTTACATTAGTATTCAGACCCTTTGCTCTGAGACTCGAATTTGAGCTCAGGTGCAAAGGGTCTGAATACTTATGTAAATAAGATATTTATGTTTTTAATTATATATTTTTTGCACAAATTTATTACAACCTGGTTTTGCTTTGTCATTATGGGGTATTGTGTGTAGATTGCTGAGGACATGTTTTTATTTAATCAATTTTAGAATAAGGCTGTAACGTAACAAAATATGGAAAAAGTAAAGAGGTCTGAATACTTTCCATTGATCATCCTTGAAATATTTCTGCAACTTGATTGGAGTCCACCTGTGGTAAATTGAATTGATTGGACATGATTTGGAAAGGCACACACCTGTCTATATAAGGTCCCACAGTTGACAATGCATGTCAGAGCAAAAACCAAGCCATGAGGTCGAAGGAATTGTCCATACAGCTCCGAGACAGGATTGTGTCGAGGCACAGATCTGGGGAAGGGTACCAAAAAATTGAAGATCCCCAAGAACACAGTGGCCTCCATCATTTTTAAATGGAAGAAGTTTGGAACCACCAAGACTCTTCCAAGAGCTGGCTGCCCAGCCAAACTGAGGAATCCGGGGAGAAGGACCTTGGTCAGGGAGGTGACCAAGAACCCGATGGTCACTCTGCAGCACTCCACCAATCAGGCCTTTACGGTAGAATGGGCAGACAGAAGCCACTCCTCAGTAAAAGGCAAATGACAGCCCACTTGGATTATGCTAAAAGGCACCTAAAGACTCTCAGACCATCAGAAACAAGATTATCTGGTCTGATGAAACAAATATTTAACTCTTTGGCCTGAATGCCAAACATCACGTCTGGAGGAAATCTGGCACCATCCCTACGGTGAAGCACGGTGGTGGCAGCATTATGCTTAGGGGATATTTTTCAGCGGCAGGGACTGGGAGACTAGTCAGGATCGAGGCAAAGATGAACGGATCAAAGTACAGAGATATCGTTGATGAAAACCTGCTCCAGAGCGCTCAGGACCTCAGACTGGAGTGAAGGTTCACCTTCCAACTGGACAATGACTCTAAGCACACAGCCAAGACAATGCAGGAGTGGCTTCGGGACAAGTCTCTGAATGTCCTTGAGTGGCACAGCAAGAGCCCGGACTTGAACCCGATCGAACATCTCTGGAGAGACCTGAAAATAGCTGTGCAGCAATTCTCCCCATTCAACCTGACAGAGTTTGAGAGGATCTGAAGAGAAGAATGGGAGAAACTCCCCAAATACAGGTGTGCCAAGCTTGTAGCGTCATACCCAAGAAGACTTGAGGCTGTAATCGCTGCCAAAGGTGCTTCAACAAAGTATTGAGTAAAGGGTCTGAATACTTATGTAATTTATGTGTGATATTTCAGTATTATTATAATATTTATTTTTAATTAGCAAATATTTCAAAAAATTTGTTTTTGCTTTTTCATTATGGGGTATTGTGTGTAGATTGATGAGGGGAAAAAAACAATGGAATACATTTTAGAATAAGGCTGTAACGTAACAAAATGTGGAAAAAGTAAAGAGGTCTGAAAACTTTCCGAAGGCACTGTATGTGGTGGTCATCCCTAAGAGTTGTGCAAAGTTGGTAGAATATTATTAAAAATTATTCATAGCTGTACTGGCTGCCATAGATATATCCACCAAGTATTAACTCTGGAGTGTGAAGACATATGCAATCAAGACATCTTCGTTTAGTTATTTATTATTGATTTTTTTTTAAATCTCTAACTTTCTTTCACTTTGAATATGTGGAGTAGGTTGTATAGATCTGTAGGGGGAAAAAATCAAATGTAATCCCTTTTTAGATGTAATGTTAAGGCAGCAAAATATGAAGACTGAGCAAGGGGTGTCTAGACTTTAACTAGGCACTAGGTATATTGGAGCGATCACATTTATCAACAAGACATTTGCTTTTCAGCAAATGTTACATATATACACTACTGGTCAAAAGGTTTAGAACACCTACTCAGTCAAGATTTTTTCTTTATTTTTACTATTTCCTACATTGTAGAATAATAGTGAAATAACACATATGGAATCATATCGTAACCAAAAAAGTGTTAAACAAATCAAAATATGTTTTATATTTGAGATTCTTCAAATAGCCACCCTTTGCCTTGATGACAGCTTTGCACACTCTTGGCATTCTCTCAACCAGCTTCACCTGGAATGCTTTTCAACAGTCTTGAAGGAGTTCCCACATATGCTGAGCACTTGTTGGCTGCTTTTCCTTCAGTCTGTGGTCCGACTCATCCCAAACCATCTCAATTTGGTTGAGGTCGGGGGATTGTTGAGGCCAGGTCATCTGATGCAGCACTCCATCACTCTCCTTCTTGGTAAAATAGCCCTTACACAGCCTGGAGGTGTGTTGGGTCATTGTCCTGTTGAAAAACAAATGATAGTCCCACTAAGCCCAAACCTGATGGGATGGCGTATCGCTGCAGAATGCTGTTGTGGCCATGCTGGTTAAAAAAATCACTGACAGTGTCACCAGCAAAGCACTCTCACACCATAACACCTCCTCCTACATGCTTTATGGTGGGAAATACACATGGAGATCATCAGTTCACCCACACCGCGTCTCACAAAGACACAGCGGTTGGAACCAAAAATCTCCAATTTGGACTCCAGACCAAAGGACAAATTTCCACAAGTCTAATGTCCATTGCTCGTGTTTCTTGGCCCAAGCAGGTCTGTTCTTCTTATTGGTGTCCTTTAGTAGTGGTTTCTTTGCAGTAATTCAACAATGAAGGCCTGATTCACACAGTCTCCTCTGAACAGTTGATGTTAAGATGTGTCTGTTACTTGAACTCTGTGAAGCATTTATTTGGGCTGTAATTTCTGAGGCTGGTAACTCTAATGAACTTATCCTCTGCAGCAGAGGTAACTCTGGTTCCTGTGGCGGTCCTCATGAGAGCCAATTTCATCATAGCGCTTGATGGTTTTTCCAACTTCACTTGAAGAAACTGAAAGTTCTTGAAACTTTCCGTATTGACTGACTTTCATGTCTTAAAGTAATGATGGACTGTCGTTTCCCTTTGCTTATTTGAGCTGTTCTTGCCATAATATGGACTTGGTCTTTTACCATATAGGGCTATCTTCTGTATACCCCCCCCCCTTGGCACAACACAACTGATTGTCTCAAACGCATTAAGAAGGCACACCTGTTAATTGAAATGCATTCCAGGTGACTACCTCATGAAGCCGGTTGAGAGAATGCCAAGAGTTTGCAAAGCTGTCATCAAGGAAAAGGGTGGCTATTTGAAGATTCTCAAATATAAAATATATTTTGATTTATTTAACACTTTTTTGGTTACTACATGATTCCATATGTATTAATTCATAGTTTTGATGTCTTCACTATTATTCTACAATGTAGAAAATAGTAAAAATTAAGAAAAACCCTTGAATCAGTAGGTGTTCTAAAACTTTAGACCGGTAGTGTATATGTATATTTTTTGTGTGTGTGGGAAAAACAAAAACATGAAACAATGAAATGTAACTTTCATTCACTCCTTCACCTTAGTGTCCCATATCACTTTAGCCTTCCATTTCTACCATTTCTGGGATCCAAAGAGCACCTTAACACTATATCTTACATCGAGGATGCACTGATGTGTTAAATCTTCCCCCCATTTCATTCACAGACAGACAGTACATTATTTTCTTCTCTCTACCCAAAATGAGTTCAGCTGTCTCGTCTCTCTCCCCATCTCCCCCCAGGATACACTCTTAGAAAAAAAGGTGCTATCTAGAACTTAAAAGGGTTCTTCGGCTGTCCCCATAGGAGAACCCTTTGAAGAACCCTTTTTGGTTCTAGAAAGATACAAGGTAAAACTCTATCGGGCTCCATGTAGAACCCTTTCTCCAGAGGGTTCTCCGTGGAACCCAAAATAGTTCCGCTTGGAACCAAAAAGGGTTCTATCTGGAACCAAAAAGGGTTCTTCAAAGGTTTCTCCTATGGGGACAGCCGAAGAACCCTTTTGGAACCCTTTGTTCTAAGTGTGGGTAGCTACAGTTGTCTGCCCCCATTTCACCTCTCACACACACACACACGCACCACGCACACACACACACTCTTGTCTCTCTACACACACACACTCACCGCTGTCAGCATTCATATTACGGTTTGGCTTCAGACAAATATGTTTCAGGCTATGAGAGACAGCCTTTGCACTCTAACTTTCACAGTTCAGTGTGTGTGTGTGTGTGTGTGTGTGTGTGTGTGTTTGTATGTGTGTGTGACTCTCGAGACCAAACACACACAGTAAAATAAAACTGCATTGTTTTGCACTTGAAGGTGCAATCTATAAGATTTCCACATGCATCATTCAATGTCCATGTAGTCTAGGTGTGACAGAAATATTGGATGCTTTTTTTCTGCAGTCATCTCCTGACATGAATCCTGAGAAATGAATCCAACCTGAAATGTCCACCCATCCTTACCTCACCTCACCTGACCCCATTCTTACCTTATCTCCCCTCACCTCACCCACCTTAGTCCAGCCTCCGCTCCACTCCCCTCACCCAGTCTCGCCCCTCCTCACGCAAGTCTCAGCCCATCTCCCCTCACCTCACCCCTATTCACCCTCACCCCAGTATCACACCACCTCTCACATCCCCTCCAATCGCTCACTACCTCTCTCATCCCCTCCAGTCTCTCACCACCTCTCTCATCCCCTCCACTCTGTCATCACCTCTCTCATCCCCTCCACTCTCTCACCACCTCTCTCATCCCCTCCACTCTGTCACCACCTCTTTCATCCCCTCCAGTCTCTCACCACCTCTCTCATCCCCTCCACTCTGTCACCACCTCTCTCATCCCCTCCACACTCTCACCACCTCTCTCATCCCCTCCACTCTCTCACCACCTCTCTCATCTCCTGCACTCTCTCACTACCTCTCTCATCCTCTCCACTCTCTCACCACCTCTCTCATCCCCTTCACTCTCTCACCACCTCTCTTATCCCCTGCACTCTCTCACTATCTCTCTCATCCCCTCCACTCTCTCACCACCTCTCTCATCCCCTGCACTCTCTCACTATCTCTCTCATCCCCTCCACTCTCTCACCACCTCTCTCATCCCCTCCACTCTCTCACCACCTCTCTCATCCCCTCCACTCTCTCACCACCTCTCTCATCCCCTCCACTCTCTCACCACCTCTCTTATCCCCTTCACTCTGGTACCACCTCTCTCATCCCCTCCACTCTCTCACCACCTCTCTCATCCCCTCCACTCTCTCATCCCCTCCACTCTGTCACCACCTCTCTCATCCCCTCCACACTCTCACCACCTCTCTCATCCCCTCCACTCTCTCACCACCTCTCTCATCCCCTGCACTCTCTCACTACCTCTCTCATCCCCTCCACTCTCTCACCACCTCTCTTATCCCCTTCACTCTGGTACCACCTCTCTCATCCCCTCCACTCTCTCACCACCTCTCTCATCCCCTCCACTCTCTCACCACCTCTCTCATCCCCTCCACTCTGTCACCACATCTTTCATCCCCTCCACTCTCTCACCACCTCTCTCATCCCCTCCACTCTGTCACCATCTCTCTCATCCCCTCCAGTCTCTCACCACCTCTCTCATCCCCTCCACTCTCTCACCACCTCTCTCATCCCCTCCACTCTCTCACCACCTCTCTCATCCCCTCCACTCTGTCATCACCTCTCTCATCCCCTCCACTCTCTCACTACCTCTCTCATCCCCTCCACTCTGTCACTACCTCTCTCATCCCCTCCAGTCTCTCACCACCTCTCTCATCCCCTCCAGTCTCTCACCACCTCTCTCATCCCCTCCACTCTCTCACCACCTCTCTCATCCCCTCCAGTCTCTCACCACCTCTCTCATCCCCTCCAGTCTGTCACCACCTCTCTCATCCCCTCCACTCTCTCACCACCTCTCTCATCCCCTCCAGTCTCTCACCACCTCTCTCATCCCCTCCACTCTGTCACTACCTCTCTCATCCCCTCCACTCTCTCACCACCTCTCTCATCCCCTCCACTCTGTCACCACCTCTCTCATCCCCTCCACTCTCTCACTACCTCTCTCATCCCCTCCAGTCTCTCACCACCTCTCTCATCCCCTCCACTCTGTCACCACCTCTCCCCACATAAAGCTCTAAAGGACCCTGTGTCTGCAGAAATGTGACAGAAAGTTTGATTCCTAAATGGGCTTTGACAAAGAAATGCCTTACTAATGCTTTTTACAGTATTGCGTATGTATTTGTGTGTGTGCACATGTGGGTGTGTGTGTGTTAGAGAGAGAGTGTGTGTAAGAGAGAGAGAGTGTGTGTAAGAGAGAGAATCTGTGTGTACATGTGTGCATGCGTACGTATGTACGTGTGTGTGTGTGTGTGCGTGTGCGTGTGTGCGTGTGCGTTATTAAAGCCCCTTGCAATGTCAGCATAGACTAGGCTAAAACTTGTTCGGATAGGAGGAGACAGGGCTCAGGTTTGGGTTTAGTGCTGGAGTAGGGGCAGGAAGAGGACAGGGGCAGGAAGAGGACAGGGCCAAGCAGAGGACAGGGGCAGGAGGAGGACAGGGGCAGGTAGAGGACAGGGGCAGGAAGAGGACAGGGGCAGGTAGAGGACAGGGGCAGGTAGAGGACAGGGGCAGGTAGAGGACAGGGGCAGGAAGAGGACAGGGGCAGGTAGAGGACAGGGGCAGGAAGAGGACAGGGGAAGGAAGAGGACAGGGGCAGGAAGAGGACAGGGGCAGGTAGAGGACAGGGGAAGGTAGAGGACAGGGGCAGGAAGAAGACAGGGGCAGGTAGAAGACAGTGGCAGGAAGAGGACAGGGGCCGGAAGAACACAGGGGCAGGTAGAAGACAGGAGCAGGACAGGGGCAGGTAGAGGACAGGGGTAGGTAGAGGACAGGGGCAGGAAGAGGACAGGGGCAGGTAGAGGACAGGGGCAGGACAGGGGAAGGTAGAGGACAGGTGAAGGTAGAGGACAGGGGCAGGAAGAGGACAGGGGCGGGACGAGGACAGGGGCAGGTAGAGGATAGGGGCAGGTAGAGGACAGGGGCAGGAAGAGGACAGGGGCAGGTAGATGACAGGGGCAGGTAGATGACAGGGGCAGGTAGATGACAGGGACAGGGGCAGGTAGAGGACAGGGGCAGGTAGAGGACAGGGGCAGGTAGAGGACAGGGGCAGGAAGAGGACAGGGGCGGGCAGGAAGAGGACAGGGGGTGTTAGAGGACAGGGGCAGGTAGAGGACAGGGGCAGGTAGAGGACAGGGGCAGGAAGAGGACAGGGGCGGGCAGGAAGAGGACAGGGGCAGTTAGAGGACAGGGGCAGGTAGAGGACAGAGGCAGGAAGAGGACAGGGGCAGGTAGAGGACAGAGGCAGGAAGAGGACAGGGGCAGGTAGAGGACAGGGGCAGGAAGAGGACAGGGGCAGGAAGAGGACAGGGGCAGGTAGAGGACAGGGGCAGGTAGAGGACAGGGGCAGGTAGAGGACAGGGGCAGGAAGAGGACAGGGGAAGGTAGAGGACAGGGGCAGGTAGAGGACAGAGGCAGGAAGAGGACAGGGGCAGGTAGAGGCAGAGGCAGGAAGAGGACAGGGGCAGGTAGAGGACAGGGGCAGGTAGAGGACATGGGCAGGTAGAGGACAGGGGCAGGAAGAGGACAGGGGCAGGTAGAGGACAGGGGCAGGTAGATGACAGGGGCAGGTAGAGGACAGGGGCAGGTAGAGGACAGGGACAGGTAGAGGACAGGGACAGGGGCAGGTAGAGGACAGGGGCAGGTAGAGGACAGGGGCAGGTAGATGACATGGAGAGGGGCAGGAAGAGGACAGGGGCAGGTAGAGGACAGTAGCAGGAAGAGGACAGGGGCAGGAAGAGGACAGCGGCAGGTAGATGACAGGGACAGGGGCAGGAAGAGGCCAGTAGCAGGTAGAGGACAGGGGCAGGAAGAGGACAGGGGCAGGAAGAGGACAGGGACAGGGGCAGGTAGAGGACAGGAGCAGGTAGAGGACAGGGGCAGAAAGAGGACAGGGGCAGGAAGAGTACAGGGACTGGGGCAGGAAGAGGACAGTAGCAGGTAGAGGACAGGGGCTGGAAGAGGACAGGGGCAGGAAGAGGACAGGGACAGGGGCAGGTAGAGGACAGGAGCAGGTAGAGGACAGGGGCAGGTAGAGGACAGGGGCAGGTAGAGGACAGGGGCAGGTAGATGACAGGGGCAGGTAGAGGACAGGGGCAGGTAGATGACAGGGGCAGGTAGAGGACAGGGGCAGGTAGATGACAGGGGCAGGGGCAGGAAGAGGACAGGGGCCGGAAGAGGACAGGGGCAGGTAGATGACAGGGGCATGTAGAGGACAGGGGCAGGTAGAGGACAGGGGCAGGGTAGAGAACAGGGGCAGGTAGATGACAGGGGCAGGTAGAGAACAGGGGCAGGTAGATGACAGGGGCAGGAAGAGAACAGGGGCAGGTAGATGACAGGGGCAGGAAGAGAACAGGGGCAGGTAGATGACAGGGGCAGGAAGAGAACAGGGGTAGGTAGATGACAGGGGCAGGAAGAGAACAGGGGCAGGTAGAGGACAGGGGCAGGTAGATGACAGGGACAGGGGCAGGAAGAGGACAGGGGCAGGAAGAGAACAGGGGCAGGTAGATGACAGGGGCACGTAGAGGACAGGGGCAGGTAGAGGACAGGGGCAGGAAGAGAACAGGGGCAGGTAGATGACAGGGGCAGGTAGAGGACAGGGGCAGGTAGATGACAGGGACAGGGGCAGGAAGAGGACAGGGGCCGGAAGAGGACAGGGGCAGGTAGAGGACAGGGGCACGTAGAGGACAGGGGCAGGTAGAGGACAGGGGCAGGGTAGAGTGAGAAAGGGGGAGAGCAGGATTTCCCAAAATTGACAAAACAGAACGTGAACTCAATCTTAAAATGTAAATAAATATTTTTCCAGTGAGGATTTAAAATCCTAAACTGTTTTCAAGCCACAATATCACATAATGCATTCGCTCGATTGGTTAAATGATTGTACTGGCACACTCTACTCATTGACAGTAGCTGTGTTTTTTAAGTTACAGATGTAGGACCTTCATTTGAGCCAGTTTGCTACAGCAGGAAAATAATAGTCCTACAGCAACGGGAAATGTGAATTATTATGTGGATTATAAATTACATTTTTGTAGGGGTTGATACATTGTTCATAAGGGAAAATCAAGTCTGAAATTTCAAAGTGGAAATTACAAACTTCAGAAGCCTTTTGAAACCTCAAAATACACTACATGTTTAAAATGTCCTGTATTGCAGTAAAGTTATCCTGCAAAAGGATGATAACATTAAGATCTTACATCAACAACTATATTCTGTAACACTGGAGATCTACCTTTTCAAGCCTGAGGCAATGATATAATTTAAAGTTGTTTACTTACTATTCTGATCATTTTGACATTTATATCATGGCAAATAAACCTCCAATTGAATCAAGAGAGATATCAGGTGTGTTTGATTTAAGGTGTGTGTTGTGTGTAGAGCGAGAACGCCTGAGAGGAGAGAGAGTGTGAGAGAGCTGGCAGGTGTGTGTTTGTGTTGAGTGCAGGTGCCCAAGGACAACTCTTCTCTTATTTCTCCTCAATCTTTTGATTTCCTCTCCTCCACTTCCTCTCCTCGTCTCCTCTCCTCTTCCCCCTCTCCTCTGAAAGCTTTGGCCTCGATATGGAGCTTTGATATTAAAGAAGCAGTGCACCTACAATAATTTGTGCTGTGAGGTGTGTGTGTGTGTATGTGCTCTCAGCCCTCTAACAAACTGACAGCACTGTCAATGTTATTAGAGCAGTATAGAGAGAGAGCTCTGTAGACAACAAGATCTCATAGTTTCCCTTCGAAATTCAACTTAGTATGGATGGACGTCTATTTGTGTGCTTACAGGGTTAATCTGAATCTGAAACAACTAAAACGGTTAAGTTTAGGTATTAATTCCGAGTGGTTAAGGTTAGGGCTATGGTTTGGGGAAGGCTTAAAACAAAGTACGCTCCCAGTGCTCTTTTGTTTTGTGAGCGCTGAGGAAAGGCATATATCGACGTTCTGGGGATCTTTTAAACGTCCGAAATCGCCATCTATTTCTATTGATCAGTCTGCTTTAGAGGCCAGCGACCTCTCCTCCTACATACGGGTTAATGTGATAGTGTCGTTGTGTCTGGAGAGTGTGTGTGCTTGTGAACGTGTGCCTGAGTGGGTGTTTTGTCCAGATATATAGTTGTTTCTGTTTATTTTTGGGCTGCTGGCTGAGGGTATCTTTTGCATCCTCACTTGTCAGGCTTTAAACAGTAAGAACGCTCTGTTGCTGGATGGATGGAGGGAGGGAGGGAGGGATGGATGGAAGGAGAGGGGGCGTGTGGGATGTGTGAGCCAGCAGTAGTCCTGAATTAACCTTACACCTCGCCAGGGGCTGACAGGAAAGAGAGAGAGAGACAGAGAGCGAGCGGGAGAGAGAGAGAGAGAGAGAGAGAGAGAGAGAGAGAGAGAGAGAGAGAGAGAGAGAGAGAGAGAGAGAGAGAGGAAAGGGACAGAGGGAGAGAGAGAGAGATCATTTTTCAGTGAGTTTGGACATCTGTGGGGATGCGTGTGTCGATGTGTGTGTTTGTGAATGTGTGTGTGTGTCCACTCAGTGATGGTGTCCATGGCTAAAAGAGTAAATACCTTGTCCTCAGTCTCACCACCATCTACCCTTAGGACAGGCACTCACATTACCACTGAGAGGTTACACACACACACAAACACACCTTTAGCCGTGGACAAGAGGTCAGTAACAGTGTGAGTTATCATAATCACGAATATGTATGAGCATTGTACTGTACACAATGACAATAAAACGATAAGTCTGTTGTTATAGAGTTGAGTTGACTGTGTGTGTGTCTGCTACAGTCAACTCTCGATAAATGGAACAGATTCTAACTGGTGTGACAGTGTACACTGAACCAGAGTATCAGGAACAATTGGAAAGAATGTACTTGAATTGGGACACAGAGTTTCCATTTATAAGGGCTCAACTGTACTGCTTCTTTACTGAGTTGGTTGTGTGAAGGAAAGTTTACTTTGTGAAGAAACAGTCTTGAAAATGTTAATCTTTGTTGTCATAAACAATCCTTGGTTCCTGCCTGTGCCTGGTAAAGATATGAGGGGGGCCGTCATGACCTCCTCCTTACGACCATCTGGCAGAACGGCCAGAATATGTTCCATAAGTTATGATAGGAGACGGTGCCAGACACATGCCGGAACCAATCATATGAACTATGCCTATGTAACGTGTCTGTAACCAGTATATAAGGGAACTAACGGGACTGCCCCGTTAGAGCTCCTGATCGACATGTGTACTTGGTGCATTGAGTTGGTTGGAACCTCTCCAGCGCGTTAATAATAAACAATTATTAATTTAAGATTGACTTTGAGTGTCCCTGTGTAAGAATTTCCATGACAGTTGGTTTCAGCATCAGTATTCTCAGCCAGGTCACCCATGATAGAAGTAAGTTTTCAACGTCCATCCATGTCTGAGGACGACGGGAGATGACGTGGAAACCGGCCACTAGGGGCAACAATGAGCGCTGTTACCTTCAAATAGGTTTGGGTTTTGCTAGGGCGTTGTGGACGGGGATGGCGGATGGGCATAAGCGTTTGCCTCTGTAAGCATCTGCCTCTGATTCCAAAGGTTGCAACTCTTCTCAGCCCCCCTTCCTCTATAGCCTCTCTTTCATCACCCCTCCCCCCTTTCCTTTAGTCCCTCTTTTCTCCATGGGGTTGTTTCTGGACTGGGCCTTAATATTTATTTGATGCCTCATCAGTGAGACAGACCATAATATGAATGTTCTTGACAGGGCAGAGTGTGTTTTGGGAGTCACTTTTGTCAAATAATAAAAAAAGTAAAAGCTAAGTGCTTCGACAGCTGGATTCACACAAACACACACACACACACACACACTCTCTCTCTCTCTCTCTCTCTATCAGTAGCCAAACATTCTTTAAGGCTGTTTCTACGCTTACAGATAATCCTCCGCCACTGTCAGCTGAACTCTCATCTCCTCCACAAAGCTCCTTACAAGAGTCGAAGCTTGTCACAGACACACACACACACACACACACACACAAACACCGACAAACAAACACACACACACACACGCACACGCAGGGCAGAGTGTCTAGCGTAAAACCTTGACAAACCTCTGAATATCCCCAAGACACAGACGAGTAAGCCTCTCTCTCAGCACACACACACACACTTTCTCTCTCTCTCTCAGTAGCCAAACACTATGTGCATTAGACAGCTTACTCCTGAGGGAGAGGAACACTCATTTAAAATCTCCTGCCTAAAACTCTGGAAACCCAACAACCTGACACACTCACAGAAACACACATCCGCACGTACACACACACACCCTAACACACACACAAGCACGTACTTTCAGCTTAAATGAGAAGCCTTCCCCATGGAACAAAGTTGTGCTTCAGGGATAAACCTCTGTTTTGCGTCTCTCTCTGTGTGTGTGTGTGTGTGTGTGTGTGTGTGTGTGTGTGTGTGTGTGTGTGTGTGTGTGTGTGTGTGTGTGTGTGTGTGTGTGTGTGTGTGTAATGTGACAGCTCACACACTGTGCAGCACAACAGGCTGTGACAGGGGCATTATTTGCTATCACACAGTTCTCTGCCCCCTGACTATAATCTGCTAGAAGAGGTACACGCTGATGTGCTATGATGCAGGAAGACACACACACACAGCCTCAGTGGTTACTCAGTTGTTTGGGCAGAGAAGGGCCAATGTGTGGCTAGTGAGGTGAAACCTCCTGTCTTGTTCTAGGTTTCCCTGTGGATTGATACAGGAGTGCACACAGCTAAACACATTTACAGTGACTGGAGATTACTCTTCTGACACTTCATCAATTCACACACCCTTAACACACAGACTGCTTCATACAACTCCCTCCCTCATCTCCATAACTCCCCCTCTCTCCTTTGTCCCTCAACCTCTTTTTTGTGATGACTGGAGTGTGTTCACCTGATCCTCTCTCTCTCTCTCTCTCTCTCTCTCTCTCTCTCTCTCTCTCTCTCTCTCTCCTCTCTCTCTCTCTCTCTCTCTCTCTCTCTCTCTCTCTCTCTCCCTCTCTCCCTCCCTCCCTCCCTCCCTCCTCCCTCTCCCTCTCCCTCTCCCTCTCCCTCTCCCTCCCCTACCTAGTGACGGGATACATTTTTTATACACTTACATATCAAGATATTATTTTTTATTTTCGTATCGTTTTGACAGTTTCACAATATTCTTTTTGCGGTAGTTGGCTGTACCTGCACCAAAACTCCAGTATTATTCCTTCATAGCTTGTTCTCCATCTTCTTTTTAAATAGGGAGCCAATTTTCTTCAGCACTTTATTTCCATGACTGATCAAAACACGTTTACTCATGATTCTCTCTTGTCCCTCTGCAGCAGACATACGGTGAGCAACATGTTTGGAACATTGAATCACAATAAAATCACAGTATCGAATCGCAATACATATAAAATTGTGAGAATCACAATATATATCGTATCGACACCTAACAGTCGATTCCTAGCCCTACTCCCCCCCCCCTTCCCTACACCACCACCCTCCCTCTATCCTCTCCATCCCTACACTCTCCATCCCCAACCCCTCCCCTCTCTCTCTTCCTCTTTCCTCCCCTCTCTGTCTGTGAGAGGTAGTTAAACTGTCACAGTGAGTTTGGCTGGCACCACCAATTCCATAATTCATTATGACAGCAACGTGAGCTGGAGAATCTACTCAGACATTTAAGCAAAGTCATTCCAACTCTCCCCAAAAGCCACCATGAAAGATCTGCTGTCTCATGTACTTTGTTTCAGGCAGATCTGTCTTTAAAAGGCCTTTCATTCCCATCACTTTATACATCATTAGGGATACTGCCTCAAACCACAAACACGCACGCACGCACACACAGACATGTATAACTATCCTTGTGGGGACACACAATTCAGTCCCATTCAAAATCCTATTTTCCCTAACCCTAAACCTAGCCCTAACCTTAACCCTAACCTCAACTTGAAAATCTAACCTTAACCCTAACCCTAAATCTAACCCTAGCTCCTAACCCTAAAACTAAAACTAACCCTAGCTCCTAACCCTAACCCTAACACTAACCTTAACCCTAACCCTAACCCTAAACCCCTTAGAAATAGCGTTAAAACCTTGTGGTGACCAACAAAATGTCCCCAGTTGGTCAAATTTTTGTTTGTTTACTATTCTTCTGGGGCCTTCTGGTCTCCACCAGTATAGTTAAACACGTCCGCACACACACACACACACACACACACACACACACACACACACACACACACACACACACACACACACACACACACACACACACACACACACACACACACACACACTGCCTCCAACCACAGTCACAGCTGAGTTCCTAATGAATTCATGTCTTATATTAGACGGCTATCATTATCTTTTCAGGCCTCCAGAAATCAATTTCTCTCACATTAGTGCTTGTTCCTGTCTGCAGATAAATCCCTGTAACTTCATTTACCAGCTCCAGAACGATTTAATAGTCTGCTGTATGGAATTGGTCTGTTCAAGACAGTTTCAGTTTACACACACACACACAAATGTAAAGCATTTGCACACACACACACACACTGATAGATTCTTCCTTGACAGGCAACATGTTGCTGAGCAACTCATTGAGGATGCAGAGAGCAGAACCGTTGTGTGTGTGTCTGTGTACGATTTTGTTTCTTATCTGTATTAGATGAGCCATTTTACACCAACACATTATTAAAGTTGATCAGCTTCACGTGATCACAACATTATAGTGTAGACTATTACTATTCTCTGAGCACTTACTGCCACAGCACCTAGACCTACCTGGACCTGGTAACTCATTCTCTCTCTCTCTCTCTCTCTCTCTCTCTCTCTCTCTCTCTCTCTCTCTCTCTCTCTCTCTCTCTCTCTCTCTCTCTCTCTCTCTCTCTCTAGTGTTCTCAACTTCTCTCCATAGTTAGTGTTATCAACTTCTCTCCATAGTTAGTGTTATCAACTTACTTGTTCTGGTGCTTGGAGCCCTGGAGGTGTGCGTGGTACTGTTCAATGGAGTTCAACACAACACTACAGACACTGCAGGAGTATTTGCTACGGAGACCTGATGAGAGACAAACACACAGACGTCAGAATAGAGTTGAAGGATGGGACTAATAACAAATAACAACAAATAATAACAAAGATAGCTAATAATGTAAGCATACTGTGTCCATAATAAGTATATAGGTTGTATGTTGGGAGCTTTTGGGAAGGAGCACAGTTAGAAAGATATGGCATTTAGAGGCAAACCGGATGGACATCATGAAGATGATCGGAGAGGTTGAGAGTAGAAGAAGTTCAGGAGAAAAAAAAAAAATAGATGTGTATGTGTATATGTATGTATATATATATATATATATATATATATATATATATATATGTATATGTGTGTGTATGTGTATGTATGTATATATATATATATATATAGATATAGAATTATTGTAAAATTAACTCTGTCCGTAAGGTGTAGATAGTGAGTATGGACCGGAGGTGGAGGCCTGGGCGTTGTTGTTCACTAATTTACTCCAAGTAGGGAAAGGATGGTGGGGTTGAAAAGTAATAAAGGGGAATATTAAAAAAAAAAAAAAAAAAAAAAAAACACACAGACGTCATCATCACTGTCGTCGCCATCATCACCACTATCATCATCATTATCGTCGTCATCGTCATCATCATCATCATCATCATCATTGTGAAGCATATTTACTGTACAAAGGAAGAATGGAGGGGACCCAGGCATGTGATAGGTGTATGTGTCTGTGTGTGATGAGATGAGATGAACAGCGCAGAAACAGACGTGAGCTAATTAGACGGTTTGCAGGTGGTCGAGAATGAAGGACCAAAATAGACAGAGGAAGAAGAGATGGAGAGAAGAAAAAAGAGAGAGAGAGGGGACAGAGAGAGAGGGGGAGGGGGAAAAGGAAAGCGAGGGAGAGAGAGATAGAGACAACGAGAGAGAGAGAGAGAGAGAGAGAGAGAGAGAGAGAGAGAGAGAGAGAGAGAGAGAGAGAGAGAGAGAGAGAGAGAGAGAGAGATCTAGGTGCTGCTGTAGGCACTCCTTGGTTGGTGACAGAAGCACCAGATCATCAGGACAAAATACAAACCCTCCAACCCAAAAAGGCCTGTGGTGTTGATGGTATCCTCAATGAAATGATCAAATATACAGACCACAAATTCCAATTGGCTATACTTAAACTCTTTAACGTCATCTTTAGCTCTGGCATCTTCCCCAATATTTGGAACCAAGGACTGATCACCCCAATCCACAAAAGTGGAGACAGACAGCGAGAGAGAGAGAGAGAGAGAGCCGAGAGAGAGAGAGACGAGAGAGAGAGAGAGAGAGAGAGAGAGAGAGAGAGAGAGAGAGAGAGAGAGAGAGAGAAAGAGAGTGTGTGTGTGAGAGAGAGAGAGAGAGAGAGAGAGAGAGAGGCAGAGTGAGTAAGCTAGATAGACAGTAGCAACAGGTTGTAAACAGGCAGAGATCAGCCCGTGTAAGGGGTAATAATTATTATTAATTTTTTACAAAACCCAGCCCTAGTAAGAAATGTAATCAGATATCACTTTGCACATAATTTCATGGGGGAAAGACACGCCATGCATTGTTAATGAGTGTCTAGGAGGCAGTCTGAGATGTCTCACTTATAAGCCCAAATATATCATACTTTGAATAAAATGATGACTTATCAATTTTAAATTGTTGTACAACATCATGGGTAAGCTCTGGGCATGGTCTTTCAGCTGAACAACTAGATTTTTTGCTTTAATACTCACAACTAATATTTTTGCCATTTGAAAGAAAACATGTACTGTATGTGCACAAGGTATCTTTTGAATAAAGTGGCCCCTTTGTATTTTACCTCTGCACTGAGAGGGTATAACTAGACAGGGTTAGGATTTTCTTCATGGACCTCCGCACTGAGACAGCTGGTATAACTAGAAAGGCAATGTCATCCAGAGGACACAATGCTTCTAAGTGACAACACAGTGTCGTGCACATTCACGTAATCAGAAAATAATTGGTTGGAGGTCCTTTACTGTCCCTACAATCATTGTGTGTGTGTGTGTGTGTGTGTGTGTGTGTGTGTGTGTGTGTGTGTGTGTGTGTGTGTGTGTGTGTGTGTGTGTGTGTGAGAGATTTATGAGTTGTTGATGTGCTCCGTGACTCTTTGACCTTTCGTCGTGGTAATTGGCAAAGCATGATGAAAGATGAAGTACTAATATACACACACCACTCTTGGAGGAAAGACAGGTCACTGCCAGGATTGTATAATATAGCATATCACTATCCCACATCCCTCAGATTGGTGTGTGGTCACACAAACACACACACACACACACACACACTTAATGTCCCTTTCTGAAGCTATTGAAGACATGTTGTCTTTAAGAAGACAAACTAAGCCTGGCGAGAAATGTTTGGGCTTGTACCTGTTCGTGTGACTCTACACAATCCTTGCTGTTCCATAACGTGAATTTTAATCTGTTTTTTGAATCTGATTTTACTGCTTGTGTGATTTACTTGATGTGGAATAGCCTGGCTAGCTTCCATGAATAATTGGTAGCTAGCTACCCACGAAAATGTACATCTACCTTGCATAACATTTGTTTTAGATCATTTGTGCCTGTTTTATTAGCTGGCTAGCTAGATTATTATGATTCACATATAGCTAGCAGATAATTATGAAGTAAAATCTTTGCTTTGTGTATATCTTGTTTCATCTCTATTGTTACCATTGTCTTGGCTGGAAGAAGATTCAGTGAATGGAGAGGTGCAGCTTCAGGTAATACAGTAGGGGGAGTGTGAGTGCTTCTCAAATGTAATGTTTTATGCGTTCTCCAAACTCTTGCCCTCAGAAGAATGTACTCAAGAGAACTAACTTATTTCTTGACACCCGTTCTGAAACTGACTGCAGCTCTTTGTTAAGTGTTGCAGTGATTTCACTCACTGTAGTAGCTCACGTGTATATTGTTGAGTCATCCGCATAGATAGACACACAGGCTTTACTCAGAGTTAGTGGCAGGTCATTAGTAAAGATTGAAAGTAGTAAGGTGCCTAGACAGCTGCCCTGGGGAATTCCTGATTCTACCTGGATTATGTTGGAGAGGCTACCATTAAAGAACACCCTCCATGTTCTGTTAGACAGGTAACTCTCAATCCACAATATAGCCTGAGGTGTAAAGCCATAACATATACATTTTTCTAGCAGCATACTATGATCGATAATGTCAAAACCCGCACTGAAGTCTAACAAAACAGCTCCCACAATATTTTTATTATCAGTTTCTCTCAGCCAATTATCAATCATTTGTGTAAGTGCTGAGCATGTTAAATGCCCTTCCCTATAAGCGTGCTGAAAGTCTGTTGTTAATTTATTTACTGTAAAATAGCATTGTATCTAGTCAAACACCATTTTTTCCAAAAGTTTACTAAGGGTTGGTAACAGGCTGATTGGTCAGCTATTTGAGCCAGTAAAGGGTGCTTTACTATTCTTGGGTGCGCGGAATGACTTTTGCTTCCCTCCAGGCCTGAGGGCACACACTTTTTTGTAAGCTTAGATTGAAGAGACGGCAAATGGGAGTGGCAATATCGTCTGCTATCATCCTCAGTAATTTTCCATCCAAATTGTCAGACCCAGGTGGCTTGTCATTGCTTATCAGAGCACATGAATCATTTTGGGGTTCTTTTTTAGAGGGGAAATGTATGTGTGTGTGTGTGTGTGTGTGTGTGTGTGTGTGTGTGTGTGTGTGTGTGTGTGTGTGTGTGTGTGTGTGTGTGTGTGTGTGTGTGGTGTAACTTTACTATCATTTTGGGTTCCAAAAGTCCTCACAAGGACAGTAAAACAAGGAACATTTGAAAAGTGGGGACATTTCGCCGGGCACCAAATGGAAAAATGCTATTTTAGGCTTAGGGGTTAGGTTTAGGGTTAGGGTTACAATTATGATTAGTGTTACAATTAGGGTTAGGGGTTAGGACTAGGGTTAGGAGTTAGGGTTAGGGTTAGTTTTAGGGTTAGGGTTAGGGGTTAAGATTAAGGTTAGGTTAAGGGTTAGGGTTAGGTTTAGGGGTAAATGAAAATAGGATTTTGAATGGGAATACATTTTTTGATCCCCACTTGGATAGTAAAACCAACATGTGTGTGTGTGTGTGTTTGTGTGTGTGATGTCCATGCTGCGTGTTTGTTTCCATTAATAAGCTGTTTTTTATTAATGTTTCCGACACGACGGACCCAAGCTGACCACATGCTCTTCGTAAATAAACACATACACACACACACACACACCCCGTGTGTGACCCTGTGGTGCGTAGTTAATAAGGTACTCATGCTAATTACACACAGAGAATGTGTGTGTGAGTGTGTGTGCTGGTGTGTGGGTGGGTGTGTTTGTTATAATTCAAGCGTAGGAGTGGCGACTCTGCAGCTAAATCACTCCAGATAAAGCAGTGTGTGTATGCAGATGTAGGAGATTGTGTGCGTATGTGTGTGTGTGTGTGTGTGAGTGTACACACATGCGTGCACACACACAGACAAACACACATGTCACGGTTTCGGCCGAGGCTGCTCCTTCTCCTTGTTCGGGCAGGCTTCGGCGGTCGTCGTCTCCGGAGTACTAGCTGCCACCGTTCTATGTTTCGATGTTTGATTGGTTTTGTCTGTTTTGTTACACCTGTTCCTTGTTAGTGTTAATTATGCGTCCTATAAGTTCTCTTGGGTTTTGTCATGTGTTGTGTGGCATTGTTCGTGTCATTTTGGGATGCTAGTTCGTTTATTTCTCTCTGTGTTGTTTTGAAGAGAGTTCCGCACAGTGTGCGCCTTTTGTTTGTACTTTACCGGTGTGCGTAAAGTTTCGCTTGCCTGTCTGGTTGTATTTAGCCGTGTTTGGCTTGTTCCTTTTTGTCTTCACTAAAGACGTTAGTACGAAGCCTCTGTGTGTCCTGCGCTTGATTCCACACCACATCTACACTCAACCTTGACAGAATTACACACCTTTCACCATGGAATCAGCAGGAGCAGCTGCACCTACCGAGGTTATTGAGGAGTGCCTTCGTGGACAGGAGGACAGGATCAACCAGATCGGGCACGCTCTGGATAGAGTGATGAACACCCTCCATCGTTGGGAGACCAGCGGGGTACCCACGCCCCCACCTACCACACCATCACCATCGGTCAGTCCACCTGTCCAACTTCCGGAACCCAGTGGGATTCGGCTCTCGCTCCCGAGGGCGTACGACGGCACCGCTGCCGGGTGTCAGGGTTTCCTGTTGCAAGTCGAACTCTACCTCGCCACCGTACACCCGGCGCCCTCGGGACACGAGAGCGTTTCCACCCTCATCTCCTGTCTCACCGGCAAGGCGTTGGAGTGGGCCAACGCCGAATGGAGGAGGATAGACGCCGCAACGATCACCTATGCGGAGTTCTCCCGCCGCTTCCGGGCAGTGTTCGACCATCCACCTGAGGGGAAGGCGGCGGGGGAGCGTCTATTCTACCTCCGGCAGGGGATGAGGAGCGCTCAAGAGTTTGCCCTGGAGTTTCGGACTCTAGCGGCAGATGCAGGGTGGAATGAGCGGGCCCTCATAGATCACTTCCGCTGCAGCCTCCGGGAGGACGTCCGTAGAGAGTTGGCGTGCAGGGACACCACTCTTACGTTTGACCAATTGGTTGACATGGCCATTCGGCTAGACACCCTGCTCGCCACCCGCGGACGTCCTGGGTGGGGGTCGCCCATTCCATCCTCCAGCACCTCCGAGCCGAGTCCCATGGAGCTCGGGGGTGCTGGCGCTAGAGAACGGAGGAGAAGGAGCCCGAGGGGGGCCGTCCCCTGCACCAACTGTGGCCGTAGAGGGCACACCGCGGCTAGGTCCTGGGGAGGGTCTCCTGGAGGACGAGACGGCAGGCCACACATTGGGGAGTCCTCCCAGGTGAGTAGGCGCCCCACTTACCCAGAGCTTTCTGTCGTGCACATAACCATACCTGTTTGTTTTTCACAGGTTGCACCTCGTTCCCAGCATAAGGCGCTAGTAGATTCAGGCGCAGCTGGGAATTTTGTAGATCGTAAATTTTGTATAGAGTTAGGGATCCCTCTCCTTCCGGTTAATAATCCCTTCCCTGTACATGCCCTAGATAGCCGTCCGTTAGGATCCGGGTTGATTAGGGAGGTCACAGTGCCACTTAGGATGGAGACGCAGGGGGGTCATGAGGAGACGATTCAGCTATATCTGATCGACTCTCCTGCGTATCTGGTGGTGCTGGGGCTTCCCTGGTTGATTACTCATGATCCTACCATTTCGTGGCGAGAGAGAGCTCTTAAGGGGTGGTCTGCCCAGTGTGTGGGGCTATGTCTGGGTGTTTCCGTAGGGGCGACCTCGGTGGAGAATCCAAACCAAATGCCCGCAATGCACGTTCCCCCCGAGTATGAGGATTTAGCACTCGTGTTTAGCAAGGCGAGGGCGGCGCGATTGTCACCTCATAGACAGGGGGGTTGTGCGATAGACCTCCAGGCAGGAGCTACGCTCCCGCGGAGCCACGTGTATCCTTTGTCACAAGAGGAGAAGAGGGCAATGGAGACATACATTGCCGAGTCTCTGAGACAGGGATACATACGGCCCTCCATACGGGTTAATGAATGCTCCATCAGTCTTCCAATCCTTTGTGGATGAGATTTTCCGGGACATGCAGGGGCAGGGAGTGGTCGTGTACATAGACAATATTCTGGTGTACAGTTCTACCCGAGCCGAGCATGTAGCCCTGGTGCGCCGAGTGTTGAGGAGGCTGTTGGAGCATGACCTGTATGTCAAGGCAGAGAAATGTCTGTTCTTCCAGGAGTCGGTCTCCTTTTTGGGTTATCAGTTGTCCACGTCAGGGGTGAAGATGGAGGTTGACCGTGTGTTAGCCGTGCGTAATTGGCAAACCCCAACCACGGTTAAAGAGGTGCAGCAGTTCTTGGGCTTTGCGAATTACTACCGGAGGTTTATCCGGGGTTTTGGACAGGTGGCAGCTCCCATAACGTCCCAGGTCCGGTGCGCTTGCGGTGGTCAGCTGAGGCGAACAGGGCTTTTGGGAGACTGAAGGACCTGTTTACTTCGGCTCCGGTGCTGGCGCATCCGGATCCCGCTTTACCATTCCAAGTGGAGGTGGACGCGTCAGAAGCCGGTATCGGGGCCGTTCTCTCGCAACGGTCCGGCACACCACCTAAACTCCACCCCTGTGCTTTTTACTCGAAAAAGCTCAGTCCGGCGGAGCGAAATTATGACGTAGGGGACAGGGAGTTGTTAGCCGTGGTACAGGCCCTAAAGGTGTGGAGGCATTGGCTTGAGGGGGCTCAACACCCTTTTCTCATTTTGACTGACCACCGTAACCTGGAATACATTCGGGCAGCTAGGAGACTAAATCCTCGCCAGGCTCGGTGGACTATGTTTCTAGCCCGGTTCGTGTTTAAGATCACTTACATCCCTGGGTCCCAGAACGGGAAGGCAGACGCCCTGTCTCGGCGGTATGACACAGAGGAGAGGTCCGTTGAGCCCACTCCCATACTACCGAAGTCTTGTCTGGTGGCACCGGTGGTGTGGGAGGTCGATATGGAGATCGAGCGGGCGTTACGCACCGACCCTAGCCCTCCACAGTGTCCGGTGGGTCGGACGTACGTTCCGCTCGAGGTTCGGGATCGACTCATTTATTGGGCTCACACGTCACCCTCCTCTGGGCATCCAGGTATTGGCCGGACAGTGCACAGCCTTAGCACAAAGTACTGGTGGCCAACGTTAGCCAGGGATGTGAGGGTTTATGTCTCCTCCTGCTCGGTGTGTGCCCAGTGTAAGGCGCCCAGACACTTGCCCAGGGGTAAGTTACAACCCCTGCCCGTTCCACAACGACCCTGGTCTCACCTCTCGGTGGATTTTGTTACAGACCTTCCCCCCTCACAGGGGAATACCACCATCCTGGTCGTTGTGGATCGGTTCTCGAAGGCCTGTCGTCTCCTTCCCATGCCGGGTCTTCCTACTGCCCTACAGACCGCTGAGGCACTATTCACCCACGTCTTCCGGCATTACGGGGTACCCGAGGATATAGTGTCTGATCGAGGCCCCCAGTTTACCTCCAGAGTCTGGAGTGCGTTCATGGAGCGTTTGGGGGTTTCGGTGAGCCTTACCTCGGGTTACCACCCGGAGAGCAATGGGCAGGTCGAACGTGTAAACCAGGATGTGGGTAGGTTTCTGAGGTCGTATTGCCAGGGCCGGCCGGAGGAGTGGGCGAGGTATGTTCCCTGGGCCGAGATGGCACAGAACTCTCTACGCCACTCCTCCACTAAACTAACTCCTTTCCAGTGTGTGTTAGGGTACCAGCCGGCTCTGGCACCTTGGCATCAGAGCCAGCTCGAGGCCCCTGCGGTGGATGAGTGGGTGCGGCGCTCGGAGGAGACGTGGAACGCTGCACACGTCCATCTGCAGCGGGCCATCCGTCGACATAAGACGAGCGCCGATCTCCACCGCAGTGAGGGGCCGGTGTACACACCGGGAGATCGAGTCTGGCTCTCGACCAGAAACCTGCCCCTCCGCCTGCCCTGCCGGAAGCTGGGTCGGCGGTTTGTGGGGCCTTTTAAAGTCCTGAGGAGATTGAACGAGGTGTGTTACAGGTTACAACTGCCAATTGATTACAAGAATATTAACCCCTCGTTCCATGTGTCTCTCCTCAGGCCGGTGTTAGCTGGTCCACTCCAGGACTATGAGATAGAAGAGACTCCTCCGCCCCCGCTGGACATCGAGGGGGCTCCGGCGTACACTGTTCGGTCCATCCTGGATTCGAGACGCCGGATGGGGGGTCTCCAATATCTCGTGGAGTGGGAGGGGTACGGCCCGGAGGAGCGGTGCTGGGTGCCGAGGAGGGACATCCTAGACCCGTCTCTTCTGACCGAGTTCCATCGTGGTCATCCCACGCGCCCTGCTCCGCGTCTTCCTGGTCGTCCTCGAGGCCGGGGTCGGCGCACGGCTGGAGCCGCGCGTCAAGGGGGGGGTACTGTCACGGTTTCGGCCGAGGCTGCTCCTTCTCCTTGTTCGGGCAGGCTTCGGTGGTCGTCGTCTCCGGAGTACTAGCTGCCACCGTTCTATGTTTCGATGTTTGATTGGTTTTGTCTGTTTTGTTACACCTGTTCCTTGTTAGTGTTAATTATGCGTCCTATAAGTTCTCTTGGGTTTTGTCATGTGTTGTGTGGCATTGTTCGTGTCATTTTGGGATGCTAGTTCGTTTATTTCTCTCTGTGTTGTTTTGAAGAGAGTTCCGCACAGTGTGCGCCTTTCGTTTGTACTTTACCGGTGTGCGTAAAGTTTCGCTTGCCTGCCTGGTTGTATTTAGCCGTGTTTGGCTTGTTCCTTTTTGTCTTCACTAAAGACGTTAGTACGAAGCCTCTGTGTGTCCTGCACTTGATTCCACACCACATCTACACTCAACCTTGACAACACACAACACTTTTCTGTGGTAATTCAGTGCCTCCAGAGTCATTACATTAGCAGCTATCGCAGTGATTTTAATCCTCGCCTCAACTCACACGAGAGAGAGAGATAGAGAAGGGACATCATGCTGGCTCTGTCTTTAAGGGTTTTCACTTTGGGATTCTGTATCCTGTGTGAGGTTTGTGAGTGTGTGAGAGAGAGAGAGAGAGAGAGAGAGAGAGAGAGAGAGAGAGAGAGAGAGAGAGAGATGTGTGTTTATGTCTCTGTGTGTGTGTGTGTGTGTGTTTGTTTGTTTGTTTGTGTGTGTGTGAGAGAGAGAGAGACAGAGAGAAAGAGAGAGAAATGTGTGTGTATGTCTGTGAGTGTGTGTGTGTGTTTGCGTGTGTGTGTGTTTGTGTCTGTGTGTGTGTGTGTGTTTGTGTGTGTTTGTGTGTGTGTGTTTGTGTGTGTGTTTGTATGTCTGTGTGTCTGTGTGTGTGTGTTTGTGTTTGTATGTCTCTGTGTGTGTGTTTGTGTGTGTGTGTGTATTTCATGCTGAAATCCTCATATAAAACACCAATGGTATTCACCAAGTTGATGGTTTACTCTGAGTGTACAAAACATTAAGAACACCTTCCTAATATTGAGTTGCATTCCCCCTTTTGCCCTCAGAACAGCCTCATTCGTCGGGGAATGGACTCTACAAGGTGTCGAAAGCGTTCCACAGGGATGCTGGCCCTTCCCACAGTTGTGTCAAGTTGGCTGGATGTCCTTTGGGTGGTGGAACATTCTTGATACACACGGGAAACTGTTGAGTGTGAAAAACCCAGCAGCGTTGCAGTTCTTGACACAAACCTGTGCGCCTGGCACCTACAGTACTACCATACCCCGTTCAAAGGCACTTACATGTTTTGTCTTGCTCATTCACCCTCTGAATGGCACACATACACAATCCATGTATTAATTGTCTCAAGGCTTAAAAATCCTTATTTAACCTGTCTCCTCCCCTTCATCTACACTGATTTGAAGTGGATTTAACAAGTGAAATTAATAAGGGATCATAGCTTTCACCTGGATTCACCTGGTCAATCTATGTCATGGAAAGAGCAGGTGTTAATAATGTGTTTTCTCCCAAAATCATCTTATTTAATGATTTTATATATTGTACTTGTGATAATACCACACAGAGGGCCAGAGATAATTACAGACACCTGTGACAATCTGAAGTCCCCTAAAGGGCCAGTGAATGTATTGTGATAGATTACATAAAATCCTTGAAAGATACCAAAATTCTGGTAGTTTCCAGTTATATACCCTCCCTTTGCAACCCTAATCAGGCCCTTGCTACGGCTGTTAGCCAAATATTGTTCCGTTAACTAGAGGGTCTCTGGTTCAAGTCCCACTCTTGCTGATCCCAACTCAGTCGCTACATCACTATGATATAACACAGTGTTATATAATACACTGTGTAAACATACTGTTGCAGTCACTCACTCATATCTGATTATTATTATCATATTAGTCTTGATTGCGTGGCATCAGGGGCACACAGAGTACTCAACCGGGCAGCTATCCCCCTCATTCACCATCTCTCTGTGTGTGTGTGTGTGTGTGTGTGTGTGTGTGTGTGTGTGTGTGTGTGTGTGTGTGTGTGTGTGTGTGTGTGTGTGTGTGATAGGAAAATAACACTCAAGCCGTTCACCATGGAAACAGCTCATAACAAGCCAGTCTGCCAACAGAATAAATGTCAAGTTATGTACAGATGTAGGATACAAATTTGATCACTCTTTTGTTGCTGGGAATTTGTAGTGTATTTGAGGTTTAAAAAGCCTTCTAAAGTTTGTAATTTCCACTTTGAAATTTCAGACTTGATTTGCCCTGACCAAAAACGTATCAACCTCTAAAATAAAATGTCAATTAATTATAATCCACATAATAATTCACATTTCCTGTTGCTGCAGGTTTATTTTGCTGCTGTAGCAAACTGGATCAAATCAAATTATGTGTGTGTTTCTGTGTGTGTGTGTGTGTGTGTGTCTGTGTGTGTGTGTGTGAGTGAGTGAGTGAGTGGATCCTATCTCTACCATCCAAATTTCCTGCCAGTTGCTCCAGTTTTATCATGATGTGTTCCTGTAGTGTTTATTCCCCTTGTAGTGCTGATAAGCCTAAATGCAACCCTTAATAACCCCTTGACCCCTGACCCCTGACCTTGTCTCCTCACCTGTAGTTTCGGTAGCGTCCAGACTGCCAGCTAGCTGCTCCAGTAGTTGTGCTCTGGCTGCGTTCCTGCGATGTTTTTTCCCCTCATAGTGTTGTTGGGCCATAATAGGGTTGTTGAACCAGGCTCCACACAGACAGCAGTACTTCCCTGTCTCACCACTCCCACCGCCACTACCCACCACCACCACCGGGGGTGCTAGAGAGGAGGGCCATGGTAGGGCAGGTGGGGCAGAGGCAGGGGCAGGGGTGGAGTCGCTGGGCTGGGGAGTGGAGGGGGATGAGTCTGGGAGAGGGAGGGAAACGGGGCAGGAAGAAAGGGGAGGTAGGGAGGAAGTTATGAGGAAAAAAAGGTGGGTGATGGATAAGGTTGAGATTAAAGGGGAATGAATGAGATGAGAAGAGACAACAATAGTAATAGAAGGACAGAGGAAAAGATGGAGGAAAGGACAGAGGAAAGGACGGAGGAAAGGACGGAGGAAAGGACAGAGGAAAGGATGGAGGAAAGGATGGAGGAAAGGATGGAGGAAAGGACAGAGGAAAGGACGGAGGAAAAGATGGAGGAAAGGACGGAGGAAAATATGGAGGAAAGGACGGAGGAAAGGACGGAGGAAAGGATGGAGGAACGGACAGAGGAAAGGACGGAGGAAAGGATGGAGGAAAGGTTGGAGGAAAGGATGGAGGAAAGGATGGAGGAAAGGACAGAGGAAAGGACGGAGGAAAGGATGGAGGAAAGGACGGAGGAAAGGACGGAGGAAAGGACGGAGGAAAGGATGGAGGAAAGGATGGAGGAAAGGATGGAGGAAAGGATGGAGGAAAGGACGGAGGAAAGGATGGAGGAAAGGATGGAGGAAAGGGGCAAATAATAGCATATTAAAATCATCTCATATAAACACACAGAGGTGATTATAGACCATAAACATCAACCAATAATAATTGTTGTAATTATTATTGGTTGATGTTTATGGTCTATACCACTATCAAGATATTTTTTCCATGGCAAAAATGAAAACATGAAGCAGACCTAATTCTTTGGTCCTTTTGATATCTGCTGTATGTAAAATATTGTGTGCTATTTTAC
Organism: Coregonus lavaretus; assembly: GCF_964263955.1. Taxonomy (NCBI): domain Eukaryota; kingdom Metazoa; phylum Chordata; class Actinopteri; order Salmoniformes; family Salmonidae; genus Coregonus; species Coregonus lavaretus. The sequence goes on along the minus strand of NC_140012.1, from coordinate 35,674,765 downwards.
ATTTTACATTTTAGTCATTTAGCAGACGCACTTATCCAGAGCGACTTACAGTTAGTGTGTGCTATAGCTTGGAAAATAAATAAATGTAACTCTGTATATGATGTTTGTTTCCAACATTATGACTGTTTTCCTAAAGAGTTCAATCCGCCTCGTGTTTTGTTTCCTTGCCACAACACTATCGAGTATCGCTATACTGGTAACGTCCCGGACCTAGAGACATCCACATAAAAACACTAACGCAGTCTCGAGATTCACACGGACACACACACACGCACACACACACACAGAGCGATAAATTGCTCCAGGCCTGATCTATGGAGCCCAGATGAGGGTAAGAGAAAGGTCAACTGCACTCCTGAGTGCCATCCTACTCTCAGACTGTGGAGGCAATGTGTGTGTGTGTGTGTTTCGCTATATGTACAGTTTATGTGTAAATCACATGTCTGTCAGTGAATGACATAACAAGAAGAAAACTGCCAATGCACTTAACAAACTTCAAAAACTGCACCTTGTGTATGCTACTTTTACAATTCTCGACCGCATTACATTGAAGCCCGACTGAGTTTGAGAGCCGCGGTCTTTATTGACCCGGTATTGACCCATTTCTGGGTCCTGTTGAGTATGGCTGTAACAGACCATGAACATTAATCAATAAATATTGTTGCAATGAGTCCATTGGAAATTACATCCACAGTAAAACACTAACGTGGTCTCGAGAGTCACACACACACACACACACACACACACACACACACACACACACACACACACAAACACATACATACAAAAACACCCGCACGCCCAGATGAGGGTAAGAGAAAGGTCAACTGCACTCCAGAGAGCCATCCTACTCTCAGACTCTGTGGAGGAAATATGTGTGTGTGTCCATTCACCAGACTTTTCCTCTCATCTTCCCATCTTCAGAAAAAGAAGCGGAAGTCTTTCAGGTGACCCTGTTAATACAATGGCAGCCTGGTTACCATGGAGACAGGCCTTTAATGGCCCTGGTGTGTGTGTGTGTGTGTGTGTGTCTGTGTGTCTCTCTATGTGTGTGTGTGTGTGTGTGTGTGTGTGTGTGTGTGTGTGTGTGTGTGTGTGTGTGTGTGTGTGTGTGTGTGTGTGTGCATAGAGATAGAGAGGAGTGTGTGTATGTGTTGGTAATGCCGTGAGCTCGTTAGTTAATCACACATTGGCTAAAAGGGGTCTCGTTCACATAGTTACAGTATCTAGGGCCGTCTCTCTGTACCTCTCACCACCTCCCACTCTACACACACACACACACTTTTTAATAAAACATTTACTGGCATGGACAAATAATGAATGACATTCAGGGATTTTGGTGGGAATTCAGGTATTGTATATGTTTTGCTTAGAATGCACTCATACATAACATTTGTTATTGTATCAGGTATTTGTTTTATATTTTGTGTTAAAATAAAGAAAAGGGTGTGCCTCATTTGCATAAATTCATAAATTAACATAAAGGGGTGGAACAGGGCTGCAACCACCAAACACTTGCTCCTTCTACCCTACCTGCACTCACACACCTGCGCTGTCTAGACTGCCTCATTATTTACTGTTGTTGTCACGTTCTGTTTCAATAAGTGTGTCAATAGCAGGATACCCTATGTGTAAAAATCAACACGCTTGGTTCTAGATGTGTGTGTGTGTGTGTGTGTGTGTGTGTGTGTGTGTGTGTGTGTGCGTGTGCGTGTGTGTGTGTGCGTGTGTGCGTGTGTGTGTGTGCGTGCTTACCTGGACGGATGTCGAATTTCGCAGTGGATCTTGAGCGACCTGGCTGGTGTGTGTGTGTGTGTGTCTGTGGCATGGAGCAATACAACAGGTCACTCAGGACTATCAGAGGCCAGACACACAGGGGAGTGTGTGTAAGTGTTTGTTTGCGTGTGAGGATGATTGCATGAGGGTGTGACGTGTGAGGGCATGCATTTGAAAGTGTGAGCTGTGTATGTGCATGTATGCATGTGAAGGTGTGTGTGTGTAAGTACGGGAGTGCATGCATTGACCGTGTATGTTTACAGAGAGCAGAGGGAGGGGTGTGTTAGGTCCATAGCCAAATACTGTAGTGTGAGAAAGCTATGATGCCAGATGGCTTGTCCAACTGTCTACTTCTACCATCTACACTGTGCTAGTGTCTCTACAGCTCTCCTCAGAAAATACCATTGCATTTTTCACTTCATATCTTCATCACATATTTCACATTTTAAGTTTTATATTTCATACAGTATACCACATCTGATGGCTCCGTAGGCTACATTATACAGTTGAAGTCGGAAGTTTACATACACTTAGGTTGGAGTCATTAAAACTTGTTTTTCAACCACTCCACAAATTACTTTGTTAGCAAACTATAGTTTTGTGCATGACACAAGTCATTTTTCCAACAATTGTTTACAGACAGATTATTTCACTTATAATTCACTGTATCACAATTCCAATGGGTCAGAAGTTTACATACACTAAGTTGACTGTGACTTTAAACAGCTTGGAAAATTCCAGAAAATGATGTCATGGCTTTAGAAGCTTCTGATAGGCTAATTGACATCATTTGAGTCAATTGGAGGTGTACCTGTGGATGTATTTCAAGGCCTACCTTCATACTCAGTGCCTCTTTGCCTGACATCATGGGAAAATCAAAAGAAATCAGCCAAGACCTCAGAAAACAATTGCAGAACTCCACAAGTCTGGTTCATCCTTGGGAGCAATTTCCAAACGCCTGAAGGTACAATGTTCATCTGTACAAACAATAGTACGCAAGTATCAACACCATGGGACCACGCAGCCGTCATACCGCTCAGGGAGGAGATGCGTTCTGTCTCCTAGAGATGAACATACTTTGATGCGAAAAGTGCAAATCAATCCCAGAACAACAGCAAAGGACCTTGTGAAGATGCTGGAGGAAACGGGTACAAAAGTATCTATATCCACAGTAAAACGAGTCCTATATCGACATAACCTGAAAGGCCGCTCAGCAAGGAAGAAGCCACTGCTCCAAATCCGCCATAAAAAAGCCAGACTACGGTTTGCAACCACATGGGGACAAAGATCGTACTTTTTGGAGAAATGTCCTCTGGTCTGATGAAACAAAAATAGAACTGTTTAGCCATAATGACCATCGTTATGTTTGGAGAAAAAAGGGTGTGGCTTGCAAGCCGAAGATCACCATCCCAACCGTGAAGTACGGGGGTGGCAGCATCATGCTGTGGGGGTGCTTTGCTGCAGGAAGGACTGGTGCACTTCACAAAATAGATGGCATCATGAGGAAGGAAAATTATGTGGATATATTGAAGCAACATCTCAAGACATCAGTCAGGAAGTTAAAGCTAGGTCGCAAATGGGTCTTCCAAATGGACAATGACCCAAAGCATACTTCCAAAGTTGTGGCGAAATGGCACAAAGTCAAGGTATTGGAGTGGCCATCACAAAGCCCTGACCTCAATCCTATAGAAAATCTGAGGGCAGAACTGAAAAAGCGTGTGCGAGCAAGGAGGCCTACAAACCTGACTCAGTTACACCAGCTCTGTCAGGAGGAATGGGCCAAAATTCACCCAATTTATTGTGGAAGGCTACCCGAAACGTTTGACCCAAGTTAAACAATTTAAAGGCAATGCTACGAAATACTAATTGAGTGTATGTAAACTTCTGACCCACTGGGAATGTGATGAAAGAAATGAAAGCTGAAATAAATCTTTCTCTCTACTATTATTCTGACATTTCACATTCTTAAAATAAAGTGGTGATCCTAACTGACCTAAGACAGTGAATTTTTACTAGGATGAAATGTCAGGAATTGTGAAAAACTGAGTTTAAATGTATTTGGCTAAGGTGTATGTAAACTTCCGACTTCAACTGTATATTAGGATATATTCTTGGGTGATCCATGTCTTGTTGAGCATATCATTCATAATTCGCTCTTAATCATTCTTTGTCTCTGTCTCTATTCAATATTCAATGAATGCTTTATTGGCATGAATGGGTGGTTGCAACATTTACCAAAGCAATGTATATGAAGTATTACACAAATATGTTTGAGCAACATGTCTTCTACAGTATCTCTGTCTTTGTGGTAGTCCTGGAAACCAAAGTGGTTTGCTACAGAACAGTGTGTGTGTATATGTGTCTGTCTGTGTGTCTCTCTATGTGTGTGTGTGTGTGTGTGTGTGTGTGTGTGTGTGTGTGTGTGTGTGTGTGTGTGTGTGTGTGTGTGTGTGTGTGTGTGTGTGTGTGTGTGTGTGTGTGTGTGTGTGTGTGTGTGTGTGTGCATAGAGATAGAGAGGAGTGTGTGTATGTGTTGGTAATGCCGTGAGCTCGTTAGTTAATCACACATTGGCTAAAAGGGGTCTCGTTCACATAGTTACAGTATCTAGGGCCGTCTCTCTGTACCTCTCACCACCTCCCACTCTACACACACACACACACTTTTTAATAAAACATTTACTGGCATGGACAAATAATGAATGACATTCAGGGATTTTGGTGGGAATTCAGGTATTGTATATGTTTTGCTTAGAATGCACTCATACATAACATTTGTTATTGTATCAGGTATTTGTTTTATATTTTGTGTTAAAATAAAGAAAAGGGTGTGCCTCATTTGCATAAATTCATAAATTAACATAAAGGGGTGGAACAGGGCTGCAACCACCAAACACTTGCTCCTTCTACCCTACCTGCACTCACACACCTGCGCTGTCTAGACTGCCTCATTATTTACTGTTGTTGTCACGTTCTGTTTCAATAAGTGTGTCAATAGCAGGATACCCTATGTGTAAAAATCAACACGCTTGGTTCTAGATTACACCTATCTAAACATACTTTACATTGTTTGCGAGATCAGACATAATATCACTATAATCTGAGTGTTCATTTTCAGAAGTTGCTTTCATTTCAGCACATTTAATTTGAAAACCTTTCAACTGTTAAATTATTAATTGTTTAATTCAACAAAAAATGATCATCAAAATAAAGTTATCTTTCTTATTTTTCTTGAGATGTACAGTACCAGTAAAAAGATTGGTTTTTCTTAATTTTTACTATTTTCTACAATGTAGAATAATAGTGAACATATCAAAACGATGAAATAACACATATGGAATCATGTAGTAACCAAAAAAGTGTTAAACAAATCAAAAATATATTTTATATTTGAGATTCTTCAAAGTAGCCACCCTGTGCCTTGATGACAGCTTTGCACAGTATTGGCATTCTCTCAACCAGCTTCATGAGGTAGTCACCAGAAATACATTTCAATTAACAGATGTGCCTTGTTAAAAGTTAATTTGTGAAATTTCTTTCCTTCTTAATGCGTTTGAGCCAATCAGTTGTGTTGTGACAAGGTAGGGGTGGTATACAGAAGATAGCCCTATTTGGTAAAAGTCCATATTATGGCAAGAACAGCTCAAATAAACAAAGAGAAATGACAGTCCATCATTACTTTAAGGTCAGTCAATCTGGAAAATTTCTAGAAATTTGAAAGTTTCTTCAAGTGCAGTCACAAAAACCATCAAGCGCTATGATGAAATTGGCTCTCATGAGGACCGCCACAGTAAAGGAAGACACAGAGTTACCTCTGCTGCAGAGGATAAGTTCATTAGAGTTACCAGCCTCAGAAATTGCAGCCCAAATAAATGCTTCACAGAGTTCAAGTAACAGACACATCTCAACATCAACTGTTTAGAGGAGACTGTGTGAATCAGGCCTTCATTGTCGAATTACTGCAAAGAAACCACTACTAAAGGACACCAATAAGAAGAAGAGACTTGCTTGTGCCAAGAAACACGAGCAATGGACATTAGACCGGTGGAAATCTGTCCTTTGGTCTGATGAGTCCAAATTTGAGATTTTTGTTTCCAACCGCCGTGTCTTTGTGAGACGCAGAGTAGGTGAACAGATGATGTCCGCATGTGTGGTTCCCACCGTGAAGCATGGAGGAGGAGGTGTTATGGTGTGGGGGTGCTTTGCTGGTGACACTGTCTGTGATTTATTTAGAATTCAAGGCACACTTAACCAGCATGGCTATCACAGCATTCTGCAGCGATACACCATTCCATCTGGTTTGCGCTTAGTGGGACTATCATTTGTTTTTCAACAGGACAATGACCCAACACACCTCCAGGCTGTGTAAGGGCTATTTGACCAAGAAGGAGAGTGATGGAGTGCTGCATCAGATGACCTGGCCTCCACAATCACCCTTCCTCAACCCAATTGAGATGGTTTGGGATGAGTTGGACCACAGAGTGAAGGAAAAACAGCCAACAAGTGCTCAGCATATGTGGGAACTCCTTCAAGACTGTTGGAAAAGCATTCCAGGTGAAGCTGGTTGAGAGAATGCCAAGAGTGTGCAAAGCTGTCATCAAGGCAAAGGGTGGCTACTTTGAAGAATCTAAAATGTAAAATATATTTTGATTTGATAACACTTTTTTGGTCACTACGTGATTAAATATGTGTTATTTCATAGTTTTGATGTCTTCACTATTATTCTACAATGTATAAAATAGTAAAAATAAAGAAAAACCCTTGAATGAGTAGGTGTGTCCAAACGTTTGACTGTACTGTAAGTGACTGGTACATTAACGCTCTTATAGCCTAACCCTAACCCTAACCCTAACCCTATGTATTCCATTAAGCCCATTTCAGCCAATACTGGGGTTTGTTTGACAGGTCATTACAAACATTTCCGCAGGTCGTAACGTTAACGGGGGAAAACGACAGGCACAAGCAAGAGTATGAAAGAGTCGCAGGAGTAAAATCAAAGTAATTAATCCAGCGAGATTTAATTGACAAGTACATTTTGCACCCCTCAAACACAGGAAATAAATGTCTGAAAAAGACAGATCCTCAGGTGGGCAGGGCATGCACATTGCTAATGTTTAGCGGAGATCTTCTGTGTATAAAGTGATGTGGAAGGGCAGAAAAGCATATAACGACACTGAGGACGTTGGTGAATAATGAACGTTGCAACTTCAGTAACAATGTTTTTGGCAAATTTTACGATTTAACGATGCTCCTACGAAGGTTCTAACGATTAACTTAAGATGCTTTTGGGCCCTGAGCAGGATGAGGAATAGTTTCCTGAAGCACCTCAAAGATAGAGAAAAAAACATTTGAGGGAGAGGTGTGAGAGAGAGAAAGAGAGAATTTGAAACTATAGAAGATGAAGAAAAATCTAATATTTATTGGGTGAAAAGCCAAAATGTGCAATATGTGTCTTCCTGCCACAACCTGAGGGACATCCAGTGAAAAGTGCAATGTAATGTCAATAATATTTCCCATTTTGGTTTTGTTTTGGCTTTCATACCATATCATGTGGCTTTTCAGTCATGTTGAGACTGGGCTTCTACTATCACTTTAATGTATTATTATTCTCATTAATATTGTTGTTGTAGTTGCTGTTAATAGTAATCACATTTCCACTCCTACTATTATTATTGATGCCTTATTGCTGTTGGTCCTGCCATTTTTTGTTATATGTATACTTTGACAATGTAAGTAATTTAACTTGCCATGTCAATAAAGTCGACTGAATTGAATTTAAAGTGAGAGAGAGAGCGAGAGATAGAGAGAGAGAGCGAGAGATAGAGAGAGAGAGAGACAGAGAGAGAGAGAGAGAGAGAAAGAGGAGAGAGAGAGAGAGAGAGAGAGAGAGAGAGAGAGAGAGAGAGAGAGAGAGAGAGAGAGAGAGAGAGAGACCCAGGAAGATGGTAGGTGTATTTGAGAAGCGAGTACGAGAATGTGCTTGCCTGTATGTCTGTGTGTTTGTGTGGTTGTGATTTTGTCTGTGAGAGCAACAGTGGGGTTCGATGCGTTGACAGTTCAGAGGAACAGCGCATGCTGAGCAGCAACTTTGTTCTCCAAACTCCTTTTTTTCTATCACTCACCTTTTCCACTCTCTTTCTCTGTGTGTGTTCTGTGCACAGTGGAGTAAAAGGAAGTGCTTTTTACAGAGAGGGCTGGAGGGCCTGACAATGACAGGAGAGAGAGAGAGAGAGAGAGAGAGAGAGAGAGAGAGAGAGAGAGAGAGAGAGAGAGAGAGAGAGAGAGAGATGTGTGTGAGAGAGAGAGATAGGTGTGTGAGAGAGAGAGATAGGTGTGTGTGAGAGAGAGAGAGAGAGAGAGAGAGAGATGTGTGTGTGAGTGTGCTGAAGGTTACTTTTGATTCTAATCTCTCCTGATCTATCCTTCTATCCTCCACTTGTCTTCCTCTCTCTCTTTCATTCTTTCCTTCCTCCCAGGTCTGTCTGTCACTAAACCATGGCAACTTCCCTGAAAGCGCCTTCACCAAACTGACACTTTATATATATGTGTGTGTGTGTGTGTGTGTGTGTGCGTGTGAGCTAATCGAACTGACACTTTCCAAGAAGTAGAACAAAGTTATTTCAAAGTTAACCCAAACTTTCATTAACAGCCATTACTATATGCAATGATCGCTTACTTTTCTAGATTGTTTTGCCTATTGTAAATATCTGCCACTCCCTAGACACTGGTTTCCGTCTGGCTGCAAGTCAAATCCTAATGTTTTTACACCCTATAAATTACCATAGCTGTTAGTGAGGATGAGTGTGTGTGTCTGTGTGTGTGTGTGTGTGTGTGTGTGTGTGTGTGACTGTGTATAAAATCAAATCAAATCAAATGTTATTGGTCGCATACACATGTTTAGCAGATGTTATTGCGGGTGTAGCGAAATGCTTGTGTTTCCAACAGTGCAGTAATATCTAACAATACAAAACAATACACACTAATTTAAAAGTAAAAAATTGAATTAAGAAATATATAAATGTTGTGGTCCTCTGTAGCTCAGCTGGTAGAGCACAGCGCTTGTAACGCCAAGGTAGTGGGTTCGATCCCCGGGACTACACAAAAATGTATGCACACATGACTGTAAGTTGCTTTGGATAAAAGTGCCTGCTAAATGGCATATTATTATTATAAATATTAGGATGAGCAATGTCGGAGTCCATTGCTCATCCTAAATGACTAAAATGTAAATGTAAATATATAGTATATGTGGATATAATATTATGTACAGCAATAGTTGAATAGGGTGGACTTGACCAGAATGCATCATTATACATATAAAGTGGGTAAAACAGTATGTAAACATTATTAAAGTGACCAGTGTTCCATGTCTATGTACATAGGGCAGCAGCCTTTGAGGTGCAGGGATGAGTAACTGGGTGGTAGCCGGCTAGTGACAGTGACTAAGTTCAGGGCAGGGTAATGGGTGGAGGCTGGCTAGTGATGGCTATTTAACAGTCTGATGGCATTGAGATAGAAGTTGTTTTTCAGTGTCACAGCTTTGATGCATCTGTACTGACCTCGCCTTCTGGATGATAGCGGGGTGAACAGGCCATAACTCGGGTGGTTGATGTCCTTGATGATCTTTTTGGCCTTCCTGTGACACCTGTCCGTGCTGTAGATGTCCTGAAGGGCAGGCAGTGTGCCCCCGGTGATGCGTTGAGCAGACCGCACCACCCTCTTTAGAGCCCTGCGGTTGCAGATGGTGCAGTTGCTGTACCAGGCGGTGATACAGCCCGACAGGATGCTCTCAATGGTGCATCTGTAAAATTTTGTGAGGGTCTTATGGGCCAAGCCAAATTTCTTCAGCCTCCTGAGGTTAAAGAGGCGCTGCTGCACCTTCTTCACCACACTGTCCGTGTGGGTGGACCATTTCAGACTCAGTGATGTGTACGCCGAGGAACTTGAAGCTTTTCACCTTCTCCACTGCGTCGATGTGGATGGGGGCATGTTCTCTCTGCCCTCTCCTGAAGTCCACGATCAGCTCCTCAGTTTTGTTGACGTTGAAGGAGAGGTTATTTTCCTGGCACCACTCCGCCAGGGCCCTCACCTCCTCCCTGTAGGCTGTCTCGTCATTGTTGGTAATCAGGCCTAACACTGTTGTGTTGTCTTCAAACTTGATGACGGTGTTGGAGGCGTGCCTGGCCACGCAGCCATGGGTAAACAGGGAGTGTTGGAGGGGGCTGGGCACACACCCCTGTGGGGCCCCCGTGTTGAGGATCAGCGTAGTGGAGGTGTTGATGCCTACCTTCATCGGCCCGTCAGGAAGTCCAGGACCCCGAGCTTAATGATGAACTTGGAGGGTAATATGGTGTTGAAGGCTGAACTGTAGTCAACAAACAGCATTCTTACATAGGTATTCCTCTTGTCCTGATGGGATAGGGCAGTGTGCAGTGTGATGGCAATTGCATCATCCGTGGATCTATTAGGGTGGTATGCGAATTGCAGTGGTATTTGGTATTTTATTAGGATCCCCATTAGCTGTTGCAAAAGCAGCAGCTACTCTTCCTGGGGTCCACACAAAACATGAAACATGACATAATACAGAACATTAATAGAGAAGAAAAGCTCAAGGACAGAACTACATATCAATACATACACACAAACTAGGTCAAATAGGGGAGAGGCGTTGTGCCGTGAGGTGTTGCTTTATCTGTTTTTTGAAACCAGGTTTGCTGTTTATTTGAACAATATGAGATGGAACGGAGTACTGTACGCTTTCTTGAATTTGTTCTGGATTTGGGGACTGTAACGTGTTGAAAATCCCAAATTGTTTGCATAGTCAACTTACACACAGATCTGACACACACATTTACACCACCAGACATGCCTGTGTGTAAATTGACTATGCAAACAATTTGCGATTTTCAACACATTAATGTTTCTTATAAAAAGAAGAAGTGATACAGTCAGTCTCTCCTCTACTTTTAGTCAAGAGAGACTGGCCTGCATAGTATTGATGTTAGCCCTCTGATTACAGTGAAGAGCAAGACGTGCCACTCTGTTCTGGGCCAGCTGCAGCTTAACTAGGTCTTTCCTTGCAGCACATGACCATATGACTGGACAATAATCAAGATAAGATAAAAACTAGAGCCTGCAGGACTTGATTGTGTGGTGTCAAAAAAGCAGATAATCTCTTTATCACGGACAGACCTCTCCCCATCTTTACAACCATTGAATCTATATGTTATGACCATGATAGTTTACAATCTAAGGCAACGCCAAGTAATTTAGTCTCCTCAACTTGTTCAACAGCCACACCATTCATTACCAGATTCAGCTGAGGTCTAGAACTTAGGGAATGATTTGTACCAAATACAATGCTCTTAGTTTTAGAGATGTTCAGGAGCAGTTTATTAGTGGCCACCCATTCCAAAACAGACTGCAACACTTTGTTAAGGGTTTCGGTGACTTCATTAGCTGTGGTTGCTGATGCGTATACGGTTGAATCATCAGCATACATGGACACATGCTTTGTGTAATGCCAGTGGCAGGTCATTGGTGGGTCTAGGGTGTTGGGTAAGGTCGAGTGATATGATCCTTAACTAGCCTTTCAAAGCACTTCATGACATGACTTTATGACAGAAGTGAGTGCTACGGGGCGATAGTCATTTAGTTCAGTTACCTTCGCTTCTTGGGTACAGATAAATGGTGGACATCTTGAAGCAAGTGGGGACAGCAGACTGGGATAGGGAGAGATTGAATATGTCCATAAACACTCCAGCCAGCTGGTCTGCACATGCTCTGAGGACGCGGCTAGGGATGTCGTCTGGGCCGGCAGCCTTGCGAGAGTTAACACGCTTAAATGTCTTACTCACATCGGCCACGGAGAACGAGTGCGCGTGTATGACTGTGTGCTTGACCTTGGTGGTTAGCAGGGATTATGTTGGCTTGTTAGGAGCAAAATGGAATCCAATAGAAGTATTGAACAGTTTGGGGTTGAGGGCTGGTTTCTAATATGAGCTATGGATGGGCCGAATGAACTGAACACACGCACACACCCACACAAACACACATGAACACACGCGCTCCGCCCCACGCACGTACACACACACACACAGACACGCACGCACCCACTGTCTAGAAAAGCTGTCTGATAGTGACTTTGAATTAGTGGAGAATACTGCTTAGGTAAACCTATTATCAATCAATGTCTATGTTGAATCAGTCAGTAAATTAAGCCCTAAATTTACATTATGGGCGATTCAATGCGAGGATAGCCCAAAAATATGTTAGACTTAAAAAAAAAAACTTTTGTATCAAATCAAGTTGAAAGTGGCCATTTTAGGCCCTTTTTAGCAGCCAGGTCACACTAGATCAACTTCAGTATACAATGTCTGTCCAGGTCCTCAAGTCGTCAGATGATGCCTTCAATCCCCTGTTCACTAGGGGCAACATGAGTGCCTATTATCATCTAAGAGGCTCACGGCTTGCTAGGGCGTTATGGCTCCCAGGATCGCAGGTTCAATCCCAGTGCTAAGCACTCAATTAAATGTTTGCTGTTTTAACCCTATCCCAAACACATTTTCCAGTAATATTCTTATAATGTAACTGAATGTATCTAGAGTATTTTCAGATTTCGTTATCAACAATTGCGGTGAAAAGTACACTGAATTTCAAATGCTAAAAAAAATGAACAGTGTAATGTTTGGATTTAGTCTTGTGTCAGGTGAACTGTTGTGTCCTCAACTTTGGTCTAATAATTTTTCCATAATCTCCAAACTGTCCCCTTTCAATTGCTACCATGCTTAGGCATTTCATATTTCTTCTGTAAGAAACATTTCAATTTAGCCCTATCCATATAGGCCAATTCTCACGAGTGTAAAGTGTTAACGATTCGGAATTAATGTCTAAACTTAACCGTCTAAATTGTACGTTTACGTTGTAACTCCCGAGTGGCGCAGTGGTCTAAGGCACTGCATTGCAGTGCTAGCTGTGCCACTAGAGATCCTGGTTAGAATCCAGGCTCTGTCATAGCCAGCCGTGACCGGGAGACCCATGGGGCGGCGCACAATTGGTCCAGGGCAAGGGAGGGAATGGCCGGCAGGGATGTAGCTCAGTTGGTAGAGCATGGCGTTTGCAACGCCAGGGTTGTGGGTTTGATTCCCATGGGGGGCCAATAATAAATAATGTATGCACTCACTAACTGTAAGTCGCTCTGGATAAGAGCGTCTGTAAAATGAATACTTAGATCTTGTTGCTTTTTAGACATATACATGCCTCCTGTATGATCCGAGAAACGTACATGATACAGACAACATATTGGTTTCATTAGACTACATATAGTGTGCTATAACATGTGGAGTGTGTCTAGATTGTAGGCCTAAAATGTCCACTTTCATCATGACTTTATAAGAAATAGTTTGTGATACAAATGTAAAAAGCATGTCAAACATCCTTTGTCCCAATTCAGTTTTTTTGTGAGAATTGCCAGAACAATTTGAGATACCAAAAATATTGTTGGGCTATACTGGCATGCAATCACCCGTATACTGTATACTGTAGCAAACACACATTTGGTATTTTAATGGGTTCAAGCAGCAAAGCTGGGTAAAACCCTATTGTATATGTTGTCATTCATTATTCTGGTTCTCTGTGGTTTTAATGAAAAATGCTAATTCCTGTGTAAGGTCTAGGACGGTGCAACTTGGCATGGTGGTAAAGGCCCATGGGCCACACCCTCTCATGCAATGCAATGCCAATTGGCCAGACTTTGAAAGGTCTCACCACCCCTCACCCCGTTTGACCTAGATTCATGAAATTAGGTACATAGGTCTCCTCACAAGGCACAACTTTGGTGACATGTTTATATCTCTTGATCTGTTTGATTTGAAATGTGGCACACATGCTCTGGGATGTGAGTCTAGCCAACCTGTAGAGTATGGTTCAGTTTGGCCGCATGGTGGTGCTGTTTAACAGAGAGAAAGAAAATCATACAAGCTTATTGGCTTGTAGCGGCCATGTTGTTTGAGCTAGACTCTTGGGAAATATTGTTTAATAGACGTTTAAAGTACTCAACATCATTAAAAAGTGTCCAAAATACATCAAAAGCATATTGCATGGTTTGATTTTGAGTTCTGATATTTGGCAAGCGTGGTAAAGAGTACAGAATTAGCTCATCTTAGGGTGTTGTGTCCAATTTGTCCTGATGGTGGCACTGTGGGGCCATAGCTTGAACCCCGCAATGGCTGCTTGCAGCTATATTTCAATCTGTCTTAATTTTTTTCTAGCAATGAATTTGCTACTGCTACTGAATGTTTGAAGAGGATTTACTTCCAATGCTCATGCTACATTGTTTTACCTTCCTCAGTTGTATGATTGTAAGCCACTCTGGATAAGAGTGTCTATTGAATGATTGAAATATAATTACGGAATATAAATAAATACAAAACATTAAGAACAGCTGCTCTTTCCATGACACAGACTGACCAGGTGAAAGCTTTGATCCCTTAATGATGTCACTTGTTAAATTAACTTCAATCAGTGTAGATGAAGGGGAGGAGACAGGTTAAATAAGGATTTTTAAGCCTAGAGACAATTGAGACATGGATTGTGCATGTGTGCCATTTAGAGGGTGAATGGGCAGGAAAAAAGATTTAAGTGCCTTTGAACGGGGTATGGTAGTAGCTACCAGGCACATCAGTTTGTGTCAAGAACTGCAACGCTGCTGGGTTTTTCACACTCAACAGTTTCCCGTGTGTATCAAGAATGGTCCGCCACCCAAAGAACATCCAGCCAACTTGACACAACTGTGGGAAGCATCGGAGTCAACATGGGCCAGCATCCCTGTCGAATGCTTTCGACACCTTGTAGAGTCCATGCTCTGACGAATTGTAGCTGTTCTGAGGGCAAAACAGTTCTGAACTGGTTCCAACCCCCCAAAAATTCCTTTCTTTCTTTTTAAACCTCTGAAATATACATTTGTTTTACATTTAGCTCAACATTAAACTACTTCACCAATCAATGCATATAGAGTAGCTTGCTGTGGAGTGGGCAAGCGATTTAATCTGTATAGGAAAGTTGTTAAGAGCAAATTGTATTTTGCCGTAACAGCATGGTTTAATCATAATGAAAGACGCGAGAAGCAACTGACATTTTTAGGTTGAGGAAAGAGTGAGAGAGGATGGAGGAAGCTTGCCTTGAAGAGCTGGGCATCTTGTTATGACATGCATTATCTGAATAAGGCCCACAGAATTATACCAAACGGAGGAGCGGCTTCAATGGAGGAACTTTGAATGTCTTTGAACTTCTGAGTTGGTTTAATGTCGGAACAGAGCAAACATTAGCTAGCTAGCAAGCTTGTGTGTGCAGAGGCACTAGAATTAAAAACACGTCTTACCTTTTTGTAGTTAATAAACGTGATAGCTATAGTATCCTTAACTAGCATTGAAAAAGTCATTTCATTCTTCTCTAATTAAACGTCTCTCCCTAATTTCTGAATTACGCTGGTAACGTCATCAGTAGGCTAAAGTAACCTATACTTCAGAGGGGAGGGGCAGGTAGCGTACACACTCATGCACAACCACTGGCAAATATTTCCAGCTTGCAGGCAGACGCTGGAATACGTTTTTGAGTGACAGAGTGAGGGCTTTGCATAGGCGCTTTGCTGCGTTTTTTTGTGGGAAGAAAATGTCCGGAATGTAAAATTACTTTGTTAACCGGTTCCCATGCTTTTAAAATAACGGTTCTGTTCCGGAACAGTATAGATCACTTTCATTTTTGGTTCGGGTTCTGTTTCTCAAATAATTTAGTTATTTCCCCATTTTCTGTTCTGTTCCCTGAACCGGTTCCAACCCTTGGTCCCTAATGGCACCCTATTTCCTATATAGGCCTATGAGCCCTGGTCAAAAGTAGTGCACTATATAGGGAATAGGGTGCCATTTGGGAATCAACCATAGTCTCATGAGACTGAGTTGAACACACAGCTGTTTCAGGATTAAACAGTGTTGAGAGGGTCTGTCCACTATGTGGTCCAATATGGCCCAGCCCAGCTCTGGCCTGGCAGAGGGTTACCCTATGGCTACTGTCCAGGCCCAGGTTTTTGTGAGAGCGAGTGTTTTAACGATCCATCATTCCTTTGTGTCTGTGTCACAGGAAGTTGGTGGCACCTTAATTGTGGAGGACGGGCTCGTGGTAATGGCTGGAGTGGAATGGTATCAAATATATCAAACACAAGATTTCCATTAGGCTTGGGCGGTATACCGTATATACCCCTCAAACTCAACTCTGGACATCAAAGCCAGTTCCACTGTGTTTTTTCATTGTTGCCCTCTAATCAGGGAGTGATTTAGACCTGGGACACCAGGTTGGTGCAATTAACTATCAGGTAAAACAACAAAACTTCAGGCTCCGGACCTCGTAGGGTAAGAGTTGAATACCCCTGGTATACAGTATACCGTATAGCGGGGTATTTGGAAAAAGCCAAGGGATGGTTTTTCAATACCCTCAATACGTCAATTATTTCTTTGAAGTTTTTCAATAATTGTGAATATTTGTAGACACTTTTTAAGTTAATACCTGCAGTCAACTTGTGCAATATGTTAGGCGAAAGCGGGAGCTTGTGAGTCCATAGCGTTCTATATTGGCGAGCCTCTGTTGTGTGGCGCACATGAGGTGATGAAGTTACACTTGTATGCAATTCACTACTAAATGTTTGCCTTCAGATATCTTATAATGGCTTTCTGCCAGAGGTCAAAGAGCTCTGTTATTTTAGTTATTTTTTGTCCTCCGTTCTCCTCCCCTCTGCTCCATGTACACATGCTGATCTTCCTTCAGAAAAGCATGTGTCACAACATTGTTCATTTGCACAATTCTCCCTTTCACTTTTGCCTGTAAATGTCCACACTCACCAAAAATGACATTCGGTAGCTGCTAGCTATGCTTCTATAACTTTATCAGCTGGATTTGCCTGTCTTTGCAATGAGTTTATGTTGGTTTTTGCTCGTTAGCATTTAGTTAACAGCGTCAGTGTGATTTCGCAATTATTTGTGAAAATGTTGTTCGCATTATGGTAATAGAGGCCCAACTGGCTTTTTTTGCATTTTTATCGCCCCCCTTGTATGCTATGCTGGAAATACCGTAAATCCCGAAGTGGCATAACGGTATGGATACTGCCCAAGCCTAGTTTCCATGTGTGTGTGGTGTGAGAGAGAGAAAGCGAGAGAGTGAAAGACAGAAAGAAAGCGAGAGAAAGTGAGAGAGAAAGCATGAGTGAAAGCGAAAGAGAGCAAAAGTGAAATAGAGTGAAAGTGAAAGAGAGAGAGAAAGAGATTGTAGTTGAAAGGCTGCCCAAGCTGTTGGGCATGGAGAGTGAAGAATGCTGTTTCCCCATGGGTATTGGGGATTAAAGCTTTCCTCAGCCAATAGATTGTATGTCATGCTATCATATGGATGTTGTTGCAAAGTTGCATGCATATGTGAATGGCAAGGACAAACCTTAAACCATCCAGAGAACAGTGTACAACAGTATATTGTACACTACAGCACTCTGTTATTCTGGCACATAGGTAGACAAATGGGCAAGTTCCAGTAAAGCTGTTGGCTGTGTCATTTAGGACCTTGGTCTGATGTACAGTGGGGGAAAAAAGTATTTAGTCAGCCACCAATTGTGCAAGTTCTCCCACTTAAAAAGATGAGAGAGGCCTGTAATTTTCATCATAGGAACACTTCAACTATGACAGACAAAATGAGAATTTTTTTTCCAGAAAATCACATTGTAGGATTTTTAATGAATTTATTTGCAAATTATGGTGGAAAATAAGTATTTGGTCAATAACAAAAGTTTCTCAATACTTTGTTATATACCCTTTGTTGGCAATGACACAGGTCAAACGTTTTCTGTAAGTCTTCACAAGGTTTTCACACACTGTTGCTGGTATTTTGGCCCATTCCTCCATGCAGATCTCCTCTAGAGCAGTGATGTTTTGGGGCTGTCGCTGGGCAACACGGACTTTCAACTCCCTCCAAAGAGTTTCTATGGGGTTGAGATCTGGAGACTGGCTAGGCCACTCCAGGACCTTGAAATGCTTCTTACGAAGCCACTCCTTCGTTGCCCGGGCGGTGTGTTTGGGATCATTGTCATGCTGAAAATCGCAAAAGTCTTGGTTTCTTGCACATAAATATCAGAAGTCTACTTCCTAAGTTTGAGTTATTCACTGCGTTAGCACACTCTGCCAACCCTGATGTTCTAGCAGTGTCTGAATCCTGGCTCAGGAAGGCCACCAAAAATTCTGAAATTTCCATCCCCAACTATAACATTTTCCGTCTAGATAGAACTGCCAAAGGGGGTGGAGTTGCAATCTACTGTAGAGATAGCCTGCAGAGCTCTATCATACTATCCAGGTCTGTGCCCAAACAGTTTGAGCTTCTACTTCTAAAAATCCACCTTTCCAGAAATAAGTCTCTCACTGTTGCCGCTTGCTACAGACCCCCCTCAGCCCCCAGCTGTGCCCTGGACACCATATGTGAATGGATTGCCCCCCATTTATCCTCAGAGTTTGTACTGCTTGGTGACCTAAATTGGGATATGCTTAATACCCCAGCCATCCTACAATCCAAGCTAGATGCCCTCAACCTCACGCAAATTATCAACGAACCTACCAGGTACAACCCTAAATCCGTAAACATGGGTACCCTCATAGATATCATCCTGACTAACATACCCTCTAAATACACCTCAGCTGTCTTCAACCAGGATCTCAGCGATCACTGCCTTATTGCCTGCGTCCGTAACGGGTCCGCGGTCAAACGACCACCCCTCATCACTGTCAAACGCTCCCTAAAACACTTTAGCGAGGAGGCCTTCCTAATTGACCTGGCCCAGGTATCCTGGATGGATATAGATCTCATTCCGTCAGTAGAGGATGCCTGGTTGTTCCTTAAAAGTAATTTCCTCTCAATCTTAAATAAACATGCCCCATTCAAAAAATACAGAACTAAGAACCGATATAGCCCCTGGTTCTCCTCAGACTTGACTGCCCTTGACCAGCACAAAAACATCCTGTGGCGTACAGCATTAGCATCAAATAGCCGCCGCGATATGCAACTTTTCAGGGAAGTTAGGAACCAATATACACAAGCAGTCAGGAAAGCAAAGGCTAACTTTTTCAAACAGAAATTTGCATCCTGTAGCACTAACTCCAAAAAGTTTTGGGACACTGTAAAGTCCATGGAGAATAAGAGCACTTCCTCCCAGCTACCCACTGCACTGAGGCTAGGAAACACTATCACCACCGATAAATCTACAATAATCGAGAATTTCAACAAGCATTTTGCTACAGCTGGCCATGCTTTCCATCTGGCTACCACTAACCCGGCCACCAACTCTGCACCCTCTGCTGCAACTTGCCCATGCCCCCCCCGCTTCTCCTTCACACAAATTCAGACAGCTGATGTTTTGAAAGCGCTGCAAAATCTGGACCCCTACAAATCAGCTGGGCTAGACAATCTGGACCCTTTCTTTCTAAAACTAGCCGCCGAAATTGTCGCAACCCCTATTACTAGTCTGTTCAACCTCTCTTTCATAACGTCTGAGATCCCCAGAGATTGGAAAGCTGCCGCGGTCATCCCCCTCTTCAAAGGGGGTGACACTCTAGATCCAAACTAATACAGACCTATATCCATCCTGCCCTGCCTTTCGAAAGTATTCGAAAGCCAAGTTAACAAACAGATCATCGACCATTTCGAATACCACCGTACCTTCTCCGCTATGCAATCCGGTTTCCGAGCTGGTCACGGGTGCACTTCAGCCACGCTCAAGGTCCTAAACGATATTATAACCGCGATTGATAATAGACAGTACTGTGCAGCCGTCTTCATCGACCTGGCCAAGGCTTTCGACTCTGTCAACCACCGCATTCTTATTGGCAGACTAAATAGCCTTGGTTTCTCAAATGACTGCCTCGCCTGGTTCACCAACTACTTCTCAGATAGAGTTCAGTGTGTCACATCGGAGGGCCTGTTGTCTGGACCTATGGCAGTCTCTATGGGGGTGCCACAGGGTTCAATTCTTGGGCCGACACTTTTCTCCGTGTATATCAATGATGTCGCTCTTGCTGCTGGTGACTCTCAGATCCACCTCTACGCAGACGACACCATTTTGTATACATCTGGCCCTTCATTGGACACTGTGTTAACAAACCTCCAAACGAGCTTCAATGCCATACAACAATCCTTCAGTAGCCTTCAACTGCTCTTAAACACTAGTAAAACTAAATGCATGCTTTTCAATCGAACGCTGCTGGCACCCGCCCACCCGACTAGAATCACCACTCTCGACGGGTCTGACCTAGAGTATGTGGACAACTACAAATACCTAGGTGTCTGGTTAGACTGTAAACTCAACTTCCAGACTCACATAAAGAATCTCCAATCCAAAGTTAAATCTAGAATCGGCTTCCTATTTCGCAACAAAGCCTCCTTCACTCATGCTGCCAAACATGCCCTCGTAAAACTGACTATTCTACCGATCCTTGACTTCGGCGATGTCATTTACAAAATAGCCTCCAACACTCTACTCAGCAAATTGGATGTAGTCTATCACAGTGCCATCCGTTTTGTCTCCAAAGCCCCATACACTACCCACCACTGTGACCTGTACGCTCTTGTTGGCTGGTCCTCACTACATGTTCGTCGTCAAACCCACTGGCTCCAGGCCATCTATAAATCACTGCTAGACAAATCCCCGCCTTATCTTAGCTCATTGGTCACCATAGCAGCACCCACCCGTAGTCTGCGCTCCAGCAGGTATATCTCACTGGTCATTCCCAAAGCCAACACCTCCTTTGGCCGCCATTCCTTCCAGTTCTCTGCTGCCAATGACTGGAACGAATTGCAAAAATCTCTGAAGCTGGAGACTCTTATCTCCCTCAATAACTTTAAGCATCAGTTGTCAGAGCACCTTACCGATCACTGCACCTGTACACAGCCCATCTGAAATTAGCCCACCCAACTACCTCATCCCTATATTGTTATTTATTTTGCTCTTTTGCACCCCAGTATCTCTATTTGCACATAATCTCTTGCACATCTAGCATTCCAGTGTTAATACTATTGTAATTATTCTGCACTATAGCCTATTTATTGCCTTACCTCCATAACTTGCTACATTTGCACACACTGTATATATATTTTCTGTTGTATTTCTGACTTTATGTTTTTTTACCCCATATGTAACTCTGTGTTGTTTTTATTGCACTACTTTGCTTTATCTTGGCCAGGTCGCAGTTGTAAATGAGAACCTGTTCTCAACTGGCTTACCTGGTTAAATAAAGGTGAAATAAAAGAAAAAAAAAAGAAAAAAAAAGAAAGACCCAGCCACGTTTCATCTTCAATGCCCTTGCTGATGGAAGGAGGTTTTCACTCAAAATCTCACGATACATGGCCCCATTCATTCTTTCCTTTACACGGATCAGTCGACCTGGTCCCTTTGCAGAAAAACAGCCCCAAAGCATGATGTTTCCACCCCCATGCTTCACAGTAGGTATGGTGTTCTTTGGATGCAACTCAGCATTCTTTGTCCTCCAAACACGACGAGTTGAGTTTTGGTTTCATCTGACCATATGACATTCTCCCAATCCTCTTCTGGATCATCCAAATGCACTCTAGCAAACTACAGATGGGCCTGGACATGTACTGGCTTAAGCAGGGGGACATGTCTGGCAATGCAGGATTTGAGTCCCTGGCGGCGTAGTGTGTTACTGATGGTAGGCTTTGTTACTTTGGTCCCAGCTCTCTGCAGGTCATTCACTAGGTCCCCCTGTGTGGTTCTAGGATTTTTGCTCACCGCTCTTGTGATCATTTTGACCCCACGGGGTGAGATCTTGCGTGGAGCCCCAGATCGAGGGAGATTATCAGTGGTATTGTATGTCTTCCATTTCCTAATAATTGCTCCCACAGTTGATTTCTTCAAACCAAGCTGCTTACCTATTGCAGATTCAGTCTTCCCAACCTGGTGCAGGTCTACAATGTTGTTTCTGGTGTCCTTTGACAGCTCTTTGGTCTTGGCCATAGTGGAGTTTGGAGTGTGACTGTTTGAAGTTGTGGACAGGTGACTTTTATACTGATAACAAGTTCAAACAGGTGCCATTAATACAGGTAACGAGTGGAGGACAGAGGAGCCTCTTAAAGAAGAAGTTACAGGTCTGTGAGAGCCAGAAATCTTGCTTGTTTGTAGGTGACCAAATACTTATTTTCCACCATAATTTGCAAATAAATTCATAAAAAATCCTACAATGTAATTTTCTGGATTTTTTTTCTAAATTTGTCTGTCATAGTTGACGTGTACCTATGATGAAAATTACAGGCCTCTCTCATCTTTTTAAGTGGGAGAACTTGCACAATTGGTGGCTGACTAAATACTTTTTTCCCCCACTGTATGTGTCAACTGGCATGGATTGTGTTTCGTACACATACAAATACACACACACACACACACAAATGCACACACATACACACACACACACACACACACTCACTTGGTTCAGGGATATATGAAAGCTGTTGTTAGAAAACCATGCTGAGGATGTGTGTCCAGGGAAGAGGTCACTTAACGTCGTTACATAAATCCACACACACACACTAAAAGGCATTGTGACATAAATCCACTAGCAGACGGCAGCGGTTTTATAGCAGCCTTATCAATTCAGTAGTAGTTGGTTTGGGGTCAACAGTTCAATCAGTCTATGTGTGTGTGTGTGTGTGTGTGTGTGTGTGTGTGTGTGTGTGTGTGTGGGGGGGGGGGGGGGGTGCAAGCTTGTTTGACTGTGCCTGGTGTGTGTATGAGTTTGTGTGAGTGTATGGGGCACCAGGTAGCCTAGCGGTTAAGAGCATTGGGCCAGCAACTGAAAGGTTGCTTGTCCGAATCCCTGAGCTGACTAGGTGAAAAATTGGTCGATGTGCCCTTGAGCAAGGCACTTACATTTACATTTTTGTCATTTAGCAAATGCTCTTATCCAGAGCGACTTACAGTTAGTGCATTCATCTTAAGATAGCTAGGTGGGACAACCACATATCACAGCCATAGTAAGTAAACATTTTCCTTAATAAAGTAGCTATCAGCAAAGTAAGCGTCTGGTCAAGAGCGTCTGCTAAATGACTAAAATGTAAAATGTGTGCGCAAACGTGTGTGTTACCTGTGGTGGTAGGGCTGTTGGTAGTAGTAGGTAAGCTGGGTGTTTCTCCCAGTACCAGTCGTACTCTCTTGGCGTGTGTCTTGCCCTGGTAGTGAGACTGGGCCACGATGGCCGACGTGAAGAACATATTACATAACGTACAGCACTTATTGCTGTCCACCTCTGTCTCTGCACTGTCCTGAAGGGAGGAGAAGCGAAAGGGATGGAGATCCAGAGAAGAAGGAGGGATAAGAAGAAAGAGAGGAAAACATGTTAGACAGAAGTATTGCACTTATGGCTGTCCACCCCTTGGTCCTAAAGAGAGGAGAGAGGGATGAAGGGGTGATAGTGAGGAGAGGAGAGGAGAGGAGAGGAGAGGAGAGGAGAGGAGAGGAGAGGAGAGGAGAGGAGAGGAGAGGAGAGGAGAGGAGAGGAGAGGAGAGGAGAGGAGAGGAGAGGAGAGGAGAGGAGAGGAGAGGAGAGGAGAGGAAGTGGGTGATAGAGAGGAGAGCCATGAAGAGAAGAATAGGACAAGGGAAGGAAGAGAGAGAGAGCAGAGGAATATACTGTAGGAGGGTAGAAGGTGAAAACAAAACAAAACAAATAAAACTTGGCCCAAACAAGATGGCACCATGAAAGTCAAGACTTTTGCATCTCTGGCTGGCTCTCAGTGCTCTGATCCCCCCCACACAGGACATATCAAATATGAATCTGTTCCAGTGAGACTAGGTCTCAGTCAACACCACTGTTTTATTATTAATGAGCTAGAGTTTGGACACAGCTGAAGATGAAAACACACAAACCACCAGACCGTCTGGGTCTGACTGGGTTTGAACCTGACTAAATTATTCCTCCATGTCTGCCTTTTCACACCTCTCCCTGATTTTCTCACCCTTTCATTTTCTTTTCATGCAGAGTCTCTTTTGGCTCTTTCCCCCCTTGTTCTCTCTCTTCTTCATGTCTACGCATTTCCACACTTGTTCTCGCTCTCTCTCACTCTCTGCTCAGTCTGTTGGCGCAGTTCTCTCTCTCTCTCTCTCTCTCTCTCTCTCTCTCTCTCTCTCTCTCTCTCTCTCTCTCTGTCTGTTTTCTCTCTCTCTCTCTCTCTCTCTCTCTCTCTCTCTCTCTCTCTCTCTCTCTCTCTCTCTCTCTCCCTCCCTCCCTCCCTCCCTCCCTCCCTCCCTCTCGCCAAGGTGTCAAATTGAGTCAGAGGAGAGAAACCTTAGAGGACGATAAAGCGCAATAATATAAATGTGTCTCCCGCGATGGTATGGTACCGTGTGTGTGTGTGTGTCTGCCGCTGTGTCAGTGTGTGTTAACATCAAATACTGTAGAGGATCTGAGAGTTTGGTACACCTCTACCTTCCAGCGCTCTGTTTTCTCTCTCTCCATTCTCAGTCTATCTCACTATCTGATCTTCCTTTTATTTTCTCCCTCACTCCTTTTTTTCTGTCTCTGTTTGTCTCTGTTTATCTCGTCTAATGGGTAAATGGGCACTCTCTCCATCTGTGTCACTGTTTATCTCTGTTTTTGGTGAAGATAGTTTTCTCTCTCTAGGTCCATATCGTTCTCTCTCACACACACACACACTCTCTCTCTATCCTCTCCTATCGGAGGATTTAGCAGATGCTCTTATCCAGAAGTCGGTTCTCTCAGTCTCTCAGTCTCTCTCCCTCTCTCCTAGAGGGGATGAAGTGGGTTCTGTCTCTCCAGTATCAGTCTCAGTGAATCTTGCCTCTTTGGGATGAAATATTTATCTGTATTAGCAGCTCTGCCACCTCTCCATCTAACCCCCCTCACCATCCCTTCATCCCTCTCCTCCTTCTCCCCCGGGTGGTCTCCTGCTGTGATCTTGTTAGAGTTAGCCCCTCTCTGAACCAGACATATTCCTTCCTCTATCTCTGTCCCTTTCTCTTTCATTCTCCCTCTGTCTCTCCCTTTCTCTCTTATTCTCCCTCTATCTGTCTGTCCCTTTCTCTCTTATTCTCCCTCTATCTATCTGTCTGTCCCTTTACCTGTCTTAGTCTTTCTCCTTTACTGTCTCTCTCTGATCGTTTGCTTTGGTCTTCCTTCCCTGTATGTGTCCTACAGAGTGACAACTACGGTACCTCTGAGTATTAGTTTGTGCATAATGACTTGAATGTGTGTGTTGGTGTCCTTCAAATCATTCACAAACTGTATCAAAACAAAACAGACTGTGTTTTTATATCATTATTTCTGGGTTTATCACGGGAGCTCTAGTCCTCATGAGGATGGTTCATTGTGTGTGTGTGTGTGTGTGTGTGGATGTGTGTGTGTGTGTGTGTGTGTGTGTGTGTGTGTGTGTGTGTGTGTATGTGTGTGTGGGGATGTGGATAGCTCTTTCAGCTTTCTGCTATCCCTCCCCTCTTTATCCCTGCTTCCTCTCCTCTCTAAAAGTGTCCCCTCTTCAGGGGTTTCTTCTCTCTTTTAGCTTCCCGCTCTCATTTGATCAATTCCCGCTCCTCTACATGATGGTCCCAGCCTCCTGTGGCTTTGAGACAACCCATACAGAGATACTGTCAATGATATGTGACATTTTAGAAACAAAATAGTTCCGAATGAGTGAAAATAAGTGTATTAAACTAAAGTCGGGAAGACAACTGTGAATTTGTTTATTTGCGATTGTTTATCTATTTGTTATTTGTATATTTACGACTGTAACAGCTAAAGGGGATCCCAAAAAAGGAATAAAAAATATATGCAACTAGACAACTATGATGTTAGAGTATAATGAGTTCAACCGGATAAACCACACACACACACACCTGATATACACTATAAACGCTGCTGTGGAAGGCAGGAGTGTCATTCATTATTTGGAACAGATGAAATCCAGCAGGAGTGGTCTCATATCCTTCCTGTCTAAGCAGAGAAGTTCTGTACTTGTGGCGGAAAACCAAAATAAACACGAGAGAGAACGGAGAGCCGTTACTCCCTGCGGTGGTCCATATGGGATTGAAGTCTTGTTAGGAAAGGTTTTTGACAATGAGGTGTTTGTTTGTGTGTGTGTGTGTGTGTGTGTGTGTGTTTGTGTGTACGTGCGTGCGTGTTTGTGTGCGTGCATGTCATTTTTGTGACATCTGAATAACTGACAGCTCATTATTGTTGTTCCTGGAGGAATGTCTTGACTGACACTAGGACTGGTTTTACTGAAATCTCTCACTCCCCCTTTTCTCTCTCACTCTCTCTATCACGCAGCCAACGTAACTCTTTTGTTCCTGTGCCTGTCCCACACTCTCAATCACTTTTCCTGTCTTTATCTTGTTTTTCTCTGTCAGACAAACATCTGGTGAGACTCATTTACATGTGACCTATTTGTGTGTACGTGTGTGTGTGTATCTGTACACAAACAGTGTGATGTCTGTATATGTGTGTGTGTGTGTGTATCTGTACACAAACAGTGTGATGTCTGTATATGTGTGTGTGTGTGTGTGTGTATCTGTACACAAACAGCGTGATTTCTGTATATGTGTGTGTGTGTGTGTGTGTGTGTGTATCTGTACACAAACAGTGTGATGTCTGTATATGTGTGTGTGTGTGTGTGTTTGTGTGTGTGTATCTGTACACAAACAGTGTGATGTCTGTATATGTGTGTTGCCTCATCCTCCCCCCAACAATAAACGTCCAATTAAACATGTTTATTTGTCTCGTTTCTCCTCTCCTCTCCCCTATCGTTTCTCCTCTCCTCTCCCTCTCCCCTATCGTTTCTCCTCTCCTCTCCCTCATCGTTTCTCCTCTCCCTCTCCCCTATGGTTTCTCCTCTCCTCTCCCTCTCCCCTATCGTTTCTCCTCTCCTCTCCCTCTCCCCTATCGTTTCTCCTCTCCTCTCCCTCTCCCCTATCGTTTCTCCTCTCCTCTCCCTCTCCCCTATCGTTTCTCCTCTCCTCTCCCTCTCCCCTATCGTTTCTCCTTTCCTCTCCCTCTCCCCTATCGTTTCTCCTCTCCCTCTCCCCTATCGTTTCTCCTCTCCTCTCCCTTTCCCCTATCGTTTCTCCTCTCCTCTCCCTCTCCCCTATCGTTTCTCCTCTCCTCTCCCTCTCCCCTATCGTTTCTCCTCTCCTCTCCCGCTCCCCTATCGTTTCTCCTCTCCTCTCCCTCTCCCCTATTGTTTCTCCTCTCCTCTCCCACATGAAGAAATACTACAGTGTATACTATGGTAGGAATATCATTGAGTGGGAGGAGGAGGTGGTGGTGGAGGGGGAGGTGGAGGGGGAGGAGGAGGGGGTGGTTGTCACGCCCTGACTTATGGGACTCTAGTATGTTGAGTCAGGGTGTGGAGTTCTATGTTGTTATTTCTATGTTCTCATTCTAGGTGTTGTATTTCTATGTTTGGCCGGGTGTGATTCCCAATCAGAGACAGCTGTTGCTCGTTGTCTCTGATTGGGGATCATACTTAGGCAGCCTGTTTGCAATCATTAGTTGTGGGATCTTGTTCCGTGTTAGAGGCTTGTATTGTGTTTAGCCTGAGGACTTCACGTTACGTTGTTTTGTTGTTTTGTTGGTGTGTTTATCGTTTGAATAAACATGTATGCATTTCACGCTGCGCCTTGGTCTGACCCATCCTTCAACGAATGTAACAGAAGATCCCACCAAACACGGACCAAGCAGCGTGCCCAGGAGCAGCAGACACCCTGGACACAGGTAGTGGAGCAGAGATCATGGACTTGGGGGGAGATAAGAGAGGATCTGGCCAAGCAGATGGAGGCCCTGAAAGGGATGAGGGTGGAGAAGGAGAGAGTAGCCGGTAGAGGACCCTGGGCGAAGGAGGAAGCCCAGGCAGGAGAGGAGAAACGGCGACCCAAGAGGACGTGGTTACGCCGAAAGCCTGAGAAGCAGCCCCAAGAACATTTTTTGGGGGGGCACACGGGGTGGTTGGCGGAGCCTGGGTTCAGAGCAGAGCCAACTCCCCGTACTCACGCTAGGAAGCGTGTGACCGTGCAGGCTCCGTGTTATGCGGAGCTACGCACTGTGTCGCCAGTGCGCGGCACAGTCCAGTGCGTCCTGTGCTAGCACCACTCACGTGCCTGCTCCTCGCACCAGACCAGTGGTGCGTGTTCCCAGTCCGGCCCGGCCTGTTCCTGTTCCTCGTACCAGACCAGTGGTGCGTGTTCCCAGTCCGGCCTGGCCCGTTCCTGTTCCTCGCACCAAGCCAGTGGTGCGTGTTCCCAGTCCGGCCCGGCCCTTGCCTGCTCCCCGCACCAAGCAAGTGGTGCGTGTCGCCAGTCCGGCCCGTTCCTGCTCTTCGCACCAGACCAGTGGTGCGTGTTCCCAGTCCGGCCCGGCCTGTTCCTGTTCCTCGTACCAGACTAGTGGTGCGTGTTCCCAGTCCGGCCCGGCCCTGTTCCTCGCACCAGGCCAGTGGTGCGTGTCGCCAGTCCGGTACGGCCCGTGCCTGCTCCTCGCACCAGACCTGTGGTGCGTGTCTCGAGTTCGGCCCGGCCTGTGCCTGCTCCTCGCACCAGACCAGTGGTGCGTGTTCCCAGTCCGGCCCGGCCCGTTCCTGCTCCTCGCACCAGGCCAGTGGTGCATGTCGCCAGTCCGGCCCGGCCCGTTCCTGTTCCACCGGTGCCTGGTCCAGCACCGGTCAGCTGCTCCACTCCGGAGCCAGAGCAGTCCGCTCCACCGGTGCCTGATCCAGCTCCGGTCAGCTGCTCCACTCCGGAGCCAGAGCAGTCCGCTCCACCGGGGTCAAGTCCAGCTCCGGTCAGCAACTCCACTCAGGAGCCAGAGCAGTCCGCTCCACCGGTGCACAGTCCAGCTCCGGTCAGCAGCTCCACTCCGGAGCCAGAGTAGTACGCTCCACCGGTGCCTAGTCCAGCTCCAGTCAGCAGCTCCAGTCCGGAGCCAGAGCAGTCCGCTCCACCGGTGCCCAGTTCAGCTCCAGTCAGCGGCTCCAGTCCAGACCCAGACGTCAGCCCCTCTCCAGGTTCGGGGTCTCCCACACCAGGGTCCAGACAGGGCTTGGTACATCGTGGGAGGAAGGAGAGGGGAAGCAGCGCGACGAGGTCCAGACCAGACCAGGGGCGCAACGGGGAGGCTGAGAGAATGTGGTCGTCACGCCCGGAGCCTCCGTTATGTCAGGTTTGTGCGGTCGGAGTCCGCACCTTTGGGGGGGGGGGGGGGGGGTACTGTTCTCCTTTTTTCTTCCTCAACTTGATTTGATTAAAACAAACTTTCATTGATTTAAAATGTAAAGAAGTAAAGTAAAAAAAATACTTAATAATATTAATAAAAATAGAGGAGGGGTTGGGTAAAGGATACGAACCTGGTTTAGGGTAAAGGTTTAAAGGGAAGGGTTGGGTTGGGAATAGGACACAAACCTGGTTAAGGGTAAGGGTGTCACGACTTCCGCCGAGGCTGCCTCCCCTCCTTGTTCGGGCAGGTTTCGGCGTTCGTCGTCACCGGCTTACTAGCTACTGCCGCTCCCATTCTCATCACTCCACTTGTTTTGTCTTGTCAATCACACACACCTGATGTTCATCCCCTAATTAGTCTGTGTATAAGTGTTCCTCCACCTCTGGCCTGCTGGCTCCCCTACCTCTGCGGAAGCACAGTTCCCGCTCAGCCCAGTCAAACCTGTTCGCTGCTCTGGCACCCCAATGGTGGAACAAGCTCCCTCACGACGCCAGGACAGCGGAGTCACTCACCACCTTCCGGAGACATTTGAAACCCCACCTCTTTAAGGAATACCTGGGATAGGATAAAGTAATCCTTCTACCCCACCCCACCCCCCCCCCCCCCCCCCCCCCATAAAAAAAAAAAAAAGTGGTTATCCCACTGGCTATAAGGTGAATGCACCAATTTGTAAGTCGCTCTGGATAAGAGCGTCTGCTAAATGACGTAAATGTAAATGTAAAATGTTCCCTCTGCCCCCTTGTCTTTGTGAGTGATTGTTCTATGTGGGAGGAGAGTAGCTCGGTTGAGATACCCTCTCATTTATTTTGCCAGGGTTGATTTTCCCCTGTGTCATTACATTTATTGTATTTTCTGAGACTGTGTTTGGTCAGGGAGGATTGTTTCCCCTGTACCTGTTTCGATTGCCGCTGTAGGCGCATTGTAGGCCTCCCGAGTGGTCTAAGGCACTGCATCCCAATGCTAGCTGTGCCACTAGAGATCCTGGTTCAAATCCAGGCTCTGTCGTAGCCGGCCGCGACCGGGAGACCCATGGGGCAGCGCACAATTGGCCCAGCGTCGTCCAGGGTAGGGGAGGGAATGGCCGGCAGGGATGTAGCTCAGTTGGTAGAGCATGGCGTTTGCAACGCCAGGGTTGTGGGTTCGATTCCCACGGGGGGCCAGTATGAAAAATATATATATATTGTATGCACTCACTAACTGTAAGTTGCTCTGGATAAGAGTGTCTGCTAAATGACGTAAATGTAATGTATGTCTGGAAGGAATAAATCTGCATCTGGTTATTTTACTCATGCGCCTGACTCCGTCCATCATTCACCACAGAATCACTCACACGCTGATATGGAGTCAGCAGGAGAAAACCACATGCCTGGAGTCGTGGCAAGGGTCCAGGAGCATTCCACGATGCTGGCCAGCTTGGGGGAAGCGATGGATTGGGTTCTTCAGGTCGTCCAATGCCTGGAGAGGAGAGGACCTGATCTGTCGAGACCAGCTGACCAACCGGATCCAGCCACCTACACCCCAGCACCCGGAGGGATCCAGATATCCCGTGGTTAGCCCTTCACAACCCCGATTTCTCATGGCCGCAGGGGGTTCTTACGGGGTGGTCGCGAGAGTGTCCGGGTAGGTGTCTAGGTGTTTCCGTTGGTGCAACCACGTCGGAAAGTCCAGACGGTACCCCCACCGTGCGCATTCCCCCCAAATACCATGATCTGGAGCTCGCGTTTTCCAAGACGCAGGCGACTAAATTACCACGTCATCGGGAGGGGGATTGCGCGATAAACCTTCGGGTAGACGCTGTACCTCCCAGGAGTCATGTGTATCCCCTGTCGCAGGCTAAAATGGAGGCTATGGAGACATACGTCACCGAGTCCCTGGGCCAGGGGTATATACAGTGAGGGAAAAAAGTATTTGATCCCCTGCTGATTTTGTATGTTTGCCCACTGACAAAGAAATGATCAGTCTATAATTTTAATGGTAGGTTTATTTGAACAGTGAGAGACAGAATTACAACAAAAAAATCCAGAAAAACGCATGTCAAAAATGTTAGAAATTGATTTGCATTTTAATGAGGGAATTAAGTATTTGACCCCCTCTCAATCAGAAAGATTTCTGGCTCCCAGGTGTCTTTTATACAGGTAACGAGCTGAGATTAGGAGCACACTCTTAAAGGGAGTGCTCCTAATCTCAGCTTGTTACCTGTATAAAAGACACCTGTCAGAAGCAATCAATCAATCAGATTCCAAACTCTCCACCATGGCCAAGACCAAAGAGCTCTCCAAGGATGTCAGGGACAAGATTGTAGACCTACACAAGGCTGGAATGGGCTACAAGACCATCGCCAAGCAACTTGGTGAGAAGGTGACAACAGTTGGTGCGATTATTCGCAAATGGAAGAAACACAAAATAACTGTCAATCTCCCTCGACCTGAGGCTCCATGCAAGATCTCACCTCGTGGAGTTGCAATGATCATGAGAACGGTGAGGAATCAGCCCAGAACTTCACGGGAGGATCTTGTCAATGATCTCAAGGCAGCTGGGACCATAGTCACCAAGAAAACAATTGGTAACACACTACGCCGTGAAGGACTGAAATCCTGCAGCGCCCGCAAGGTCCCCCTGCTCAAGAAAGCACATATACAGGGTCGTCTGAAGTTTGCCAATGAACATCTGAATGATTCAGAGGAGAACTGGGTGAAAGTGTTGTGGTCAGATGAGACCAAAATCGAGCTCTTTGGCATCAACTCAACTCGCCGTGTTTGGAGGAGGAGGAATAATGCCTATGACCCCAAGAACACCATCCCCACCGTCAAACATGGAGGTGGAAACATTATGCTTTGGGGGTGGTTTTTCTGCTAAGGGGACAGGACAACTTCATCGCATCAAAGGGACGATGGACGGGGCCATGTACCGTCAAATCTTGGGTGAGAACCTCCTTCCCTCAGCCAGGGCATTGAAAATGGGTCGTGGATGGGTATTCCAGCATGACAATGACCCAAAACACACGGCCAAGACAACAAAGGAGTGGCTTAAGAATAAGCACATTAAGGTCCTGGAGTGGCCTAGCCAGTCTCCAGACCTTAATCCCACAGAAAATCTGTGGAGGGAGCTGAAGGTTCGAGTTCCAAAAGTCAGCCTCGAAACCTTAATGACTTGGAGAAGATCTGCAAAGAGGAGTGGAACAAAATCCCTCCTGAGATGTGTGCAAACCTGGTGGCAAACTACAAGAAACGTCTGACCTCTGTGATTGCCAACAAGGGTTTTGCCACCAAGTACTAAGTCATGTTTTGCAGAGGGGTCAAATACTTATTTCCCTCATTAAAATGCAAATCAATTCATACATTTTTTTACATGCGTTTTTCTGGATTTTTGTAGTTGTTATTCTGTCTCTCACTGTTAAAATAAACCTACCATTAAAATTATAGACTGATCATCTCTTTGTCAGTGGACAAACGTACAAAATCAGCAGGGGTTCAAATACTTTTTTCCCCTCACTGTACGTCCCTCCACTTCACCTGCTTCCTCGAGTTTCTTCTTTGTGAAGAAAGATGGCGGTTTACGCCCTTGCATTGATTATCGACCACTGAACAAGGTGACAATACGATTTAGTTATCCTCTTCCCCTCATTCCTTCAGTGATTGAGTCAGTGCATGGGGCCCGCTTCTTCTCGAAATTAGATCTTAGGAGTGCCTACAACCTGGTGCATATTCGGGAAGGGGATGAGTGGAAAACAGCATTCAGCACAACCTCGGGGCATTATGAGTACCTGGTGATGCCCTACGGTTTGATGAATGCTCCATCCGTCTTCCAGTCCTTTATGAACGAGGTGTTTCGGGACATGCTTGGTCGCGGTGTGGTGGTCTACATCGATGATATCCTGGTGTATTCTGCTACGCGCGCCGAGCATGTGTCCCTCGTTCGCAAGGTACTGGTCCGACTGCTGGAGAATTACCTTTATGCCAAGGCAGAAAAGTGTGAGTTTCCTTCCTCGGTTACCACCTTACTACCTCAGGTGTGGAGATGGAGAGAGATCGAATTTCAGCTGTGCATAATTGGCCAACTCCAACAGCGGTTAAGGAGGTGCAGCACTTCCTTGGCTTTGCCAACTACTATCGGAGGTTTATCCGGGGCTTTGGCAAGGTCGCAGCTCCCATTATCTCCTTGTTGAAGGGTGGGCCGTCCCGGCTCCGCTGGTTTGCTGAGGCTGACCTGGCCTTCAGTAGACTGCGGGGTCTGTTCACCTTAGCCCCGGTACTGGCCCACCCTGATCCATCACTACCGTTCATAGTGGAGGTGGATGCGTCCAAGGTAGGGATAGGCGCTGTCCTGTCTCAACGCTCGGGCACGCCACCCAAGCTCCGCCTCTGTGCCTTCTTCTCTAAGAAGCTCAGCTCGGCAGAGCAGAACTACGGCATTGGTGATCAGGAGCTGCTGGCTGTTGTCTGAGCTTTGACCGTGTGGAGGCATTGGCTCGAAGGGGCGAAACACCCTTTCCTTGTCTGGACAGACCACCGTAACCTGGAGTACATCTGGGCAGTGAGGAGGCTGAATCCTCGCTAGGCCAGGTGGGCCCTGTTCTTCACCCGGTTTGATTTCACACTATCATACATTCCAGGTACGAAGAACGTGAAGGCAGACGCACTGTCCCGGCTGTATGACACAGAGGAGAGGCCCAGAGACAAAACCCCCATACTCCTGGCCTCCTGCATCGTGGCGCTGGTAGTATGGGCGATGGACGCACAGATCCATCTCCACCTCAGTGTCCAGCTGGGCTGCGGTACGTGCCTGCTCTTATCCGTGATCGTTTGATCTACAGGGCACACGTCATCCTCCTCTGGTCACCCAAGTATCGGTCATACAGTGCGCTGCCTGACCGATAAATACTGGTGGCCTACCTTGGCTAAGGACGTGAGGGTGTACGTCTCCTCCTGCTCGGTGTGCGCCCAGAGTAAGGCACCTAGGCACCTCCCAGGGGGTAAGTTGCAACCATTACCAGTTCCACAACAACAATGGTCTCATCTAAGTATTGATTTTCTTACTGATTTTCCCCTCTCCCAAGGTAACACCGCCATCCTGGTCGTTGTGGACCGCTTTTCAAAGTCCTGCCGCCTCCTTCCTCTGCCTGGTCTCCCCACGGCCCTACAAACTGCGGAGGCCCTGTTTACTCACGTCTTCCGGCACTACGGGGTACCAGAGGATATAGTGTCTGACCGAGGTCTCCAGTTCACGTCTAGGGTCTGGAAGGCGTTCATGGAACGTATGGGGGTCTCGGTCAGCCTGACCTCTGGATTCCACCCCGAGAGTAATGGGCAGGTGGAAAGCGTTAATCAAGATGTGGGTAGGTTCCTGCGGACCTACTGCCAGGACCAGCCGGGGGAGTGGTCTGTGTTCTTGCCATAGGCAGAATATGCCCAGAACTCTCTCCGCCACTCCGCCACTCCTCCACTAAACCTAACACCCTTCCAATATGTTTTAGGTTAGCAACCGGTTCTGGCACCGTGGCACCAGAGCCAGACCGAGGCTCCTGCGGTGGATGACTGGTTTCGGCCCGAGGAGGAGACTTGGGATGCTGCCCACATTCACCTCCAGCGCGCCGTGTGTCGTCAGAAGGCCAACGCTGACCGCCACCGCAGGGAGGCCCCGGTCTTTGTCCTGGGGGATCGGGTCTGGCTCTCGATCCGGAATCTTCCCCTCCGCATGCCCTGCCGGAAGCTGAGCCGGCGGTTTGTGGGGCCGTTTAAAGTCCTGAGGAGGAAAAACGAGGTCACATACAGGTTATTACTTCCCCCTGATTACCGTATTAACCCCTCGTTTCATGTGTCTCTCCTCAGGCCGGTGGTGGCTGGTCCGTTTCAGGAGTCTGAGGTGCGGGAGGTCCCTCCACCTCCTTTGGACATCGAGGGGGCCCCGGCGTACTCGGTCCATTCCATCCTGGATTCGAGGCGTCGGGTGAGGGGCCTTCAATACCTCGTGGAGTGGGAGGGGTACGGTCCGGAGGAACGGTGCTGGGTCCCGGAAAGGGACATCCTCGATCCCTCCCTGTTGTGGGATTTCCACCGTCGCCATCCGGCTCGCCCTGCTCCGCGTCCTCCTGGCCGTTCCCGAGGCCGGGGTCGGCGCGCTGCTGGAGCCGCGCGTCTTGGGGGGGGGGGGGGGGGGGTACTGTCACGACTTCCGCCGAGGCTGCCTCCCCTCCTTGTTCGATAAGGTTTTGGCGTTCGTCGTCACCGGCTTACTAGCTACTGCCGCTCCCATTCTCATCACTCCACTTGTCTTGTCTTGTCAATCACACACATCTGGTGCTCATCCCCTAATTAGTCTGTGTATAAGTGTTCCCTCTGCCCCCTTGTCTTTGTGAGTGATTGTTCTATGTGGGAGCAGAGTAGCTCGGTTGAGATACTCTCTCATTTATTTTGCCAGGGTTGATTTTCCCCTGTGTCATTACATTTATTGTATTTTCTGAGACTGTGTTTGGTCAGGGAGGATTGTTTCCCCTGTACCTGTTTCGATTGCCGTTGTAGGCGCATTGTATGTCTGGAAGGAATACATCTGCATCCGGTTATTTTACTCCTGCGCCTGACTCCGTCCATCATTCACCACAAATGTTTTAGGTTTAAAGGGAAGGGTTGGGCAGAGGATACGAACCTGGTTTTGGGTAAAGGTTTAAAGGGAAGTGTTGGGAATAGGATACGAACCTGGTTTAGGGTAAGGTTTAAAGAGAAGGGTTGGGCAGAGGATATGAACCTGGTTTAGGGTAAAGGTTTAAAGAGAAGGGTTGGGTAGAGGATACGAACCTGGTTTAAGGTTTAAATGGAAGGGTTGGGAATAGGATACGAACCCGGTTTAGAGTAAGGGGTCTTGGGTTGTGGGAAGGGGTAAATAACTTGATTAAAAATAGAAAGTAGGGGATGGAAACTTATTCTTTAGGATACTGGGAGGGGAGTGGTGGTTTGTGATTTTTGAAAAGTGGATTCATGGTTGTAGTTATTGTTGATATTGTTTGTGTTTCCATTGAGCTCTGTTTAAAAAAAAAAAAAAAAACGTACAGTGCAGAAAAAAACGGTGTTTGTTAAAATGTCTGCTTCTATTGTCTGCTTCTATTCTAGTGTGTTTATGTACGTGGGGAGTCTGTATGAAATCTTTTTGATGGTTTTTAATGGTCTGAGGTTGTCTGACATGAGACCTCCCCACGTTACATCAGGCTGGTGTAGCATATTCAAATAGCGGCTGGATGTAGCTCTGGTACACTGATGGCTGTTCCTGGGGAGGCACCTCCTTTTCTTCTGCAGAGTACCCTCGGGTGGTTCAGGTGCTTCCTTCCGTCGTTCTCCAGGCACTCTATGTGAGCACTCATCTGGAATGCCTGTCCATACAGTTTAAGGTGCACTTGCTTTGTCTTTTTTGAGGTGCCTGGAGACGAGGACGCACTGGGTCTTCAGGGGGTTGAGCTTGACCCGCCACAAATTGGCCCAGTTCTCGATCTCTGGGCCCAATAACAGAGATCGTCTCCGAACTGGGCCACTTGTCCCTCTCTTGGGTAATAAATATCACAGACGTACATTAAAAACAGGAGAGGACTGAGGGCGGAGCCTTGGGGTAATCCCACCTCTGGAGAGAACCTGAATGATGTGGCTTCTCCTGCCCTCACCGCTATCTCCCGCTGATTTAAAACGCTGTTATAGGGAACACAATATACGGTATTTACATTTTTTTTTTTTTTTTTATGTCACCTTTATTTAACCAGGTAAGCCAGTTGAGGACAAGTTCTCATTGACAACTGTGACCTGGCCAAGATAAAGCAAAGCAGTGCGATAAAAACAACAACACAGAGTTACATATGGGGTAAACAAAACATAAAGTCAAAAATACAAACAGAAAATATATATACAGTGTGTGCGAATGCAGTAAGTTATGGAGGTAAGGCAATAAATAGGCCATAGTGCAAAATAGTTACAATTTCGTATTAACACTGGAATGATAGATGTGCAAAAGATGATGTGCAAATAGAGATACTGGGCTGCAGATTAGCAAAATAAATAACAATATGGGGATGAGGTAGTTGGGTGGGCTAATTTCAGAATGGCTGTGTACAGGTGCAGTGATCGGTAAGCTACTCTGACAACGGATGCTTAAAATTAGTGAGGGAGATAAGAGTCTCCAGCTTCAGAGATTTTTGCAGTTCGTTCCAGTCATTGGCAGCAGAGAACTGGAAGGAATGGAGTGTTGGCTTTGGGGATGACCAGTGAGATATACCTGCTGGAGCGCAGACTACGGGTGGGTGTTGCTATGGTGACCAGTGAGCTAAGGTAAGACGGGGATTTGCCTAGCAGTGATTTATAGATGGCCTGGAGCCAGTAGGTTTGGCGACGAATATGTAGTGAGGGCCAGCTAACAAGAGCGTACAGGTCACAATGGTGGGTAGTATATGGGGCTTTGGTGACAAAACAGATGACACTGTGATAGACTACATCCAATTTGCTGTCACAGCACAACATTCTGTCACAGCAATTTGCAATACTTGACATTTACTGTAGGTTTCTCACTTACAGGAGGCACAAATTGGGACATGGGGGAGGGGAATGGGCAGGGTAATTGCATTTATTGTGAGGATAGTGAAGCTCGGTTGAACTCCTTGTATTTTGTATCGCCGGGTTATTTTCCCCGTGTGCCTTGTTGGTTCCAGTGCGCCTGTTACTGCATAACTCTGTACTCCGGAATAAATCCTGTTATTCTGTGATTTACCCTGCTGCGCCTGACTCCTTCAAATCACCCATCACAGAGAGAGTGAGAGAAAGAAAGAGAGAGAGAAAGAAAGAAAGACACCGACAAAAGGTGCCATTCCAGAGCTGTATATACTAAAAAGAGGATGAAGTCACCTAAAATGCATCATTTATTTTTCATTCAAGTTTCCAGTGACACTTCTAGTAACATCATTACTGACGTAAAGCATGTGAAGTGTGTGTGCGCCCTGAGTGTGTGACATCATTACTGATGAAGTGTAAGCCAGTTTGTGTGTGTGTGTGTGTGTGAGCCACCACTCCTGTGAAGCACTATCCACTGGGAGCAGCATTCACAGTGACCGTGTCCGAATATATGTACTTGCGTGCTAAACAGTGGTAATTTAAGGTACGTTTTATACTGTGTGAAATTTCAGTATGCTTTAAATGCCAGGTTCTCATACTCATTTTGGCTTTTCATCTAGTAGAATTTGCTACACACTATTGAGGAAGAGAATCGTATTTCGAGACCCACGTGTGTCTGACAACAGCTGATAATCAGTTGAGGGGACACGCTGTACCAAAATGGAATCAATACTACTGCGCATTAGATGAGGCATTCTCAGTATGATGAGTCTAGTATGCTGTAATTTATTTGTTGCTTACTGCATTAGTTTTTACTAAACAGTACATTCTAAATAGTATATGGTACAATTAGTACAGAGTATGCCGTTTAAGTAAGTCAAGATAGATTTTGGACACGGCCACTGTGCCAGTGACGTCACTCCTGTGTAGCATTAGCAAGGAGTATATGAGTCACACTGACGCTCTAGGAGTACTTCCGTCACTCCATTCACTACACATATGGATGTGCATATGTGTGTACGTGTGTGTGTGTGTGTGTGTGTGTGTGTGTGTGTGTGTGTGTGTAGGATAAACGGACGGACGGATTGAAGGGGGGGAAAGCCTGAGGATATTGGCCCTCTCTCTCTCTCTCTCTCTCTCAAACACACACAAACACACATATACGCACTCACACACGCCTGGAGTACCTCCATGATGTCCTCTCCTCTGGCACAGAGTTAGTTTGATCAGCTCTATTTTTCCACC
The DNA here is from genome assembly GCF_964263955.1 of Coregonus lavaretus. Taxonomy (NCBI): domain Eukaryota; kingdom Metazoa; phylum Chordata; class Actinopteri; order Salmoniformes; family Salmonidae; genus Coregonus; species Coregonus lavaretus. The sequence goes on along the minus strand of NC_140012.1, from coordinate 35,635,863 downwards.
AGCTGTGTCCTCAAGGTGTGTGTGTGTATGTGTGTGTGTCCTTGAGGAGAGTCTAGTAAATGGAGCAGTCCCTCTCAGAAGTACACACACACACACACACACACACACAGACACAGACACAGACACAGACACAGACACAGACACAGACACAGACACAGACACCCCCCAACTATTTCCCTAATGAGCTACTTGAGAGCAGGAGAGAAGAGAGGACAGATGATGATGAAGAAGGCAGATGAAGGGAAACTAGGAGAGGAAGAGAGCAGGGTAAAGGGGATAAAATGGAAAATTAAATATTAAACTGTTTACGTGTTTACAGTAAGTGTCCCTCCTGTTATGTGAGAAAGTTGAATAATCTTGGGGGGCTAATGTTGTTGTTGCCTATTATCTGTCTAGAGGTCTGCTGGTAGGAGACACTGGTAATGTGTCAACAAGATCTCAAAATTTCACTTAGAAATTCACAGTCTTTTTTTAACCATTAATTCTACGTGGTCACAGGGTTAATTCCGCGTGGTTACAGAGTTAAAACAGAAACAGGGTTACGTTTAGGTATTTATTCTGAGTGGTTAAGGTTAGGGCTATGGTTTGGGGAAGGCTTAAAACAAAATAATTAAAAACAACATGCTGTTTCCATCAAGTATCATAAAGTATTCTCCCGGCTTGCTAGAGCATTGTAAACTGCTGTGGTGCAGTGTTCAGAGCAGCACGCTTCCCCTCCAAGCATCATGAGTTTGCACCAGTGCTGGGCAATAGTTTTACATTTTTGGGGTCAGCGCCGAGGAAGGCATATATCGACGTTCGCAGGACCTTTTCAAACGTCCGAAATTGAAGAATATTTCTAGTGATCAGCCTGGTATGTGTTTGCCTGTATGTGTGTGTGTACATGTCTTTCTGTCTGCCTGTCTGTGTTTGTGTTGCCCAGTGCCTTCAGATTGGAGCACAGCTGCCAAACTCTCTATCTGCCTACTGCAGGCCATGGCAGGGGAGGTCACTGCACAACCTGTGTGTGTGTGTGTGTATGTGTGTGTGTGTGTTTCAGTGTGTGTGTGTGTGTGTGTGTATGTGATTCGGTGTGTGTGTGTGTGTGTGTGATTCGGTGTGTGTGATTCAGTGTGTATGTGTGTGTGTGTGTATGTGATTCGGTGTGTGTGTGATTTGCTGTGTGTGTGTGTGTGTGCGTGTGTGAGATTCGGTGTGTATGTGTGTGTGTGTGTATGTGATTCGGTGTGTGTGTGTGTGTGTGTGCACATACCGGGTTGTCTGGTCTCAGTCTCTTGGACGGTGGGCCTCCGTCTTCTGGATGTAACATGTAGAAGAGACGGACCTTATTGGCATGTTTCTTACTCTGAGAGAGAGAGAGAGAGAGAGAGAGAGAGAGAGAGAGAGAGAGAGAGAGAGAGAGAGAGAGAGAGAGAGAGAGAGAGGTATTATTTGCAAGTTTCTTTTCGTTCACTGCAGTGGTCAGTATTTCAACAGATATTCCATCTCTTCTCACCTGGATATACACTGCTCACGGGAACCAATTATAACCACCGGTTTGACCTCAGGACTAACCATTCAGAAACATTGCTACCTCACAGCGGGCCAATGAAACACATTGGTTTACCTCACAGCGGCAAATCAAAAACACTGTATGACCCTGTCATAAGCTGACTGAATCCCCAGTGACTTACATCAGAACCCATATCAGACCGTTATACAGGGGGGTGTACAGTATGTGTGTACGTGTGTTAGTCCGTGCGTGATTTAAACCGCCAGTATAGCTTTATGTGAAATGACAGTGGAACGTCCTTAAAGCTGATAACCTTCACATTTATGCAGAGCAATGAAAATGACTGGGTACCCACTGGGTACATAATGCGAAATAGATTACGGGTGTGTGTGTGTCATAGCTATCCATAAACCCATACTGATATCTCATTACATTGCCAAGCAGTCACATTCAGTCCCTGCTAATACCCAGCATTTGTGTGCCTATTCCTAAGGAGGCATGACTTCCATAGCAAGCATAAAGGTATTCTTCCATCTCCACAGTTACACAAAGACTACATTCATACTGTATGGCAGACTGGTTTGATATGGGCTGGAGAGAGAAGAGTGGAGATAGGGGAGCAGAGTGGTACTGTGTAGGATGGAGAGAGAAGAGTGGTGATAGGAGAGAGGGAGAAAAGAGGAGAGTGGTAGAGAGATAGGAGGGAAGTGGTGGGTGTAGGAGAGAGAGAGAGAGAGAGAGAGAGAGAGAGAGAGGAGGAGAGAGAGAGGGAGAGGAGGAGAGAGGGAGAGGAGGAGAGAGAGAGGGAGAGGAGGAGAGAGGGAGAGGAGGAGAGAGCTAAATAATGGTTGAAGTGGGAGATGGAAAGAGGGAACGAGTGGTAGGAAAGTGAGGGAGAAAGCAGGAAGGAGGGGGAAAGAGGTAGAGAAAAAGAGGAGAGAGCTGAGGAAGAAAAAGATAGAGAAATAGGTAGGTACAAAGATAGGTTGTGAAAGGTTGAATAAGGGAGGACTATAGTGAATGAAAGAGGGAAAGACTGATAGTGGTGGAGGAGAGAGGGAGAGACTGATAGTGGTGGAGGAGAGAGGGGGAGACTGATAGTGGTGGAGGAGAGAGGGAGAGACTGATAGTGGTGGAGGAGAGAGGGGGAGACTGATAGTGGTGGAGGAGAGAGGGAGAGACTGATAGTGGTGGAGGAGAGAGGGAGAGACTGATAGTGGTGGAGGAGAGAGGGGGAGACTGATAGTGGTGGAGGAGAGAGGGAGAGACTGATAGTGGTGGAGGAGAGAGGGAGAGACTGATAGTGGTGGAGGAGAGAGGGGGAGACTGATAGTGGTGGAGGAGAGAGGGGGAGACTGATAGTGGTGGAGGAGAGAGGGGGAGACTGATAGTGGTGGAGGAGAGAGGGAGAGACTGATAGTGGTGGAGGAGAGAGGGAGAGACTGATAGTGGTGGAGGAGAGAGGGAGAGACTGATAGTGGTAGAGAAGAGAGGGAGAGAGGAACAGGAGAGTATAAGTGGTGGATTGTGAAACTAACAACAGCAATGTGCGGTGAAGGGAGAGAGTGATCATGGAGAAATACAGAAAGAAAGAGGAGAGGGGAAGGTGGGAGGGAAAAAGAGAAGAGGGAAAAAATTGTACTAGGGACACACACACACACACACACACATACACACACCCTCCTGCATTGTGATGGACAGAGGAGCAGGCAGGGAGGCAGGCAGGGAGATGATGGTATTTGACTCCCAGGGGAAAGATCTAACAGGGCAGTGGAGCAGCATGACTGGACTGGACACAGGCATGTTATCACCCACTAGCAGCACTCCATTATCTATCCATCCATCCCTCCACCTGGCACTATCTTGCTCCCTCTCACAGTAACTCCCTGCACCACAGTCTCCCCTCTTGATTACCCCACACTCATACCCCCTGTCCTCCTCCTCTCTCTCAGGCCTCTTCCTCTCTCTCTGTGTGTGTGTGTGTGTGTGTGTGTGTGTGTGTGTGTGTGTGTGTGTGTGTGTGTGTGTGTGTGTGTGTGTGTGTGTGTGTGTGTGTGTGTGTGTGTTTGTGTAGACTCACCTCATAGTGTGCTGTGCGTTGCGACTCGGAGATGAGTTGGGCGTTACAGATGTTGCAGTAACTCTCTGTGAACAGTCCTCCTTCCACGACCCCAGCCGACTTCATCTTTAGACACACACACACACACACACACACACAGGATACAGTACATACACACAGTTAGTACACACCAAATCAGAATGTGTCAAAATCGGAATACTCTAGAACAAATTCAACTAAATTAGTCAGAAAACCAACTTCATTAGTCAGAAAAATACCAGGGCCCGTATGTATCAAGCATGCTGATTTAGGATCAGGGACCCTCTATCCATGTAAACAACTGCAAAACTGTGTACGCGACCAATACACTTTGATTTGATTTTAATATTAATTGTATCACAAGCATTGTATCAAATGCGTTGTAGATCAGTTGTACAACTTGATTGTGTACAGGGCCAGAGAGACCAACACATCCCTATGGGTCTATAAAACCCCTTTATTAGAGACAGGAATTAATGAGCTCTTGGACCTATCTGAATACCTTTTAAATCCATGGACCATAAACCTGTTAGAGTCAATAATGAGAGACTGATACAGTCCAAGTCTCAAATTACACCCTTATCCCCTTATAATGACTCTGGTCAAATATAGTGCACTACATAAGGAATAAGATGTCACACAGCATAGGGGATAGGGTGCCATTAGAGACAAAGACTAAGACAGGCACTAGTCTAACTGTATGTAGGGAACCGAGAGAAACAGAGAATACACACACACACACACACTAAGCCTCAATGTACAACTAGCTGCTGCACACACACACACACACACACACAGTATTGTACAACTAACCTTGTGGGGACATACAATTTAGTCCCATTCAAAATCCTATTTTCCCTAACCCCTAACCCTAAACCAAACCCTAACCCTAGCCCTAGCCCTAGCCCTAACATTAACCCTAACCTGAAAACCGAACCTTAACCATAAACCTAACCATAGCTCCTAACCCTAACACTAACCCTAAAACTAATTCTAACCCTAACACTAATTCTAACCTCAACCCTAATCCCAGAAATAGCATTTGCCTTGTGGGGACCAACAAAATGTCCCCAGTTGGTCACATTTTTGTTCGTTTAATACACACACACTTTCACACTATGCAATTAACCCTTCACTTCTCTTAGCTCTCAACACAGTAGAGTGGACCATCTCATGATTTAAAGCAACTTGTGAGAATTTAATCGAAGAGAATAAAATAGATCCTCATCCATTATCTAATTGAACATGTGGTCGACTCATTAACTCTTAGCTACTGCACTCAAATGTCATATCCTAAACACCTTGGGGGGGGGGGAACAATCTATATTCAGATAGATTTATGCTGTTTAGAACATACATTCTCTGTCATGTACTGTAGAATAGGAAATTATGTAGACATGTCAGTTCTATACATAACATTTCTACCTGCAATGTTCTGAACATTGGACGAGATACAGTAATGTAGTGATAGAAACACACTTATGAGAGAGGTGAAGGTAAGAAAGGTAAAGTTGACAACAATGACAAGCATCATTCTACTCCTGAGAGAATATATGCCAATCAAAGCATCTCTCACATTATGTAGTTAAATAACTTATATTGACTCTTGATTGACAGGCAGGATGCAACCAACCTGCAAATTAAACATTATAATTTAATATTTTCGTTAATTAAGATGACGTCACAAACTTCATAATCTGCCCAAATATCTCAACTCCTCCTGTGGGTATAACATGTTGCATGGAGGTCTGTCTGGGTAGACTGACTCATTTATGAAGGCAATCTGTGACGAGATTAATGCCTAGATAGTGGGAGAGAAAGGGGGGAGAGAGACAGCGAGAGAGAGAGAGGGAGGGAGAGCGAGAGAGGGAGGGAGAGAGACAGAGAGAGAGGGGGGAGAGAAAGGGCAGGAGGGGGAGAGAGACAGAGAAGGAGGGGGGAGAGAGTGGGCGGGTGAGAGAGAGATGGGGGAGACAGAGTGATGCTTGGAGAGGGAGGGGGGAGAGAGGGAGGAGGGAGAGACTGAAAAATGGAGAGCAAGAAGCATTAGATAGCTAGTGAGAGAAACAGAATCCTTCCCCTTGAATTCTGCTTTGCTAATCAGAGATGATGGAGCTCATTCAGAAACAAGTAATGTCTAGCAGGAAGGTCGGATGGCGCCATAACAACAAAAACAACAATCACAAATTATTTAAATAATTTAAACAACAAAAATGAGCTAAATACATGCTAATTGTCGTACCATCAGCAAAGATTGCTCAATTAATTGGTTAAATAACAACTAAAACAGCAGTGGAAGAGGAGAAGTCTGCCTGGGGCCTTGGGCATCTGGAGACTGAATGAACTATAATAGGATTCTGTTTCAAGACCACATCAACAGATTAACTCCTGACTGAACCGTCATACACTCGCACACTCGCACGCACACAAGTCCTGGGCACGCAAGCACACAAAGGCAGGCAGACGCACACACACACACATACACACCAGATGTCCCTTTTGTTCTGTCTGATAAATACTAAAAATATTGGTATTTTTTCACCACATTAAAATATTCATAGATATTAAATATTTCATATTTCATATTAATAATAGTGAGTGGCTACCCAGGGTATGTGTAGCGGTGGAAGAAACAGTATTTCTTTAGAGAGAGTGGAGATACGCTGCTTTATTCCACTGGGGAGATTCACACACTCAGTATCTGTACTTTAGTACAAAACAACTTTTCACCTTAAACGGTGTGAAATACTGACCATATCATTGCAAACAGTGGTTCCCAAACTTGTTCACTTTTGTGACCCATGAAAAACACAAGTTTGCCGACACCACCAAAAGATTTTGTAGGAAATAGGGTGCTTATCTAGGTGAGGTAATAAACTACATTTAAAAAGTATTGCACCTGTTGATGTCCATTTTATTTTTTGAAAGATGAAGAACTCAGTATAGCCTCTAATTTTGTGACCAACCAAACATACAAAACAATGTCCCTAGCAAATGCCAAAAAGAAACTGTGACGCTGAAATAATATTCAAAGCCTTAGTTGTAAGAGAGAGAGAGAGAGAGAGAGAGAGAGAGAGATAGAGAGAGAGAGAGAGAGAGAGAGAGAGAGAGAGAGAGAGAGAGAGAGAGAGAGAGAGGGAGACAGAGAGAGACAGCGAGAGCGAGAGAGAGCGAGAGAGAGAGACAGAGAGAGTGAGAGAGAGACCGAGAGAGAGAGAGAGAGAGACAGAGACAGAGAGAGAGAGTGTTAATCTCATTTTGAAGGTAAAGAAAAAACAGTTATGAAATCTTTTTACGTTGCATGTTGGAATTTACAAGGTTTGAAGTCCTCTGCTTTTGGGCTAAAGAGCAGAAACCCAGACTTCCTGAAATAAATGGATGATGTTGATATTGTAGTACTACAGGAAACATGGTGCAGAGGTGATGTTTCCACTGGCTGTCCACTAGGTTATAGGGAGATAATCGTATCGTCCACCAAATTCAAAGGAATCACACAGGGCAGAGCCTCAGGGGGAATGCTAATATGGTATAAATCTGTACATAGTCAATGGTAGGCTAAGAGGGGACTCTTTGGTAGGTACACCTACAGCTCATCCCTTGGCAGCAGTACTGTAGACTACTTCATCACCGACCTCAACCCAGAGTCTCTCAGAGCCTTCACTGTCAGCCCACTAACACCTCTCTCAGACCACAGTAAAATCACAGTGTATCTGAGAAGAGCAGAACCCAACCATGAAGCATCACGGCCCAATAAATTATATGGTACTAAACAGGCCTATAGATGGAGTGCAAACAGTTCAGAAATCTACCAAAAAGCAATTAGTAGCCAAAAAATGCAATCTCTCCTGGACAACTGTTTAGCCTTAACATTCTCCTACAGCAATGAAGGTGTCAATTTGGCCGTTTGGAACATAAACTTAATATTTGACAAATTAGCCTCCTTGGCTAATCTAAAGAAACATAAGAGCAAACCAAAAATAATAGATAATGAAAAATGGTTTGATAATGATTGCAAAAATCTAAGAAAGTCATTGAGAAATATATCTAATCAAAAACACAGAGACCCAGACAACAGAAATATACGCCTTCAATATGGGGAAACACTGAAGCAATACAAACACACCCTAAGAACAAAAAGGAACAGCACATTAGAAATCAGCTGGATGTAATTGAGGAATCCATAGAATCAAACCACTTCTGGGAGAATGGGGATATGTGGAGAAATCACTTTGCAAACCTCTACAGTAATATAACAAAGAGCTCAGAACAACAAGATATCCAGGAATCCTTGAATCAGCAGTCAAAGACTATCAGAATCCTGTGGATACTACAATTACAGAACTTTAATTATTGGAAAAACTATGCACTCTCCAACCCCAAAAAGGCCTTTGGTGCTGATGGTATTTACATTTACATTTTAGTCATTTAGCAGACGCTCTTATCCAGAGCGATTTACAGTTAGTGAGTGCATACATTTTTCATACTGGCCCCCCGTGGGAATCGAACCCACAACCCTGACATTGCAAGCGCCATGCTCTACCAACTGAGCTACAGGAGGCCTATTTCAAATTAAATGATCAAATATACAGACCACAAATTCAAATTGGCTATACTTAAACTCTTCAACATTATCCTCACTGCAGGTATTTCCCCCGATATTTAGAACCAAGGATTGATCACACCAATTTGACCCAAATAATTACAGAGGAATTTGCGTTAACAGCAACTTGGGGAAAATTCTCTGCAGTATCATAAATAACAGACTACATAATTTCCTTGATGAACACAACGTCCTAAGCAGAAGCCAGATCGGATTTGTAAAAGATTATCGTACAACAGACCACATTTACACCCTCCAAACTCTAATTGACAAACAAGTAAACCAAAACAAAGGCAAAATCTACTCGTGTTTTGTAGACTTCAAGAAAGCATTTGATTCAATTTGGCACAAAGGTATTTTTTATAAACTAACAGAAAGTGGTATTGTAGGGAAACATATGATGTAATTAAATCAAAGTACACTAAAAACAAATGTGCGGTTAAAATTGGCAACAAGCAAACAAACCTCTTCTCTCAGGGACATGGAGTGAAACAGGGCTGCCCAATAAGTCCAACACTATTTAACATCTACATTAATGAATTGGAAAAAACGCTAAAATGATCTGCAGCACCTGGTCTCACCCTACACAACACTGAAATCAAGTGTATGCTGTACGCAGATGACCTGGTGCTACGGTCTCCCACCAAGGAGGGGTTACAGCAGCACAGGTTCTGTCAGACCTGGGTTATAACAAATATAATGATATTCCAAAAAAGGTCAGGAAATCAGGATGACAAATATACAGTTGAAGTCAGAAGATTACATACACTTAGGTCGGACTCATTAAAATTAGTTTTTCAACCACTCCACACATATCTTGTTAACAAACTATAGTTTTGGCAAGTCGGTTAGGACATTGTGAGAGTGTGATTTGAAGGAGTCAGGCGCAGGAGGGTAAATCACAGAATACATAGTTTATGCCGTAGGACACAGTTACGCTGGATAGTGTCAACAAAATACAGGCACACAGGGAACAATATCCACGGAAATACAAGGTACGGGTAGCTCAACCGACCTACACTCAACTCACAATAAACAATCACCCACAAGGACAAGGGGGCAGAGGGAACACTTATACACGGACTAATGAGGGGATATGAACCAGGTGTGTATAATTGACAAGACAACACAAATGGAATGATGATATATGGAGCGGCAGTGGATAGTAAGCCGGTGACGACGAACGCCGAAACCTGCACGAACAAGGAGGGGAGGCAGCCTCGACGGAAGTTGTGACAGAACCCCCCCCCCTTGACACGCAGCTCCAGCAGCGCGCCGACCCCTACCTCGGGAACGGCCAGGAGGACGCGGAGCAGGGCGAGCCGGATGGCGACGGTGGAAATCCCACAACAGGGAGGGATCGAGGATATCCCTCACTGGGACCCAGCACCGTTCCTCCGGACTGTACCCCTCAGACTCCACGAGGTACTGAAGGCCCCCCACCCGATGCCTCGAATCCAGGATGGAATGGACAGAGTACGCCGGGGCCCCCTCGATGTCCGGAGGAGGTGGATGGACCTCCCACACCTCAGACTCCTGGAGCGGACCAGCCACCACCGGCCTGAGGAGAGACATATGAAACGAGGGGTTAATACGGTAATCAGGGTGAAGTAATAACCTATAGGTGACCTCGTTGATTCTCCTCAGGACTTTGAATGGCCCCACAAACCGTGGGCTCAGCTTCCGGCAGGGCAGGCGGAGGGGCAGATTCCGGGTTGAGAGACAGACCCGATCCCACGGTACGAAGACCGGGGCCTCACTGCGGTGCCGGTCAGCGTTGGCCTTCTGACGACACACAGCGCGTTGGGAGGTGAACGTGGGCAGCGTCCCACCTCTCCTCCGAGCACCGAAACCAGTCATCCACCGCAGGAGCCTCGGTCTGGCTCTGGTGCCACGTGTCAGAACCAGTTGGTAACCTAAAACACATTGGAATGGTGTTAGGTTAGTTGAGGAGTGGCGGAGAGAGTTCTGGGCATATTCTGCCCATGGCAAGAACACCGACCACTCCCCCGGCCGGTCCTGGCAGTAGGACCGCAGGAACCTACCCACATCCTGATTTACCCGTTCCACCTGCCCAATAGACTCGGGGTGGAACCCAGAGGTCAGGCTGACCGAGACCCCCAGACGTTCCATTAACGCCTTCCAGACTTTGGATGTGAACTGGGTACCTCGGTCAGACACTATATCCTCTGGTACCCCGTAGTGCCGGAAGACGTGTGTAAACAGGGCCTCCGCAGTTTGCAGGGCCGTGGGGCAACCGGGCACAGGAAGGGAGCGGCAGGCCTTTGAAAAGCGGTCCACAACGACCAGGATGGTGGTGTTACATTGGGAGAGTGGAAGATCAGTCAGGAAATCAACACTTAGGTGAGACCATGGTCGTTGTGGAATTGGTAAAGGTTGTAACTTACCCGCTGGGAGGTGCCTAGGTGCCTTACTCTGGGCGCACACCGAGCAGGAGGAGACATACACCCTCACGTCCTTAGCCAAGGTAGACCACAAGTACTTTCCGGTCAGGCAGCGCACTGTATGACCGATACCTGGGTGACCAGAGGAGGGTGACGTGTGTGCCCTGTAGATCAGATGATCACGGATAAGAGCAGGCACGTATCGCAGCCCAGCTGGACACTGAGGTGGATATGGATCTGTGCGTAATGCCTGCTCTATATCCGCGTCCATCGCCCATACTACCAGCGCCACAATGCAGGAAGCCGGGAGTATGGGGGTGTTGTCTCTGGGCCTCTCCTCTGTGTCATACAGCCGTGACAATGTGTCTGCCTTCACGTTCTTCGTAACAGGGATGTACGACAGTGAAAAATCGAACCGGGTGAAGAATAGGGCCCACCTGGCCTAGCGAGGATTCAGCCTCCTCGCTGCCCGGATGTACTCCAGGTTACGGTGGTCCATCTAGACGAGGAAAGGGTGTTTTGCCCCTTCGAGCCAATGCCTCCACACAGTCAAGGCTCGGACAACAGCCAACAGCTCCTGATCACCAACGTCATAGTTCTGCTCCACTGGGCTGAGCTTCTTAGAGAAGAAGGCACAGGGGTGGAGCTTGGGTGGCATGTCCGAGCGTTGAGATAGGACAGCGCCTATCCCTACCTCGGACGCATCCACCTCCACTACGAATGGTAGTGATGGATCGGGGTGGGCCAGTACCAGGGCTGAGGTGAACAGACCCCTCAGTTTCCTGAAGGCCAGGTCAGCCTCAGCAGAATAGTGGAGCCGGGATGGTCCACCCTTCAACAGAGATGTAATGGGAGCTGCGACCTTGCCAAAGCCCCGGATAAACCTCCGATAGTAGTTGGCGAAGCCCAGAAAGCGCTGCACCTCCTTAACCGTAGTGGTTACAGGTACTTCACCCTGATTACCTCCTCATCCCTCTCTCGGACACGCACCGGGTTGTACGCACTCCGGAGATCTAATTTTGTGAAAAAGCACGCCCCATACATTGACTCGATCACAGATGGAATGAGGGGTAGAGGATAACTAAATCGTATTGTCCCCTTGTTCAGTGATCGGTAATCAATGCAAGGGCGCAGACGTCCGTCTTTCTTCTTCACAAAAAAGAAACTTGAGGAGGCGGGCGAAGTCGAGGGACCTGTAAACCCCTGGGGCAGGGACTCGCAGCCTGCGACAGGGGAAACACAAGACTCCTGGGAGGCACAGCATCTACCCGGTGGTTTATTGCGCAATCCCCTGCCCGATGAGGTGGTAATTTGGTCACCTGCATTTTGGAAAATGCGTGCGCCAAATCGAGGTTTTCGAGGGGAATGCGCACGGTGGAGGTACTGTATGGACTTTCAACCATGGTTGCACCAACGGAAACACCTATACACCTACCCTGACACTCTCGCAACCACCCCATGAGAACCCTCTGTGGCCATGAAAAGGTGGGGTTGTGGAGTGCTAACCAGGGAAGACCTAACACAACAGGGAAATCAGGAGACTCAATAATTTAAAAAGTGACTTGCTCTCGATGAGTCTCATGCGTGGAATGGATAGGGGAACCAATGTATTGCCTAGACTATGTGAAAATGACCTGTCCATAAAGTTCCCAGCTGCGCCTGAATCGACCAGCGCCTTACACTGGGCAACTACAATGTGGTCCTCTGTAGCTCAGCTGGTAGAGCACGGCGCTTGTAACGCCAAGGTAGTGGGTTCGATCCCCGGGACCACCCATACACAAAAAATGTATGCACGCATGACTGTAAGTCGCTTTGGATAAAAGCGTCTGCTAAATGGCATATTATTATTATTATTACAATGTAATCAGGAAAGTGGATGGGTAGGGTACAGTGCACAGCAGAGGGCTCTGAACGAGTGTGGTTGTTCGATACCTGGGGTGATGCGAGAGTGCCCTGCCTGCCGCCTCCAGACCTTACGCTGATGACAGTGTGCAGTGAAATGTCCTCTCGTGCCACCAGAGTGACATTGGCGCTGTCGTCCGCCGCTCCACCCAGCTCCATCAGCTCGTGATCCGGGTTGGGGAGGGGGGGGGGGGGGTGGAATGGGCAGGCCCCCTCCAGGACGTCCTCTGGCCGCCAGCAGGTTGTCCAACCGGATGGCCATGTCCACCAGTTGAGTGAAGGACAACATGGTGTCCCGGCAGGCAGCTCCCTTCGGACATCCTCCCGTAGATGGCACCAGAAGTGGTCGATGAGGGCCCGCTCGTTCCACCCGGACCCAGCTGCTAGAGTCCGGAGCTCCAGGGCGAAGTCCGGAGCTCCAGGGCGAAGTCCTTGCGCGGCACTCGTCCCCTGCCTCAGGTGGACCAGCCGCTCGCCCGCCTCTCTACCCTAGGGCGGGTGATCGAAGACAGCCCGAAAGAGGCAAGCGAACTCGCCGTAGTTGTCCAACGCGGCTCTTCCTTCACTCCAAACCGCATTGGCCTTCTCCAGGGCTTTCCCCGAGAGGCAGGAGACGAGGGCGGACACCTTCTCCCACTCCGATGGGGCCGGGCTGATGTTTGAATAGTATAGCTCCAGTTGGAGGAGGAATCCCTGGCAGAGAGCTGCTGTCCCGTCGAAATCCCGTGGTCGGGATATCTGGATCCCTCTGGGTGCTGGGGTGTGGGTGGCTGGATCCGGTCGCCCAGCTGGTCCCGACAGATCGGGTCCTCTCCTCTCCAGGCGTTGGACGACCTGGAGAACCCGATCCATCGCTTCTCCCAGCCCCCCTAGCATCGTCGAATGCTCCCGGACCCGTGCCACGACTCCAGGCATGTGCTCCTCTCCTGCTGACTCCATGGCGGGTGTGTGATTCTGTGATTGGTGATTTGAAGGAGTCAGCCGCAGGAGGGTAAATCACAGAATAACAGGATTTATTCTGGAATACAGAGTTACACAGTAATGCGTCAAAACAGTCCAGTGCGCAAAACAGGCGCACTGGAACCAACAAGGCACACAGGGAAAATAAACCGGCAATAGAAAAATACAAGGAGCTCAACCGAGCTTCACTATCCTCACAATAAACAATCACACACAAAGAAAAGGAGGCAGAGAGAACACTTATACAGGTACTGATGAGGGGATATGAACCAGGTGTGTATAATAAACAAGACCAAACAAATGGAATGATGAGATGAGGAGCGGCAGTGGCTAGAAGGCCGGTGACGACGAACGCCGAAGCCTGCCTGAACCAGGAGAGGAGGCAGCTTCGGAGGAAGTCGTGACAGAACGAGCTGAGAGACAAAGCAAGAAGAGCATTCTATGCCATTAAAAGGAACATTAAAATCGAAATTCCCAATTAGAATCTGGCTCAAAATATTCCAATCAGTTATAGAACCAATTGTTCTATATGGCAGCGAAGTATGGGGTCCGCTCTCTAATAATGAATTTACCAAATGGGACAAAAATCTGATCGAAATACTGTATGTAGCGTTTTGCAAGACTGTATTGCAAGTGCAAAGAAAAATTCATGTAGTGCAGAATTGGGCCAATACCCACTCCTTATTCGAATAAAAAAAAAGTCACCAAGTTTTACAACCATCTAAAACAAGTGACCCCAAAACATTCCATCACACAGCTCTACTATGTCAAGAGATGAAACAAGAGAAGAGTCCCCTCAGTCAGCTGGTTCTGAGGCTCAGTTCACTAACCCAAACCAACCTCATAGAGCCTCAGGACAGAACTCAGAAAATCTGGCCCAAATCATCACAAAACAAAAATAAAAATATATCACCTATTGGAAAGACACCACAAAAAATCTAAGTAAACTTCAATGCTATTTGGCTCTAAACAGACAGTACATGGTGGCAGACTATTTGACCACTGTGACTGATATAAAACTGAGGAAAACACTGACTAGGTACAGACTCTGTGAGCATAGTCTGGCTATAGAGACCGGTTGTCACAGGCAAACCTGGTTGCCCAGAGAGGACAGGCTGTGCTCACTCTGCTCCAGGGGAGAGGTAGAGACAGAGCTGCATTTCCTATTACACTGTAACAAATACTCAGACCTAAGAGAATATTTATTTCCCCAAATTATCATTCAGTAAAAATAAACTATAAAAGATGAAGAAAAAATCTAATATTTATGGGGTGAAAAGCCAGAATGTGCAGTTTTGGCAGCCAAATATGTGTCCTCCTGCCACAACCTAAGGGACAGCCAGTGAAAAGTGCAATGTAATGTCAATATTATTTTCCTATTTAGTTTTGTTTTGGCTTTCACACCATATCATATCATGTGGCTTTTCAGTCATGTTGAGCCTGGCCTACTACTATCGCTTCAATGTATTATTATTCTCATTAATATTGTTGTTGTAGTTGCTGTTAATGGTAATCACATTTCCACTACAACTATTATAATTGCTGTTGGTCCCACCATTTTTGTTATAAGTATAGTTTTGTAATTTTTTTATTTTTATTTTATTTTCTTAATTTTATTTAAAAAAATATTTTATTTTTTTAAAAGTTTTTTTTTCTGTTCAAATATTTTTTCTTGAACACACACAAGAATGGTGTATAGGTATGAAATACATGTGTACAGTTCTTATCTAAACATAAGAGAACAGACATGAACAACAAGACCCAGAGTTCTGGACAAAAAACAAATATTACAAAACACGACATACAGAACAGGGACAGGTAGAAAGAAAACGGGTAGATGTAACCCCCCCACTTATACCCCCCTTTATACCCCCCCCCCCCCCCCCCCCCCCTTATTCCACCCTATTCCCCTCCCGACTGCTCGAGTGTCGGGGCCAGCACACGCTGCCCAAAGGTAGGTTACAATATGACAATTGAGAGTGCGTTAAAAAGTACAAATTCACAGCACCGACTGGTCCAGGTAAGAGAGGAAAGGCTGCCAGATTTGATCAAATGTTGATAATTTATTGTTCAGAATATATCTAATTCTTTCTAAGTGTACAGTTTTTGCCAATTTGCTGAGCCATAATTTGGTAGAGGGCGCTTCCCTCCTTTTCCAAAACAACAAGATACATTTTTTTGCCGAAATGAGACTGTAAGAGATGAGTTGTTTTTGGGAGTAGGTTAATCCGTTTAGGGAATCGGACACTCCCAGGATTATCAGAAGTGGGTCTGGGTCTATTGAAGTCTCCAGAACTTCAGAGAGGACCCCAAAAATTCCACACCAATAACCATACAGACTAGAGCATAGGGCAAAGCAGTGGAGTAGTGTACCCTGCTCAGCCTGACATTTATCACACATAGGGGATGTATCAGGAAATATCCTATGCAGTTTAGTTTTGGAATAGTGTAATCTGTGTAATACCTTAAATTGTATGAGACGATGTCTGGAGTTAATGGAGCAGGTGTGGATATACTCCAAGCTATCCTCCCAGTCTGCCACCGAAATATCAGTCCCTAGTTCTTCCTCCCATTTTGCCTTAATGGCATCTGTAGAGGGTGCGCTAACAGATTGAAAAGCGTCATATAGACGAGATATCAGTTTGTCTGAGGTGGGGCATATTTTTATGCATCCGTCGAACATGGAAGGTTTAGCATTCTCAAATGTTGGGAGGAAGCAAAGGTCCCTCCTATATATAAATCCCCTATGGTACTTATCCCCAACTCTCCCCATCGCTCAAAGGTGTTATCAAGGTTAGAGGGGGCAACGGAGGGATTCCTGGCAACAGGGAGCATGAATGATATTGGTCTAAGCTCAAAGTGGACTTTAATTTGCTTCCAGATTCGGACTGTGCTATGTATAATAGGATTGTTATGGTAAAGTGACATCTCCAGATTGACAGGTGACAAAATCACGGCACCAATAGAGAAGGGGTGACACTCCTCCCGCTCCATGCCAAGCCAGCTGGATGGCGGGGGTGCGTCATCCAGCAAAAACGTAACAGCGCGGAGGTTAGCGGCCCAATAGTAAAATATAAAATTTGGGAGAGACAATCCTCCTTCCATCTTGGATTTACATAGGTGTTTTTTACCTATCCTGTGTGTTTTATAATCCCAGATGAAAGGATTGATAAGTCCAGTTGTTTATGAAAGGATTTAGGTATGAATACTGGGATGTTCTGGTATAGGTAGAGCAGTTGTGGGAGGAAGACCATTTTAATGGCATTAATTCTTCCGAGCAGAGAAATTGGGAGAGTTCTCCAAAATTGTATGTTTGCCTTGAGATTTTGCATCAGAGAAGGGAAATTCTCTTTAAATAGTAAGGAGTATTGTTTGGTAACTACAATTCCAAGGTAGATAAATTTTTCTGAAGATAACTTAACTGGAAGATGTTCTAGCCAGGAGGTATTTTGCAACCGTATGGGCATTAATTCACTCTTGTTCCAATTTATTCTGTATCCCGAGAAGGTACCAAACAAATTAATCACCTCAAGAATAGCTGGAATACTAGCTTGGGGTTCTGTTACATAGAGGAGAATATCATCTGCGTATAGGGAAATCTTATTTAGAGTATATTTAGTATTATAGCCGTGTATTGCTGAATGAGATCTGATCGCTTGAGCGAGAGGTTCAATAATTAGGGCGAAGAGCATAGGCGACAGCGCACAACCCTGCCTTGTCCCTCTGTGAAGGTTAAATCGGGGCGACATTGATTGGTTAGTGAGTATTCTCGCACAGGGGTTCCTATATAAAAGCTGGATCCAATTTATGAACCCAGCTCCTATATTACATTTCTGTAGGACCTTGAATAGATAGGGCCACTCAACTTGGTCAAAGGCCTTTTCGGCGTCAAGAGATATAACGGCAAGGTCCACGTTAGGTAACCTCTGAGAATACATAATGTTGAAGAGGCGCCTGAGATTGAAGAATGAGTTTCTATTAGGGATAAAGCCGGTCTGGTCCGAATGGACCAATTTGCCAATTAAAGTGCTAAGCCTGTTAGCCAGAGTTTTTGCTAAAATCTTTTGGTCTGTATTAAGGAGGGATATTGGTCTGTATGACCCTACCTCTTCCGGATCTTTACCCTTCTTATGTATAACTGTAATAAACGCCTCATCCAAAGTAGATGGGAGAGCTCCATCCTCATTGGCCCGAACCAACATTTTGTGCAGGTAGGGAGAGAGCAGGTTGCTGAATGTTTTATAGAATTCACCAGGGTATCCATCTGGGCCCGGGGTCTTGCCACTCTTTAGAGATTTAATTGTTTCTCTCATTTCTTCAAGAGATATTTCCTTATTCAGGAAGTTAGAGTCTTCCTGGTTCAGGGCAGGAAGATTACAGTCCTCCAAAAAGTTTTGCATAATTAAGGGGTTAGGATCCGCTTTAGATGTATATAGAGTCTCATAAAACTGACGGAATCTGTCATTGATGTCTTTGGGGGAGGAGAGTAATTCCCCAGATGCAGATTTAACTTTGTGAATCATTCGGTCACTCACGTTTTTTCGAAGTTGTCTGGCGAGTAATTTGTGTGGTTTGTCACCAAACTCAAAATATTTTTGCTTGGCATAGAGAAAATATTTAGCAATTTTAGCCGAGAGGATCTGATTGTATTTAAATTTTAAAGACATAATTTTTTTATGTTTCTCCATAGATGGATGTCTAGCATTCTCCCTATCCAGTAAGTGAATTTGTCCCTCCAGTTCTACCAATTTTTTTCTGTTTTGCCTACTCCTGGCAGTCTGAAAGGAGATGATACAGCCTCTCAAATAAGCCTTCAGCATTTCCCACAATAATGCTGGGGAAGTCTCTGTGTTGTCGTTGGTATCAAAGAAAAATGTAATTTGGTCTTTAAGATGTTCACAGAATGTTGGTTCTGTGAGGAGCTGAGGATTCAACCTCCAGACCCTCTCGTTTGGTACGATGTCACCCAATCTCAGGGAGAAGGTGAGTGGACTGTGGTCAGAGATTATAATATCATGATATCTCACATTACAGGTATAGGGGAGTAGTTTAGCATCAACCAAAAAGTAGTCAATTCGAGTATATACATTGTGAACATGAGAGTAAAAGGAGTATTCCCTACCCGTAGGATTAGAGATCCTCCATATATCAAATAAGTTCGATTTTTTTATGTAGGTATTCAAGAATTCGCTTGAATAGGAGGTAGGGGTTCGCCGGGTAGAGGATCTATCCAAATATTGGTCTAGTACACAGTTAAGGTCCCCTCCAATGACCAGATTAGTATGGGAGATATCTGGAATCAGGGCAAGGACTCTTTTGAAAAAAGAGGGGTTATCAATGTTTGGCCCATAGATATTTAGTAGAGTTACAGAAGTAGAATGGATCTCTCCTATTACGATCACATAACGACCCTCTTTATCCACAATAGTGGTTTTATGTAGAAAGGGAATTCCTTTCCGTACCAGAATCACTGTGCCTCTCGTTTTGGCAGAGAAGTTAGAGTGATACACTTGCCCCACCCACTTACATTTAAGTCTGTTATGAGATTTGTTTTTCAGATGGGTTTCTTGCAAAAATATAATATCAGACGAAAGTGCTTTCAAGTGGGCTAGGACCCTGCCTCTCTTAATTGGTTCGTTTAAACCCTTGACATTCCAGGAAGTGAATGTAAGTCCCGCCCTCCTCTCATTTGTAGTTCCTATGGTGGCCTGCATAACATGTAACTCACTAAAAAGGTAAGAAAGCGCACCAAACCATCACGATCAGCATATGTAGCACCTACACCCGAGCAGTATCCAACCCACCCCCCCCCCCCCACCCCCCCGCAAGCACCTTTACTCTCCACCCTGTTCCCCTACTTTCCCCAACCTTTACCCCCCCCCCCCCCCATCAACCCACATTTAACAGGCATACACACATAGGACAGAAAAAAATATGAAAATAAAAATAACAAACACGTTGTCTGGCCGATGCCAAAAAAGCACGGCGCGACCTCGAACAAGAGGTAAAACAAAAATAAAATCCCAACTATACGCTCACCTCTCACTATCCTAGAACTTCTACTAACATATGAACTGAGGAGGCTCCCGCACTTAAAGTGTTCAATTAGCATCTAATAAACCTAAACAGAATAAGTTGCAACTTAAACATATTGCGCACTTAAGGTTAATCTTGGGTCAATCCCTGAGATAAGCAAGATGTATCATCACAAGATTCTATTGCTAAGCAATACCGGTCTAAACATAAACCATCAGTAACCGACATAGACAGCAGTACAGTTACATATTGTGGTTTAGGAGAAGGGAACAAGGATTTTGATAAATTGAACGTACCCCCCAATCACAAAAATAACAAAGTCAAAAAAAAATAGTCAAAAAAAAAAAATTTGTCAAAAAAATAATAATAATACTACATTATTTTCTAATAATTTTAAAATAGAGATTTATATATACATATGTGCACACATACACATATACACATCCACACACACATACATACATGTGCATACCTACATACATACACACACACGTATATATATATATACGCACACACACACATATACACACGTATACACGCACACATACATACACACACACAAACCCCCCCCAAAAAATATACATATAAAATAAATATTCTTAAATATATACAGATACATACACACGCATACACACATACATCCATACACACACATCTACATACACAAACATGCATACCCCAGAATAATAATCTATACTAATTTAAAATATACACATACATAATACTAAAATGCTAAGAGAAAATAATAATAAAGTACAAATAATAATTATTATATGTACGCACAGGAATAATGTAAGAATTGAAAAATAAATAACGAAACAAAACAAGTGTCAATGATCCGACCTGGAAGGCCTCCCAAACAGGCATCGCTCTAAACCTAGTCGGAATGAAAGTGAAATTAACGTTAAGTGAGAGCTCTGACCGCCCTCCATTGGTCAGCTCATCGTATTACATGTTCGGTAGCCCTTGCTGAGACCGTTTAATACGGTTTCACCCGTTATGGTATGGTATGGATTCGAGTCCATGAACAGACCTTAACACACAATGACAAGGCACTCTAACCTGTACGGGGGATTGGTGTATATTCCCGGATAAACTTCTCTGCGTCCAAAACCGAGGAGAGCCAAATCTTCTCCCCGGAAGGCGGGGTAATTCTTAGTCTTGCAGGGAAGAGCAAGGCTGGGCGAAGATGGAGTTTGTAGAGTTTGGTCATGACATCTCTGTAGCCAGCGCGGTGCTTTGCCACATTGGGCGCATAGTCCTCATAGACACGAAAGGGGTGCCCTTTATGTAACAGGTTGCCCCTCATTCGAGCCTCGCGCAGGATAAGATCCTTGGTCTTGAAACTGTGACAACAGATGATTACTGGGCGAGGACGCTGGCCCGGTCCAGGCACTGGGACAAGGGCGCGATGTGCACGGTCCAGTAGGGGATCCGATGCCAAAACATCCGGTCCCATTGCATCCTTCAGTAGCTTGGCGAAGAAGTCGGTGGGGCGAGAGCCCGCCTCCACCCCTTCTGCCAGACCCACAACGCGAAGGTTATGACGCCTGGATCTGCCCTCCAGGTCGACCACTTTCACAGAAAGCCTCTGCACATTATCCTGCAATGACGTGCATAGCTTCTCTAACTCGTCGATCCTACCAGCGTTGAATTCAGAAGCTTTCTCAAGGTCCACAATACTCTGGCCCTGCGAAGCGACCGTTCGAATGGTGCTCTCGATTTTAGTGTCCAGTTCAGCAATAGTAGCCTTAAGATCCTCCGCTATAGCAACACGTAGTTCTCCCAAAGCCCGGGTAAGTTCTGTAAGTGTCACGTTGTTACCTGTGCCTTCCGCCATGTTTGTCTCGTTGTTTGGTGGGGAGTTAGGCCTCTGATGTGGATTTATTGTCCTTTGGTCGCTTATTACTAGGCATTTTCACATAGAAAGTTACAATATTGTATTAGAAAGAAAAGTTTGTTGTAACAAGTGCAATAAAGTAAATTAGGTTAGATTATTTCGCAAAAAAGTTGCGGGAGCCTCTCACACACAGCCGTTCACTCCAACATGCTAGCTCCGCCCCTCTGTTATAAGTATACTTTGACAATGTAAGTAATTTAACTTGCCATGTCAATAAAGTCTATTGAATTGAATTGAACTGAATTGAGAGAGAGAGAGAGAGAGAGAGAGAGAGGAGAGAGAGAGAGAGAGAGAGAGAGAGAGAAAACAGACAGAGAGAGAGAGAAAAAAAACAGACAGAGAGAGAGAGAGAAAAAACAGACAGAGAGAGAGAGAGAGACAGACAGTGAGAAAGAGAGAGAGGGAGAGAGCGACAGACAGAGAGAGAGACAGAAAGAGACAGAGAGAGAGACAGAGAGAGAGAGAGAGAGAGAGAGAGAGAGAGAGAGAGAGAGAGAGAGAGAGAGAGAGAGAGCGAGAGAGACAGAGAGAGAGAGAGAGAGCGAGAGAGACAGAGAGAGAGAGAGAGAGGAAATAGAGACTGTCTAGCTGTTTAGACCACTCCTGCCACTCAAATGACTATTTGAGGCTTAAACCACACAAAAACAACACTAGACACTATGGAATACAAGGTCTGAGGTTATCTGCCTTTGGCCTAAAGAGCAGGAACCCAGACTTCATCAAATACAGACATTGTCATCCTACAAGAAACATGGTATAAAGGAGACAGACCCACTGATTACCCTCTAGGTTACAGAGAGCTGGTAGTCCCATCCACCAAACTACAAGGTGTGAAACAGGGAAGAGACTCAGGGTGTATGCCAATTTGGTATAAAGCAGACTTAACCCACTCTATTAAATTAGTCAAAACAGGCTAGAAAGTAATAAGGAAATTATCTCAACAGAGAAAAATGTCCTCATGTGTGCTACCTACAGTGAGGGAAAAAAGTATTTGATCCCGTGCTGATTTTGTACATTTGCCCACTGACAAAGAAATTATCAGTCTATAATTTTAATGGCAGGTTTATTTGAACAGTGAGAGACAGAATAACTAAAAAAAAATTGATTTGCATTTTAATGAGGGAAAAAAGTATTTGATCCCCTCTCAATCAGAAAGATTTCTGGCTCCCAGGTGTCTTTTATACAGGTAACGAGCTGAGATTAGGAGCACATTAGGAGTACTCCTAATCTCAGTTTGTTACCTGTATAAAAGACACCTGTCCACAGAAGCAATCAATCAATCACATTCCAAACTCTCCACAATGGCGAACACCAAAGAGCTCTCCAAGGATGTCAGGGACAAGATTGTAGACCTACACAAGGCTGGAATGGGCTACAAGACCATCGCCAAGCAGCTTGGTGAGAAGGTGACAACAGTTGGTGTGATTATTCGCAAATGGAAGAAACACAAAAGAACTGTCAATCTCCCTCGGCCTGGGGCTCCATGCAAGATCTCACCTCGTGGAGTTGCAATGATCATGAGAACGGTGAGGAATCAGCCCAGAACTACACGGGAGGATCTTGTCAATGATCTCAAGGCAGCTGGGACCATAGTCACCAAGAAAACAATTGGTAACCCACAACGCGAAGGTTATGACGCCTGGATCTGCCCTCCAGGTCGACCACTTTCACAGAAAGCCTCTGCACATTATCCTGCAATGACGTGCATAGCTTCTCTAACTCGTCGATCCTACCAGCGTTGAATTCAGAAGCTTTCTCAAGGTCCACAATACTCTGGCCCAGCGAAGCGACCGTTCGAATGGTGCTCTCGATTTTAGTGTCCAGTTCAGCAATAGTAGCCTTAAGATCCTCCGCTATAGCAACACGTAGTTCTCCCAAAGCCCGG
Source organism: Coregonus lavaretus (assembly GCF_964263955.1). Lineage (NCBI taxonomy): Eukaryota > Metazoa > Chordata > Actinopteri > Salmoniformes > Salmonidae > Coregonus > Coregonus lavaretus. The sequence continues at coordinate 35,612,585 of NC_140012.1, read as the reverse complement.
GTAAGTTCTGTAAGTGTCACGTTGTTACCTGTGCCTTCCGCCATGTTTGTCTCGTTGTTTGGTGGGGAGTTAGGCCTCTGATGTGGATTTATTGTCCTTTGGTCGCTTATTACTAGGCATTTTCACATAGAAAGTTACAATATTGTATTAGAAAGAAAAGTTTGTTGTAACAAGTGCAATAAAGTAAATTAGGTTAGATTATTTCGCAAAAAAGTTGCGGGAACCTCTCACACACAGCCGTTCACTCCAACATGCTAGCTCCGCCCCTCTGTTATAAGTATACTTTGACAATGTAAGTAATTTAACTTGCCATGTCAATAAAGTCTATTGAATTGAATTGAACTGAATTGAGAGAGAGAGAGAGAGAGAGAGAGAGAGAGAGAGAGAGAGAGAGAGAGAGAGAGAGAGAGAGAGAAAACAGACAGAGAGAGAGAGAGAAAAAACAGACAGAGAGAGAGAGAGAGACAGACAGTGAGAAAGAGAGAGAGGGAGAGAGCGACAGACAGAGAGAGAGACAGAAAGAGACAGAGAGAGAGAGAGAGAGAGAGAGAGAGAGAGAGAGAGAGAGAGAGAGAGAGAGAGAGAGAGAGAGAGAGAGAGAGAGAGAGAGAGAGAGAGAGAGAGCGAGAGAGAGAGAGCGAGAGAGACAGAGAGAGAGAGAGAGAGGAAATAGAGACTGTCTAGCTGTTTAGACCACTCCTGCCACTCAAATGACTATTTGAGGCTTAAACCACACAAAAACAACACTAGACACTATGGAATACAAGGTCTGAGGTTATCTGCCTTTGGCCTAAAGAGCAGGAACCCAGACTTCATCAAATACAGACATTGTCATCCTACAAGAAACATGGTATAAAGGAGACAGACCCACTGATTACCCTCTAGGTTACAGAGAGCTGGTAGTCCCATCCACCAAACTACAAGGTGTGAAACAGGGAAGAGACTCAGGGTGTATGCCAATTTGGTATAAAGCAGACTTAACCCACTCTATTAAATTAGTCAAAACAGGCTAGAAAGTAATAAGGAAATTATCTCAACAGAGAAAAATGTCCTCATGTGTGCTACCTACAGTGAGGGAAAAAGTATTTGATCCCGTGCTGATTTTGTACATTTGCCCACTGACAAAGAAATTATCAGTCTATAATTTTAATGGCAGGTTTATTTGAACAGTGAGAGACAGAATAACTAAAAAAAAATTGATTTGCATTTTAATGAGGGAAAAAAGTATTTGATCCCCTCTCAATCAGAAAGATTTCTGGCTCCCAGGTGTCTTTTATACAGGTAACGAGCTGAGATTAGGAGCACATTAGGAGTGCTCCTAATCTCAGTTTGTTACCTGTATAAAAGACACCTGTCCACAGAAGCAATCAATCAATCACATTCCAAACTCTCCACAATGGCGAACACCAAAGAGCTCTCCAAGGATGTCAGGGACAAGATTGTAGACCTACACAAGGCTGGAATGGGCTACAAGACCATCGCCAAGCAGCTTGGTGAGAAGGTGACAACAGTTGGTGTGATTATTCGCAAATGGAAGAAACACAAAAGAACTGTCAATCTCACTCGGCCTGGGGCTCCATGCAAGATCTCACCTCGTGGAGTTGCAATGATCATGAGAACGGTGAGGAATCAGCCCAGAACTACACGGGAGGATCTTGTCAATGATCTCAAGGCAGCTGGGACCATAGTCACCAAGAAAACAATTGGTAACACACTACGCCGTGAAGGACTGAAATCCTGCAGCGCCCGCAAGGTCCCCCTGCTCAAGAAAGCACATATACAGGGCCGTCTGAAGTTTGCCAATGAACATCTGAATGATTCAGAGGAGAACTGGGTGAAAGTGTTGTGGTCAGATGAGACCAAAATCGAGCTCTTTGGCATCAACTCAACTCGCCGTGTTTGGAGGAGGAGGAATGCTGCCTATGACCCCAAGAACACCATCCCCACCGTCAAACATGGAGGTGGAAACATTATGCTTTGGGGGTGTTTTTCTGATAAGGGGACAGGACAACTTCACCGCATCAAAGGGACGATGGACGGGGCCATGTACAGTCAAATCTTGGGTGAGAACCTCCTTCCCTCAGCCAGAGCATTGAAAATGGGTTGTGGATGTGTATTCCAGCATGACAATGACCCAAAACACACGGCCAAGGCAACAAAGGAGTGGCTCAAGAAGAAGCACATTAAGGTCCTGGAGTGGCCTAGCCAGTCTCCAGACCTTAATCCCATAGAAAATATGTGGAGGGAGCTGAAGGTTCGAGTTGCCAAACGTCAGCCTCGAAACCTTAATGACTTGGAGAAGATCTGCAAAGAGGAGTGGAACAAAATCCCTCCTGAGATGTGTGCAAACCTGGTGGCCAACTACAAGACGTCTGACCTCTGTGATTGCCAACAAGGGTTTTGCCACCAAGTACTAAGTCATGTTTTGCAGAGGGGTCAAATACTTATTTCCCTCATTAAAATGCAAATCAATTTATAACATTTTTGACATGCGTTTTTCTGGATTTTTGTTGTTGTTATTCTATCTCTCACTGTTCAAATAAACCTACCATTAAAATTATAGACTGATCATGTCTTTGTCAGTGGGCAAACGTACAAAATCAGCAGGGGATCAAATACTTTTTTCCCTCATTGTATATCCCCTCAATAGAATCCCCATACTTTAACGATGACAGCACCTCCATCCTAGAGGGGAGATCAACCATTTCCAGGCCCAGGGACATGTACTAGTCTGTGGCGACCTAAATGCCAGAACTGGACAAGAACCTGACACCCTCAGCACACAGGGGGACAAACACCTACCTGGAGGTTACAGCATTCCCTCCCCCATATGCCCCCCTAGACATAATTACGACAACATAACCAACAAAAACGGGTCACAACTCCTGCAGCTCTGTCGGACGCTGGGCACAGTGGCTTGCAAAAGTATTCACCCCCCTTGGCATTTTTCCTATTTTGTTGCCTTACAACCTGGAATTAATAAATATTTGGGGGGTTTGTATCATTTGATTTACATTACATGCCTACCACTTTGAAGATACAAAATATTTTTTATTGTGAAACAAACAAGAAATAACACAAAAAAACTGAAAACTTGAGCGGGCATAACTATTCACCCCCCCCACCCCCCAAAGTCAATACTTTGTAGAGTCACCATTTGCAGCAATTACAGCTGCAAGTCTCTTGGGATATGTCTCTATAAGCTTGTCACATCTAGCCACTGGGATTTTTGCCCATTCTTCAAGGCAAAACTGCTCGAGCTCCTTCAAGTTGGATTGGTTCCGCTGGTGTACAGCAATCTTTAAGTCATACCACAGATTATCAATTGCATTGAGGTCTGGGCTTTGACTAGGCCATTCCAAGACATTTAAATGTTTCCCCTTAAACCACTCGAGTGTTGCTTTAGCAGTATGATTAGGGTCATTGTCCTGCTGGAAGGTGAACCTCCATCCCAGTCTCAAAACTCTGGAAGACTGAAACAGGTTTCCCTCCAGAATTTCCCTGTATTTAGCACAATCCATCATTCCTTCAATTCTGACCAGTTTCCCAGTCCCTGCCAATGAAAAACATCCCCACAGCATGATGCTGCCACCACCATGCTTCACTGTGGGGATGGTGTTCTCGGGGTGATGAGAGGTGTTGTGTTTGCGCCAGACATAGCGTTTTTCTTGATGGCCAAAAAGCTCAGTTTTAGTCTCATCTAACCAGAGTACCTTCTTCCATATGTTTGGGAAGTCTCCCACATGCCTTTTGGCGAACACCAAATGTGTTTGTGTATTTTTTTCTTTAAGTAATGGCTTTTTTCTGGCCACTCTTCCGTAAAGCCCAGCTCTGTGGAGTGTACGGCTTAAAGTGGTCCTATGGACAGATACTCCAATCTCCGCTGTGGAGCTTTGCAGCTCCTTCAGGGTTATCTTTGGTCTCTTTGTTGCCTCTCTCATTAATACCCTCCTTGCCTCGTCCGTAAGTTTTGGTGGATGGCCCTCTCTTGGCAGGTTTGCTGTGGGGTCATATTCTTCCATTTTTTTATAATGGATTTAATGGTGCAACGCGGGATGTTCAAAGTTTCAGATATTTTTTTATAACCCAACCCTGATCTGAACTTCTCCACAACTTTGTCCCTGACCTGTTTGGAGAGCTCCTTGGTCTTCATGGTGCCGCTTGCTTGGTGGTGCCCCTTGCTTAGTGGTGTTGCAGACTTTTAGAACAGGTGTATATATACTGAGATCATGTGACACTTAGATTGCACACAGGTGGACTTTATTGAACTAATTATGTGACTTCTGAAGGTAATTGGTTGCACCAGATCTTATTTAGGGGCTTCATAGCAAAGGGGGTGAATACATATGCATGCACCACTTTTCCGTTATTTATTTTTTCGAATTTCACTTCACCAATTTGGACTATTTTGTGTATGTCCATTACATGAAATCCAAATAAAAATCCATTTAAATTACAGGTTGTAATGCAACAAAATAGGACAAACGCCAAGGGGGATGAATACATTTGCAAGGCACTGTATGTACATAGTCAATGGGGTAGGCTTCGAGGGGACTCCTACAGTAGGTAAACATATAGCTCATGTCTTGGCAGTAGTACTGTAGACTACTTTATCAATGACCACAACCCTGAGTCTCTTAGGGATGTCAGTGGACTGACTGTGAACGCTCTATCAGATCACAGCAAAATCACACTCTACTTAAACAGAGCTATGCTCAATCATGAGGCATCAAAGCCAAAGGAACTGAATAATATTAAGAAATGCTATAGATGGAAGGAATCTAGTGTTGAAATCTATCAAAAAACAATTAGGCAACAACAAATTCAATCCCACCTAGACAATTTCCTGGACAAAACGTTTCACTATAATAGTGAAGGTGTAAACTTGGTAGTAGAAAACCTAAACAGTATATTTGACCTCTCAGCTTCCCTATCAAATCTAAAAATGTCTAGCAGAAAACCTAACGACAATGAAAAATGGTTTGATGAAGAATGCAAAAACCTAAGAAAGAAATTGAGAAACCTCTCCAGCCAAAAACATAGAGACCCAGAAAAACCTGAGCCTATGCCTTCACTATGGTGAATCACTAAAACAGTACAGAAATACACTACGGAAAAAGAAGGAAGAGCACGTCAGAAATCAGCTCAATGTAATTGAAGAATCCATAGACTCTAACCAAATTGGAAAACACTAAACAAACAACAACACGAAGAGTTATCTATCCAAAATGGAGATGTATGGGTAAACCACTTCTCCAATCTTTTTGGCCCTATTACAAAGTACAAACAGCAAAAACATATACATGATAACATACAAATCTTAGAATCAACTATTAAAGACTACCAGAACCCACTGGATTCTCCAATTACCTTGAATGAACTACAGGACAAAATACAAACCCTCCAACCCAAAAAGGCCTGTGGTGTTGATGGTATCCTCAATGAAATAATAAAATATACAGACCACAAATTCCAATTGGCTATACTTAAACTCTTTAACATCATCCTTAGCCATGGCATCTTCCCCAATATTTGGAACCAAGGACTGATCACCCCAATCCACAAAAGTGGAGACAAATTTGACCCCAATAACTACCGTGGGATATGCGTCAACAGCAACCTTGGGAAAATCCTCTGCATTATCATTAACAGCAGACTCGTACATTTCCTTAGTGAAAACAATGTACTGAGCAAATGTCAAAATGGCTTTTTACCAAATTACCGAACGACAGACCACGTATTCACCCTGCACACCCTAATTGACAAACAAACAAACCAAGTCTTCTTATGCTTTGTTGATTTCAAAAAAGCTTTTAACTCAATTTGTCATGAGGGTCTGCTATACAAATTGATGGAAAATGGTGTTGGGGGAAAAACATACAACATTATAAAACCCATGTACACAAACAAGTGTGTGGTTAAAATTGGCAAAAAACACACACATTTCTTCCCACAGGGCCGTGGGTTGGGACAGGGATGCAGCTTAAGCCCCACCTTCTTCAACATATATATAAACTAATTGGCGAGGGCACTAGAACAGTCTGCAGCACCCGTCCTCACCCTACTAGAATCTGAAGTCAAATGTCTACTGTTTGCTGATGATCTGGTGCTTCTGTCCCCAACCAAGGGGGGACTATAGCAGCACCTAGATCTTCTGCATAGAATCTGTCAGACCAGGGCCATGACAATAAATATCAATAAGACAAAAATAACAGTGTTCCAAAAAAGGTCCAGTTGCCAGGACCACAAAAATCAAATTCCATCTATACACACAAAAGACTTGACATACCTCGGCCTAAACATCAGCGCCACAGGTAACTTCCACAAAGCTGTGAACTATCTGAGAGACAAGGCAAGAAGGGCTTTCTATGACATCAAAAGGAACATAAAATTCAACATACCAATTAGGATCTGGCTAAAAATACTTGAATCAGTTATAGAACCCATTGCCCTTTATGGTTGTGAGGTCTGCGGTCCGCTCAACAACCAAGAATTCACAAAATGGGACAAACACCAAATTGAGACTGCATGCAGAATTCTGCAAAAATGTCCTCTGTGTACAACGTAAAACACCAAATAATGCATGCAGAGCAGAAAGGCCAATACCCGCTAATTATCAAAATCCAGAAAGAGACGTTAAATTCCTCTGCCTGCCTTGACCCTGAGACTGCCTGCCGTTCTGTACCTTTTGGACTCTGATCTGGATTACTGACCTCTGCCTGCCCTTGACCTGTCGTCTGCCTGCCCCCTGTTTTTGTAATAAACTTTTGTTACTTCAACACTGTCTGCATCTGGGTCTTCTCCTGAAACGTGATATATCTATTGGGTGAAATACCACAGTGTGCAATCACAGCAGCAAGATTTGTGACCTGTTGCCACAAGAAAAGAGCAACCAGTGAAGAACAAACACCATTGTAAATACAACATATATTTATGTTTATTTATTTTCCTTTTTGTACTTTAACTATTTACAAATCATTATAACACTGTATATAGACATAATATGACATTTGTAATGTCTTTATTCTTTTGGAACTTTTGTGAGTGTAATGTTTACTGTTAATTATTATTTCACTTTTGTTTATTATCTATTTCACTTGCTTTGGCAATGTAAACATATGTTTCCCATGCCAATAAAGCCCTTACATTGAAAGAGAGAGAGCGAGAGAGAGAGAGAGAGAGAGAGAGAGAGAGAGAGAGAGAGAGAGAGAACAGCAGATGGTAGTGAATCCTGGAGGTTTTCTATCAAAGTCTCCTCCTTCTTTTCTCTCTTTAAACATCCCTCTATCCTCTCCTCTGCCTCCTCTCTTCACTCCATCACTGTTGAAGGGTGTGTGTGTGCGTGCGTGTGCATGCGCGTGTGCGTCCTCGCATTTGTGCATGCTTTTATTTGTGTGCAATGGGACTAAGAGGCCCTTTCGAATGGTAGGAGTAATGGGCGAAATAAATAACATTTAGGGGGCAATCTGCAGTTGCTACATCCATTTTTGTATTATACTGTCCCTACAGAAAGTATTCATACCCCTTGACTTATTTCACATTTTGTTATAGAATACACACAATACTCCATAATGCAGAGTTTCCCAAACTCGGTCCTCGGGACCCCAATTTTGGTTTTTGCCCTAAGACTACAAAGCTGATTCAAATGATCAAAGCTTGATCATTAGTTTATTATTTGAATCAGCTGTATAGTGCTAGGGCAAAAAACCAAACCATGCACCCCTTGGGGTTCTGAGGACTTTTGGGATTTTCTCCCATTCTTCCTTGCAGATTTTCTAAACCTCTGTTAAGTTAGATGAGAAGCGCCAATGAACAGCAATCTTTAAGTCTTTCCACAAGTTTTCAATGGGATTCAAGTCTGGCCTTTGGCTGGGCCACTCAAAGAAATATGTTTTATTTTCATATACACCAGAAATATGTTATTTTACAGGGTCCACCATAGTAGTACAGTGCCCCTGGAGCAAATTAGGGTTAAGTGCCTTGCTCAAGGGCGCTCGACAGACTTTTCACCTTGTCGGCTCAGGTATTAGAACCAGTGACCTTTCGGTTACTGGCCCAACTCTCTAACCGCTAGGCTACCTGCCGCCGAGCAAGGACTTTCACATTCTTGTTCTGAAGCCATTCCAGCATTGCTTTGGCTGTATGCTTGGTGTCCTTGTTCTGTTGGAATGTAAACCTTCGCCCCCAGTCTACAGTTGTTTGCACTGAAGCAGGTTCTCATCAAGGATTTGCCTGTTTTTTGGCTCCATTCATTGTACCCTCTATCCTTACCAGTCTCCCAGTCCCTGCCGCTGAAAAGCATCCCCATTGCATGATGCTGCCACCATCATGCTTCACGGTAGGGATGGTGTTCGATAGGTGATGTGCTGTGCCTGGTTTTCTCCAGACATAGCGCTTTGCATTCAGGCCAAAGAGTTACATTTTTGTCTCATGTCAGAGTGGTCATTGGGTTCTTGGTCACCTCCCTGACCAAGGTCCTTCTTGTCCGGTTGCTCAGTTTGGTCAGACAGCCAGCTCCAGGCAGAGTCTGGGTAGTTCCATATTTTTGGAGAGCACTGTGCTCTTGGAAACGTTCAACACTCTAGCAATAGTTTTATACCCTTCCCCAGATATATGCCTCATCACAATTCTATCTCGGAGATCTACGGACAGTTCCTTAGACTTCATGGTATAGTTTCTGCTCTGGCATGTACTGTCAACTGTGGGACCTTATATAGACAGGTGTGTTTCTTTCTAAATCATGTCCAAACAATTGAATTGGCCACAAGTGGTCTCCAATCATGTTGTAGTGACATCTGAAGGATGATCAAAGGAAACTAGATGCACCTGAGCTCAATTTGGAGTGTCATAGCAAAGGGGCGTAAATACTTATGTAAATGAGATATTTCTTTATTTCATTCTCAATACATTAGCAAACATTTCTAAAAACATGTTTTCACTCTGTCATCATGGGGTATTGTGTGTAGATGGGTGAGAAAACAAATATATCTAATCCATTTTGAATTCAGGCAAAATGTGGAATAAGTCAAGGGGTATGAATACTTTCTGAAGGCTCTGTATATACCCATTGATTCTTGAAGAATATAACTTATATATAAAATGCCTCATGACCTTATTTCAACAGTCGTACCCCATCAGAACCCAAAATATTAGCTTGTTTTTTCTCCAACGCTCCGAGGACTTTTGGAAATGCTTAAAACTATAATTTGTATATCTTTGATGGTCAGTCCTTGCATCCATAGCTCTGTCTATGAATTTCTCCAGGCCCATCCCTCAGCATTTTACCAAAACAGAGGTGGGGTGATACTTTGTTAATGTTTCAACTGTGGATTGCCCCTTTAAAGAAATCCATGACTAATCTTATGTTATGAATATGGTTACTTTTAAAAACAACAAAATTGTTTTGCTTATCACCATTTAATGACTGTTTTTGTAATTGTTATCTTGGAGCTATTTGAATAAAATTCAAAACATGACAAAGAAATCACTCGATACGCTTCTATAAAGCCGTCCCACAAGTCAACAGAAAGAGAGGTGCCCAAAAAAACTACGGTAATGTCACTTCCTCTGAGACCTTGTAACTGGTTACAATACACACAGCCAATTATTATACACACATTATTCACACACACGCACACACACACAGACTACACTCATACATGTGCACACACACGTCCGCACAATTACAACATCACACTGTGTATCACACTGTGCAAGTTATGAGAACAAAACTCCTTCTTAGCCTTGTGGATCAGTGTGAGAGCTGCTGGGTAAAAATAGTTAAATCACTAAGAGATAGAGAGTAATGATGGCCACAAACACACACACAGTGTTAGCGCTCTGCTTCTGCTCAAGTGTTCTGTCTGTTCCGTAGGATATAAAAGACACAACTTACCATTAGTGTGTGTGTGTGTGTGTGTACCCTATCAACAATATAACAGTTATATTATCACAATCACACATTGACATACAGTGCATTCGGAAAGTAATCAGACCCCCCCCCCCCTTTTGTTACATTACAGCCTTATTCTAAAATAGATTAATTTAATGTTTTTCCTCATCAATCTACACACAATACCCCGTAATGAAAAAGCGAAAACAGGTTTTTAGAAATGTTTGTCCGTAGCGCTCCGAGACAGGATTGTTTCGAGGCACAGATCTGGGGAAGGGTACCAAAAACATTATGCAGCATTGAAGGTCCCCAAGAACACAGTGGCCTCCTTCATTCTTAAATGGAAGAAGTTTGGAACCACCAAGACTCTTCTTAGAGCTGGCCGCCTGGCCAAACTGAGCAATCGGGGGAGAAGGGCATTAGTCGGGGAGGTGACCAAGAACCCGATGGTCACTCTGACGGAGCTCCAGAGTTCCTCTGTGGAGATGGGAGAAGTTTCCAGAAGGACAACCATCTCTGCAGCACTCCACCAATCAGGCCTTTATGGTAGAGTGACCAGACGGAAGCCACTCCTCAGTAAAAGGCGCATGACAGCCCACTTGGAGTTTGCCAAAAGGCACCTAAAGGACTCTCAGACCATGAGAAACAAGATTCTCTGGTCTGATGAAACCAAGATTGAACACTTTGGCCTGAATGCCAAGCGTCACGTCTGGAGGAAATCTGGCACGATCCCTACGGTGAAGCATGGTGGTGGCAGCATCATGTTTTGGGGATGTTTTTCAGTGGCAGGGACTGGGAGACTAGTCAGGATCGAGGAAAGATGAACAGAGCAAAGTACAGAGAGATCCTTGATGAAAACCTGCTCCAGGGCGAAGGTTCACCTTACAACAGGACAATGACCCAAAGCACACAGCCAAGACAACGCAGGAGTGGCTTCGGGACAAGTCTCTGAATGTCCTTGAGTGGCCAAGCCAGAGCTCGGACTTCAACCCGATCGAACATCTCTGGAGAGACCTGAAAATAGCTGTGCAGCGACGCTCCCCATCCAACCTGACAGAGCTTGAGACGATCTGCAGAGAAAAATGAGAGAAACACCCTAAATACAGGTGTGCCAAGATTATAGTGTCATACCCAAGAAGACTTGAGGCTGTAATCACTGCCAAAGGTGCTTCAACAAAGTACTGAGTAAAGGGTCTGAAAACGTACAGTACCCGTAAAAAGTTTGGACACACCTACTCATTCCTGGGTTTTTCTTTATTTTTACTTTTACTAAGTGTTAAACAAATCAAAATATATTTTATATTTGAGATTCTTCAAAGTAGCCACCCTTTGCCTTGTTGACGGCTTTGCACACTCTTGGCATTCTCTCAACCAGCTTCATGAGGTAGTCACCTGGAATGCATTTCAATTAACAGGTGTGCCTTGTTAAAAGTTCATTTGTGGAATTTATTTCCTTCTTAATGCGTTTGAGCCAATCAGTTGTGTTGTGATAAGGTAGGGGTGGTATACAGAAGATAGCCCTATCATGGCAAGAACAGCTTAAATAAGCAAAGTGAAATGACAGTCCATCATTACTTTAAGACATGAAGGTGAGTCAATACTGAACATTTCAAGAACTTTGAAAGTTTCTTCAAGTGCAGTCGCAAAAACCATCAATCGCTATGATGAGGACCGCCACAGGAATGAATGGCCCAGAGTTACCTCTGCTGCAGAGGATAAGTTCATTAGAGTTACCAGCCTCAGAAATTGCGGCCCAAATAAATGCTTCACAGAGTTCAAGTAACAGACACATCTCAACATCAACTGTTTAGAGGAGACTGTGTGAATCAGCCCTTCATTGTCGAATTGCTGCAAAGAAACCACTACTAAAGGACACCAACAAGAAGAAGAGACTTACTAGGGCCAAGAAACACGAGCAATGGACATTAAACCGGTGGAAATGTGTCCTTTGGTCTGATGAGTCTGTGGAGGAGCAGGTGTGATTGTGTAGGGGTGCTTTGCTGGTGACACTGTCAGTGACTTATTTAGAATTCAAGGCACACTTAACCAGCATGGCTACCACAGCATTCTGCAGCGATACGCCATCCCATCTGGTTTGGGCATAGTGGGACTATCATTTGTTTTTCAACAGGACAATGACCCAACACACCGACAGGCTGTGTAAGGGCTATTTGACCAAGAAGGAGAGTGATGGAGTGCTGCATCAGATGACCTGGCCTCCACAATCACCCGACCTCAACCCAATTGAGATGGTTTGGGATGAGTCGAACCGCAGAGTGAAGGAAAAGCAGCCAACAAGTACTCAGCATATGTCGGAAAATCTTCAACTGTTGGAAAAGCATTCCAGGTGAAGCTGGTTGAGAGAATGCCAAGAGTGTGCAAAGCTGTCATCAAGGCAAAGGGTGGCTATTTGAAGAATCTCAAATATAAAATATATTTTGATTTGTTTAACACTTTTATGGTTACTACATGATTCCATGTGTTATTTCATAGTTTTGATGTCTTCACTATTATTCTACAATGTAGAAAATAGTAAAAATAAAGAAAAATCCTTCAATGAGTAGGTGTGTCCAAACGTTTGACTGGTACTGTATGTCAAGGGGATATTTCAGTTTAACTTTTTTTATGCATTTGCAAAAAAATCTAAAAACCTGTTTTTGCTTTGTCATTATGGGATAGTGTGTAGATTGATGAGGGGGAAAAAACGATTTCATCAATTTTAGAATAAGGCTGTAACGTAACAAAATGTGGAAAAAGTCAAGAGGTCTGAATACTTTTCGAATACAAGAGATTAATTGAAGATAGGAAATACAGTATTACTTAAAATGTATGACTATGCCTTTTACATACACACACAAACGCGCACACACACACCGCAAAAAAGGTCACCCCACGCTGTGTGTGATAGATAGTCAGACAGAAGATGCAGCTTGTTGCCATGGAGCAGTCTTAGACAAATGAGAGTGCTGCACTCACACAAGAACAGTAGGTGGGACTCCAGTTAGAGTAATGAGAGCAACAGTATGGTAATGACAGCAGACACTTTTCAAGAACAAGATCACTGGCCGGTCTGTGTGTCTTAGTATGTGTGTGTGGTGTATGTTTGGTGTGTGTGTGTCATTTCTAAGTTCCACACAACACCTTTTTTTTATGGTTATGGCCTGTTATTATATATCTGTCTGTCTGTCTGTCTGTGTGTGTGTGTGTGATGGTGTTAATTTATCCTTGTTGGCCCTCTGTGGTTTATCAGTGGAGAGCAGGAATGGCTGTGTAACCCCTCTACTGTCCATCACGTCTGACTCATACACCTGACTTACAGCACAGAGGGAGGGAGGGAGGGAGGGAGGGAGGGAGAGAGAGAGAGAGAGAGAGAGAGAGGGAGGGAGGGAGGGAGGGAGGGAGGGCGGGAGGGACAGAGAGAGACAGAGAGAGAGAGACGGATAAATAATGTGTCTGTGGAGAATATGTGACCATGCACAAACCAAGGCCTCTCCTAGACATGTGTCTGAACGTTTGAAAGGATAAAATGCACATTGATATAATTGGCTTTGGATGAAAAAAGTGGAGGAATAGAGGAGATATTGAGTATGTCTACCACTTTATTGTGCTCGCTATCATGACTGACCAGGTGGAAAATATGCAACTATAGAAAACGAAGGACTTCCCTAGAAGTTTGAAAGGGTAAAAAGGCCTATTGACAGAGAGATAGAAAAGTAATGGCACTGGATGATAGATGTGAGGGCATTCTTTACAGTTACCCCCCCATCTCATTCCATAGGAAGACCCCTATTATACTGTATTCTATTATTTTCTATTCTGTTCTATTCTGTTCTATTATGTTGCTGTCCTCTCACCCCTAATTGACTGAGGTGAATTGATCGAATGGGGATAACAGGGCTGTGAAATACATTCTAACCCTTTTGTTGACAAATAAATAGACTACAAACAATATATACAGTCAGTTTCCCCTGCTGGTCAATACCAGTCAATCCTGTACATAAGTACGCTCTAGGATAAGATTCCCCTAGGTGCAGATCTAGGATCCGTTTCCCTTACCACAATCCTAACCTTAACCATTAAATAGGGAAAATGCTAAACTGACCAAAGATCAACATCTAGGGGCAACTTCACCAAACACACCCAAAGGGCTGGCTCTATACCTCCACAGGCTGCTTGACCTAACACATGTTTGGGGTAAAAACATCTACAATTTACATTTTAGTCATTTAGCAGACGCTTTTACCCAGAGCAATTTACAGTTAGTGCATTCATCTTAAGATAGTTAGGTGGGACAACCACATTTCACAGTCATAGTAAGTACATTTTTGATCAATAAAGTAGCTATCAGCAAAGTCAGAGCTAGTAAGGGGGGAAGAAAGTCAAGTGGGAGTGTTTTTTTCCCCAAAACCTAGATTAAGCCTATGCTGCTCCATTGAAAGAGTTATATTCAGGCTTAATCTCTGTCTGGGAAACCGTCCTCTAAACTATAAAAGTGCTCAGATTGTTTTACCACAAGAGTAAAAGGTCCGATGATAAAGTACTGTTAGCATAAGACCAGCTAGTCAGCACCACTGATGTGGACAGCGACGGAATCGGTGTCTCCCTGTTCAGCACCACAGTAAGGTGGACAGGGACAGCCAAGCTGCAGCCAGGAGAATCCTAACCAGGAGGGCATAAGCGAAGAAACACAGAAGTGACTGTTGGCTCAAATATATAGGTACCAGTTGGGCGAAAGCAGATTAAAATAGTTGTATTTAAAAAATAAACCACAAAAACAAAACATCATTAATTTCTCTACTGCTGTAAAAGTGGCTGTCCCTGTGTGAAGCAGCATATCTGTCTGTGTGTGTGTGTGTGTGTGTGTGTGCATGTTCCTGCGTGCTTCCATGCAATTGTGCGCGTGGGACTAGCACTTCAGGTCATGAGAGCTGTGTACACACATTTCTATGTATTTTTTTGGCCTGAGGATTTAGCCGGCAGGTGTATCTCTGTATCTCTCCAGCTAGAGAGTTGATGCTACAGCTGTTTCAGTAGCTGGCTCAGTAACAGACGCATCTCTCTACAGCTGTTTCAGTAGCTGGCTCAGTAACAGACGCATCTCTCTACAGCTGTTTCAGTAGCTGGCTCAGTAACAGACGCATCTCTCTACAGCTGTTTCAGTAGCTGGCTCAGTAACAGACGCATCTCTCTACAGCTGTTTCAGTAGCTGGCTCAGTAACAGACGCATCTCTCTACAGCTGTTTCAGTAGCTGGCTCAGTAACAGACGCATCTCTCTACAGCTGTTTCAGTAGCTGGCTCAGTAACAGACTCATCTCTCTACAGCTGTTTCAGTAGCTGGCTCAGTAACAGACGCATCTCTCTACAGCTGTTTCAGTAGCTGGCTCAGTAACAGACTCATCTCTCTACAGCTGTTTCAGTAGCTGGCTCAGTAACAGACGCATCTCTCTACAGCTGTTTCAGTAGCTGGCTCAGTAACAGACGCATCTCTCTACCTCTGTGGGTGTAGTTGCATGCCTGCGTGGCTGTTTAAGTAAGTATGTGAGAGCGCTGCAGATGCTTAAGCTGGTATCAGATCGACTCTTGGGATGAAATGCTGCACGACAGAGTTCCATTTACAGTGGGGGAAAAAAGTATTTAGTCAGCCACCAATTGTGCAAGTTCTCCCACTTAAAAAGATGAGAGAGGCCTGTAATTTTCATCATAGGTACACGTCAACTATGACTGACAAAATGAGAAAAAAATATCCAGAAAAATCACATTGTAGGATTTTTAATGAATTTATTTGCAAATTATGGTGGAAAATAAGTATTTGGTCAATAACAAACGTTTCTCAATACTTTGTTATATACCCTTTGTTGGCAATGACACAGGTCAAACGTTTTCTGTAGGTCTTCACAAGGTTTTCACACACTGTTGCTGGTATTTTGGCCCATTCCTCCATGCAGATCTCCTCTAGAGCAGTGATGTTTTGGGGCTGTCGCTGGGCAACACGGACTTTCAACTCCCTCCAAAGATTTTCTATGGGGTTGAGATCTGGAGACTGGCTAGGCCACTCCAGGACCTTGAAATGCTTCTTACGAAGCCACTCCTTCGTTGCCCGGGCGGTGTGTTTGGGATCATTGTCATGCTGAAAGACCCAGCCACGTTTCATCTTCAATGCCCTTGCTGATGGAAGGAGGTTTTCACTCAGAATCTCACGATACATGGCCCCATTCATTCTTTCCTTTACACGGATCAGTTGTCCTGGTCCCTTTGCAGAAAAACAGCCCCAAAGCATGATGTTTCCACCCCCATGCTTCACAGTAGGTATGGTGTTCTTTGGATGCAACTCAGCATTCTTTGTCCTCCAAACACGACGAGTTGAGTTTTTACCAAAAAGTTATATTTTGGTTTCATCTGACCATATGACATTCTCCCAATCCTCTTCTGGATCATCCAAATGCACTCTATCAAACTTCAGACGGGCCTGGACATGTACTGGCTTAAGCAGGGGGACACGTCTGGCACTGCAGGATTTGAGTCCCTGGCGGCGTAATGTGTTACTGATGGTAGGCTTTGTTACTTTGGTCCCAGCTCTCTGCAGGTCATTCACTAGGTCCCCCCGTGTGGTTCTGGGATTTTTGCTCACCGTTCTTGTGATCATTTTGACCCCACGGGGTGAGATCTTGCGTGGAGCCCCAGATCGAGGGAGATTATCAGTGGTCTTGTATGTCTTCCATTTCCTAATAATTGCTCCCACAGTTGATTTCTTCAAACCAAGCTGCTTACCTATTGCAGATTCAGTCTTCCCAGCCTGGTGCAGGTCTACAATTTTGTTTCTGGTGTCCTTTGACAGCTCTTTGGTCTTGGCCATAGTGGAGTTTGGAGTGTGACTGTTTGAGGTTGTGGACAGGTGTCTTTTATACTGATAACAAGTTCAAACAGGTGCCATTAATACAGGTAACGAGTGGAGGACAGAGGAGCCTCTTAAAGAAGAAGTTACAGGTCTGTGAGAGCCAGAAATCTTGCTTGTTTGTAGGTGACCAAATACTTATTTTCCACCATAATTTGCAAATAAATTCATTAAAAATCCTACAATGTGACTTTCTGGATTTTTTTTAATCAATTTGTCTGTCATAGTTGACGTGTACCTATGATGAAAATTACAGGCCTCTCTCATCTTTTTAAGTGGGAGAACTTGCACAATTGGTGGCTGACTAAATACTTTTTTTCCCCACTGTATATTTCTAAAACATAAGTTGACATTATGCTGTTGGTGCTTCCTGTTGTCAAGACCTTTTGATAAATTGCCCAAAGTGTCCAAATCAATAATCAATATGCAGAAACAGTTCGTGATATATTGAAAATATAAACATAAAATGTAGCCTACTAGCTACACATACATGTGCCACAATAGTAATCGGATTTGTAGTTTTTTTAAACGAGCACCTTATAAACTGCATATACACCAAAAAAAGGTGGCAATTATTTACTCATATCTATTAGCGGGGAATCAGGTTGTACGCCCTGTTGAAACTAACACAGCTCAAAAACCACACGGAATCTGGACATGTGTTTTACATTACTGGTTAGACTGCCGATTTACGATGGAGTTGAGCATAGTCGGCTAATGATTAGAGGACAACCTGCATGCAGAACACAGCCAGCAACATTTTGGAGTGTTGGATTTTGATTGGGGGTTGCCAAAATGGAAAGGGAACGGGGTGTATAAGACACCGGTGCCTTCCGAATCGACAACGAATGGACCATCGGATCAACGGCTATCACAGGCTAGTTAGCCATGCCGATGGACGTTTAGATCAGCTGTGACTTTGCAGCAGCCCTTTCAATTTGCCCTCCCTACTAATAGGTGGGTAAACCCTATCACACAGTAAAAAGATGGGTAGGCTTGGCTACATGAGTTTAGAAGTGCATACCCTCTAAATCACTGATTTCAACCATACAAAATCTGACACAAGATCACTGGGCAACTTCATTCCACTGCGAGAGCAACAGCTCAGAGTCAAGTCAAGTTGGAGAGCATCATCACACTCTCGCTTCTAGATTGGGTGCCACGCTCACTGACATGCCAAACTAACTCACCGTGTGAGATAGACCTATATAAAACCGCATCACTCAATCATGTCCAAACATAGGCCCGTGTTGTGATACATGTAATGAATCAAATCCTACTGGTGTCAGTGACATTAATTTAAACTGAAAATAGTCTGCTGCTCATCACACAGACACCTGCTGTAGGACTAACGGACCGAGCCAAGACTGTCAACACTGTCATAGCCTATGGTGATTTGCGGTATTATCATGAACCAACAAGCTCACCGACCCAACGTTGTAAAAATTCAACAATTCCTAAACGGTGAGTCTATCCAACCAACCACTTACAAATAACTGTTAACACGATGTTAGAAATGACAAAGCCTATTGGCTACTATCTCCTCAGACCCATGGCTGTATATTCTAGTGAATATTATAGGCTAATTAATCAATAGGCCTACCATCTGAAACTTTCACTCTCACTCACCTTCTTACTCCAGTAACGTTAATTTGCCTCCTCGCGAAACCGACAGCACCGGTCCCGGACGCTTATCATCCGCCGGGCAGTCTACTCCACTTATGTTCGCTAAATCATCAGTCCAACTTCAATAAACATTCCTCCCGTTGTCCTTTCAATGTGCTCCCGCCGCCGGTGAAACCTCAAACGTGAGTGTTGCTGTGGGTAGCCTATATTTTCCCTGGTTCCAATGCGCTCTGGCAGTTGTGGGGTTTGATGTTCTTCTCTTTCTAACCGTGCTCTTTCGCTCAGTACGGAACAGGCAAAACGCTCTGTTGATATCATTCACCGGGTAACGGGAGCAGGAGAGGGAGTGGGAGCTCGAGCTAATAGGCTACAGTACAGTGCACCCACATGCGCAGGGATCATCTTACATTAAGTGCTCTTCTGAAAGAGAGAGAGAGAGAGAGAGAGAGAGCGAGAGAGAGAGCGAGAGAGCGAGAGTACTATGAAGTGTCACGCCATTGAATGCGAAATGACACCCCAAGAGTGAAAAGGTTTCTATTTATGTAATTACCTACCTATCTATCAACCTGCATAAAGCTTCAATAAACAACGGCGAGAGAGAAAGAGCAGGAGTGAAAGAAAGCGTAAGAAAGAGAAAAAGAGAGAATGAGAGAGAGGGTGGGGGGTTGGATGGGGTGAATTCTAAAATATAATTTCTAAGCAATTTACATGTGCGATGCCTAATGTGTATCTTCATTGTATTATCAGTCGAATGTTGGCTTATACAGTTGAAGTCGGAAGTTTACATACACCTTAGCCAAATACATAAACTCAGTTTTTCACAATTCCTGACATTTAAACCTAGTAAAAATTCCCAGTCTTAGGTCAGTGAGGATCAGCACTTTATTTTAAGAATGTGAAATGTCAGAATAATAATAGAGAGAATTATTTATTTCAGCTTTTTTTCTTTCATCGCATTCCCAGTGGGTCAGAAGTTTACATACACTCAATTAGTATTTGGTAGCATTGCCTTTAAATTGTTTAACTTGGGTCAAACGTTTCGGGTAGCCTTCCACAAGCTTCCCACAATAAGTTGGGTGAATTTTGGCCCATTCCTCCTGACAGAGCTGGTGTAACTGAGTCCGGTTTGTAGGCCTCATTGCTCGCAAATGCTTCTTCAGTTCTGCCCACAAATTGTCTATAGGATTGAGATCAGGGCTTTGTGATGGCCACTCCAATACCTTGACTTTGTTGTCTTAAGCCATTTTGCCACAACTTTGGAAGTATGCTTGGGGTCATTGTCCATTTGCGACCAAGCTTTAACTTCCTGACTGATGTCTTGAGATGTTGCTTCAATATATCCACATAATTATCCTTCCTCATGATGCCATCTATTTTGTGAAGTGCACCAGTCCCTCCTGCAGCAAAGCACCCCCACAGCATGATGCTGCCACCCCCGTGCTTCACGGTTGGGATAATGTTCTTCGGCTTGCAAGCAACCCCCTCTTTCCTCCAAACATAACGATGGTCATTATGGCCAAACAGTTCTATTTTTGTTTCATCAGACCAGAGAACATTTCTCCAAAAAATAAGATCTTTGTCCCCATGTGCAGTTGCAAACCGTAGTCTGGCTTTTTTATGCAGATTTGGAGCAGTGGTTTCTTCCTTGCTGAGCGGCCTTTCACGTTATGTCGATATAGGACTTGTTTTACTGTGGATATAGATACTTTTGTACCTGTTTCCTCCAGCATCTTCACACGGTCCTTTGCTGTTGTTCTGGGATTGATTTGCACTTTTCGCACCAAAGTACGTTCATCTCTAGGAGACAGAACGCGTCTCCTTCCTGAGCGGTATGAAGGCTGCGTGGTCCCATGGTGTTGATACTTGCTTACTATTGTTTGTACATATGAATGTAGTACCTTCAGGCGTTTGGAAATTGCTCCCAAGGATGAACCAGACTTGTGGAGGTCTACACATTTTCTTCTGAGGTCTTGGCTGATTTCTTTTGATTTTCCCATGATGTCAAGCAAAGAGGCACGGAGTATGAAGGTAGGCCTTGAAATACATCCACAGGTACACCTCCAATTGACTCAAATGATGTAAATTAGCCTATCAGAAGCTTCTAAAGCCATGACATCATTTTCTGGAATTTTCCAAGCTGTTTAAAGGCACAGTCAACTTAGTGTATGTAAACTTCTGACCCTCTGGAATTGTGATAAAGTGAATTATAAGTGAAATAATCTGTCTGTAAACAATTGTTGGAAAAATGACTTGTGTCATGCACAAAGTAGATGTCCTAACCGACTTGCCAAAACTATAGTTTGGTAACAAGAAATTTGTGGAGTGGTTGAAAAACGAGTTTTAATGACTCCAACCTAAGTGTATGTAAACTTCCGATTTCAACTGTATGTACATACAGTGGTGATTTTCTAATTCAGAAGAAAATAAGGATTCTTGATCAAATAAAAAGAAAAAAATGCTGATCCCGGTGACTCTGAATCACAATCAAACATAAGAAACATTAAACACAAATAAATCATTATACCAGAGGGGTTGGGTTGACTGCCAAATGTATTTTTCACTGCCAGCGAATGTTCAATATGACAAAAGATGGAGTGAAATTCATAAAATTATTCCTCTATACCTCTCCCGTCATTTCTACTAAATTGCCATGCCCTGTTTTGATAATTTCTAAAAAAATTTATTACACATCTTTTCAAACAGTACAGATGTGTATTCAGCTCGGACAATGGGTGACTGTTACATGCTTACAGATTCTTAGAGAAGCAGTGACAGCAACCTTCTAACCCAAACCCTTACCCTTCTGAGAGGAACGCAGCGACAGCAACCTTCTGAGAGGAACGCAGCGACAGCAACCTTCTGAGAGGAACGCAGCGACAGCAACCTTCTGAGAGGAACGCAGCGACAGCAACCTTCTGAGAGGAACGCAGCGACAGCAACCTTCTGAGAGGAACGCAGCGACAGCAACCTTCTGAGAGGAACGCAGCGACAGCAACCTTCTGAGAGGAACGCAGCGACAGCAACCTTCTGAGAGGAACGCAGCGACAGCAACCTTCTGAGAGGAACCCAAACACTTCAAAGACAATGAATGCAGAATAACACACACAAACACAAACACACTCACAAGGACGCACACACAATCACACACACACTTGACAATGACACAATGCACAGAGAGGAAAAAGAGGGGGGCATTTGCATTCTGACGTGATTCTGTGAATTCAGAAGCTAAAGGCGTTCTCTAACTCTGTGTTATCAGACTGTGTGTGTGTCCCTTCAGGTGTCCCCCACTGTTAGGCTCCTGATTAATGGTTAACAATTAACCTTTCTACCTTTTGTCCTAGAGAGAGAAAGAGAGAAACAGATAGAAACCAATAGAGAATCAGATACAGAGAGACAGAGAGAGAGGGAGATGGGGAGAGAGAGAGAGAGGTAGGGAGTGATTTAAGGAGATAGTCAGTTAACTTTGCTGTTTCCTATCAAACACAGATCGATGTTCATTTCCAGAGCTTTACAACGTTTACAAGTCCCAATCAGTGTACTTTTGGCTGGAAGGAGGCCAGAGGGAGGAGAGAGCATGTTTCAGTGTGTGTGTGTGTGTGTGTGAACAGAGACCTTTCGAAGGCTAGAATATCACTTGACCTTGTCTCTATATAGCTGACCTGAACAACATTGATCTGTTTTAGCGTGTTGTATAAACGTATCATGGTTCTGAGATGAGAGAGAGGGGCCGTGTCTGAAATCTGTCTTGCATACTACTTACTAAAACGACATACTGTGTACCAATCGTACAGCATACTATTTAGAGCGTACTGTTTAGTAGAAATGTTACGCACCTGCATAAGGTAAGTCTGAATACCAACTACTGAGAAGTGCGTAGTGCATAGGAAAGGTGTAGATTTCCAATGTCTGAATTGGGCCCTTGAAGCATCCTACATTTTCTAAATTTTACATAACATTTTAAACATTCTATTTTTGCATACCCAAAAAGCTTTCTATTTAGAACGCAAGGTCGGGTATTCGGACACTGCCAGAGAGAGGGGGAAAGAGAGAGAGAGAAAGGAAAGAGAGGGAGAGAGGGAGAAAGGAAGGAGAGGGAGAGAGGGAGAGAGAGAGAAAGGAAAGAGAGGGAGAGAGATAGAGGGAGAGAGCGCGAGAGAGAGAGAGAGACAGAGAGTAGCCAAGCATCAAAGAGAGAGAGGGAGAGATCCTCCAATGGATGTATATCCAGTATCAAGTGCACCTTCTCACCAAAGGAGATGTCTAATGTTCGGTCTGTGTGTGTATCCGTCCATGTCCTGTTTTTATGAGCAGTGTTTATTGAGAACAGGTGAAACTAATCCAGAGATACATATTTGATTTCTGGAGCATCAGCACATATCTGTGTGTGTGTGTGTGTGTGTATGTATGTGTATGTGTGTGAGAGAGAGGTGGCACCACAGGTTCAAAAGTGGTGTGGCAAACTCCTTATGTCTCTTTTCTGGGGCCTGGGGTTTTTCCTGATCTTATGACCTGGTCAGGTAAAACTCTGGGTACTGTTCGTAGGCTATGACATGGTCCAACGTTAACTTTTTTTTTTTCTCACTGGCCCTACCAAAAATATACTGGGCCGAACAGAATTTCTACTTGCCCGGACATGGTGTAGTTTTTAAATGCATTGGGGTCATGCATGGCCTATAGGTTGGCATGCTTTCTCTGTATGCAGCTATTAATAGTCTATTTGGTTATTATGATATGTATTAAAAAGCAGTTTAATATAATTTAGCAATGTAAATCATTACTCTGTTCTTTAGCATTGCATTTTATTAATCGCATTCCTTTTTGTTTCTAAAGTATGTCATTTTGAGAAGATTTGTTTTACATCTCAAAATAGGAAGCTGCCACTTTAAGACAATTGCGTTCCAAAAGAGATATCAACCTGGCTACAGTATGGCAAAGATTATAGATATACTGACAAGATACATGTCTCTCCGTCCTAACAATGGGAGTCGTTGTCCACAAAGCGGTATTTTTGTAGCTTTCATTTTGCAGACTATCAACAGTAGCCAGCATATTGATAGTATGTTCACTATTGAAGGTTTACTTTTGTAAATCACATTCCCTAAAATAATTAAGCTCAGCGAGTAGGTTAATGCGAGCTTCTTCTTGCTCAGGACAGCTCACATATGCTGTGTGAACGTAGCTATCAACTTCTGTACTGCTCGATTGCTCAAGAAGTTGTGACTTGCAGGAGTGTAGTGGTACTTGAATGAACGGCCAATCATATTGCTCAAATACAAATAGCATGACTTTTCTGTGTGTAGTCTTCAATGGTTTTCAATAGCAGACTGCAACAGAGCAGGTAAATGTTGAACTGAGCGCAAAAATGCGCTGAGAAGTTACTGACCCGGTCGGTGCTGCTGCTACCATATTGAAAAGTACTGGAGCAAATGCTGTCACGTTTTCCGGCAGCTCTGGTGTGTGTCAGTGGAAGCTGCTGAGGGGGACGACTGCTCATAATAATGGCTGGAATGGAGGGTAATGGCTGGAATAGAGTGAATGGAATGGTATCAAACGTGTGTTTGATACCACTCCATTTACTCGATTCCAGCCATTATTATGAGCCGTCCTCCCCTCAGCAGCATCCACTGGAGTGTGTGTGGTGTTGGCGTGTGTGTGCTTGCGTGCATGCATGTGTATGCTTGTGTGTGTGTGTGCGTTCATGCGTTTGAGCATGCTTGCCTTTTAGTGTGTGTATGTGTGTGTGGGGACAAAGCAACTGTTGTAATTTACAGCTCTCCTTAAGGTCTCTGACAAACATCCATTTATAGTGACCAGCTGACTCAGAGAGAGGAGAGAAGAGACTAAATCACACTTTAATGTGGCGCCATCATACGGTGCGTCTCAAATGGCACCCTATTCCCTATGTAGTGCATTACTTTTAACCAGAGCCCTATAGGGAATAGGGTGTAGGGAATAAAGTATAGGGTGCCATTCGAGATGCAAAACAAAGTCTCACTTACCAGACTCCGTTGCTCAGAGCTGCAGAGGCTGTGGGAAGGGACTAGCACCATCTCAACTATAACTATTTGTCTATGAAACCAGAGAGAGGAGGACAGTATAGAGCCATCTGCACACATTTTCACTTCATTTTAAAAAGGTGCTTTCAGTAACTTCCATTTCGTCTCCAGCATCTTGAGGCATTAATACAAACACATTCAGCCAAGAGGCAGAAATAAAACTAAGAAAAATATCCCATGGTTGCATATGTCAGCACTTTTGTTTTTAAATGAAATGTACAGCCTGAGCTTCCACCCTGAAACAAAAATATAACCCCTTAAAATTAATACATTCGTCATTTAATTAAATGCTATTTGATATATTTTGTAACTCAAATGTACTTTCTAATGGTGTACTGCCAATGTCCAACCAAGTCTCTATTTAAAATGAATATGCATTATGTACAAGAAAGTTCAAGTTACATACTGTAAATAGTTGTGTTAGAATCCAACCCTATATCAGCCACCTAGTAATGTGTTAGCATGTTTCATTTGAGATAGTATGTGACCCCTGACCTATTTTTTAGCAACTGATTGTAAAATTGAGTTAGAGCAGTAAAGTTTGAGGCGTCAGGCAGAGCTAAGTCTGTCCTGGTTTGTGCCATGATCTACAGTAGCATTAAACATGATTCGTTTTGGGGAGTAGTGAACCACATGTACAGTGTATTCAGAAAATATTCAGACCCTTGACTTTTTCAAAATGTTGTTAAGTTACAGCCTTATTCTAAAATTCATTAAATTTTAGAATAAATCTACACACAATACCCCATAATGACAAAGCAAAAACAGGTTTTTAGACATTTTTGCAAATGTATAAAAAAATTTTTTAAAAAAATGTCAGACCCTTTACTCAGTACATTGTTGAAGCATCTTTGGCAGCAATTACAGCCTCAAGTCTTCTTCGGTATGAAGCTACAAGTTTGGCACACATATATTTGGGGAGTTTCTCCCATTCTTCTCTGCAGATCCTCTCAAGCTCTGTCAGGTTGGATGGGGAGCGTTGCTGCACAGCTATTTTCAGGTCTCTCCAGAGATGTTCAATCGGGTTCAAGTCAGGGCTCTGGCTGGGCCACTCAAGGACATTCAGAGACTTGTCCCGAAGCCACTCTTGCGTTGTCTTGGCTGTGTGCTTAGGGTCGTTGTCCTGTTGGAAGGTGAACCTTCGCCCCAGTCTGAGGTCCTGAGCACTCTGGAGCAGGTTTTCATTAGGATCTCTCTGTACTTTGCTCCATTCATCTTTCCCTTTATCCTGACTAGTGTCCCAGTCCCTGCCGCTAAAAAACATCCCCAGAGTATGATGCTGCCACCACCATGCTTCACCGTAGGGATGGTGCCAGGTTTCCTCCAGACGTGACGCTTGGCATTCAGGTCAAAGAGTTCAATCTTGGTTTCATCAGACCAGAGAATCTTGTTTCTCATGGTCTGAGAGTCCTTTAGGTGCCTTTTGGCAAACTCAAAGCGGGCTGTCATGTGCCTTTTAATGAGGAGTGGCTTCCGTCTGGCCACTCTACCATAAAGGCCTGATTGGTAGAGTGCTGCAGATATTCTTGTCCTTCTGGAAGGTTCTACCATCTTAAACTTGTCTAATAAAACTACACATTTTTAATGGTGAGCGAGTGTGGGGTACTGTGTGTAGATTGATGAGGAAAATGTTTGATTTAATCACTTTTAGAATAAGGCTGTATCGTAACAAAATGTGGAAAAAGGGGTCTGAATACTTTCCGAATGCAAAGTAGTTCAACAAGTAATTTAATGAAATGTTGACTGAACACGATAGGGACACTACAATAAAGAAAATAATTTAATAATGTCATTGTATCCACTGCTATACTGATAAAATCAGAAAGTCTGGCAATAGGGCAGTTCAGGCAAACGCCAGATGGGCTGGTCCATCTTCAGCACACTGGGCCTGTCAATCTAAATTCGGTGTTTTGTACAGAATTTCCATTATTTGGCTAATAATGGGGGCCTCGAGGGACAAAATAGGCTGATGTGTTAGAAATCCCCAAGCTGATTTCTGGTCCCAGTCCATCCCTGCACTTAATGTTAATGTAATACTGTATGTAATAATGTAATATGCCACTTCAGTGATATTTGGTTCTGGCCCGAGCAGGACGACAACCAGCAACCTTCTGCACAACAACAAGCACAACTCAAAGGCAACCATTTTAGAGCAAGAGACTTGTCTGTCAGTTGACAGTTTGTGAGCGACAGTTGGTTGAGGGAATGAGTGATGTCACTGATGTACTCCAGCCAACACGCTACGGGCGAGTTTCACATCCAATACAAATGCAATGCATAGCCTAACATTTATGGGCCTTTATATATACTCTGTGATCCTTGCTGGAATTGAAGTCATGACCTTAACATTCCTGACCAACTTAGCCACACACTGTCATGATAATATAATAATACATCCCACTGAGCAAAAACTAGCTGAATAAACAACGTTTCCATGTCATTTCAACCAAAAATATCTATGTGATGACATTGAATCAATGTGGAAAACTGTTTTGATTTGCAAAAAGTCATCAATGTAAGGGATTTTCATATTTTCTTTCCCTCTTAGCAGACACTCTACTCCAAAATCAATGAAAATAAAATGATGCTGACATCTTAAAATTCTAAACAAATAGAAATGTGAGTTATAGATCTGTCATTCTTAATTGAAAGCAAGTCTAAAAAGCGCTAGATCTGTTCTGTCTGTTATTTCTATGCTTTCCGTTTTCCCGTTTATTTTTTGCATCTTTTACTTTCGGTTTTGTACACCAGCTCCAAACAGCTGAAAATACAATATTTTTGGTTATTGTACAATGATTCTCTACACTATAATTGCTTGTTTTGTCACATTAACAAATTAGGTGAACTATTCGAATTTCTGCAACCAGGAAATGGCGGAGCGGTTTCTGCATAGTGCATCTTTAAATATAATATACCCATCCAGAAATGAGCCCAATAACATATTGGTCCATATTATCAGGCAGGTGTGCTATTTAACAATATGCATTATCACCTGATGTAGCCCAACTGATGCAGCATAGTGGCTATAAATAAATAGGCTGAGGGTTGCCCATCTGTATTTACCCCATTGGGCTAATCATTAGCTAGATCACAAACTCTTAAGTGTAAACATTAGTTAGCAACATATTGATGACTTGAATGTCCTCCCCCCCCAAAAAAAAAAAAAACGTTCCACTGGCCCTCAGCCAACCATGGATAATGTACCGTAAATATAATGTAGGCTTACCTGTTACACCTGTTAAA
Source organism: Coregonus lavaretus (assembly GCF_964263955.1). Taxonomy (NCBI): domain Eukaryota; kingdom Metazoa; phylum Chordata; class Actinopteri; order Salmoniformes; family Salmonidae; genus Coregonus; species Coregonus lavaretus. The sequence continues at coordinate 35,584,872 of NC_140012.1, read as the reverse complement.
TTAAGCCCGAAATGGCAACCCATTCTCTATATAGTGCACTATTTTTGATGAGAGCCTTATGGGATTATATAGGGAATAGAGTGCCAAGGATTTAGGATGCAACACTGTACTGCCATGATATCATACAGTACTTTTATAATATAATGCACAAAGTTTCCCCTAATCACAAATCTTGGATTACCCCTAATCCTAACCTAATGTCCTGTCCAGGGTGTATACTTCTACATCAAGCTGTGTCACCCTACAGAAACAGGAGATGCTCGATGCCCTATGGGTCATTTTGGCTCACACAATGCTTACTTAACCTTAATCCTAACCATTAAAGAGATGAAAACTCTGACCCTGTATCCAACCCTGAATCAGGTGGAATTTTGACTTACAATTTACTGGTGAGAACATAATACCACCATGATGTATGCCTTTAAATACACACAACAGCAGTTTTTAATCCACAATGTGCAGTACTGAATTGTGTTGAAGTATTTGCAGTGTTACCATTTGGTGATTTATATAAAAACTGTGCAATAGGCTACTGAATAGGCTACTGAATTGAATTGCAGTGTCTTTGGGAGATATTGAATACACCTATATATAATGTATTAATTTGTTCATTCGTGTTCTTTCAATCGTTCATTAATTCCTTCACTCACTCAACCCCCCATCGATCCACAAACCTTGCTGTAACCTCTTCTTTTCTGTCAGCGCTCATCTTTGGTCTGGAGTTGGTATCTGCTTCCATCTGCTGGACAAAGTCAGTTAGAGTAGGATGAGGTTGTCGTCACTAGATGGAACCAGAGTGCTTCTCCGAGTTCCCTCCATCATCTATGTTATTATATGAGTTTCTCCAAATACGACCTCTGGTAAGGCCAGGGCAACTTAGCTTTGTGCTAAAACAATAATTTAAGGTTCAAACATACCTGACTTTGGTCTGTGTAGTTGGAGGAACGTCAGTAGGGTTCTGTGTAAAGATAGACGTGTCTCACGGACAGGCAGGCAGGAGGCAAAGGATACGCTGCAAAAGTAGCCCTAATGGTTTTCGTAAAACAATGGTATTGATGGTTAGAATAAATAATAATGTCGGCAAAGTAACTGAAATGAATGATGCAGATATCATGGACAATATAGACACAGATATACAAAATCAATTGTATCCAGTATATATATATATATATATATGAATAAATTTTTTAAAAGTTATTTAAGCATAAATTATCAAAGTTACCATAGATTACCTGTTAATTACCAAAGTTACTGAAGATTCCGGTAGTGGGTGAACCAGTTGCATTACCTGTAATTCAGGGTAATAACAGGCACCTGTCCCATGCACAGAGAGAGAGACTGAGTTCCCTTTCAGTCTGGTCACTTGCTATAACATACTATGGGGAGTCAACGACCAATCATATTCACCTGACTGAAATCACGCCCAACGGGCCAATGAATGCCGAGACCACCCTCAGAAGTCCCGCCTTCCTGGCTATAATAACGGGGCTCACATTTCCTAAATTCTTCCCTCTTCAACTCGCCTGAAGGAAGAACGTTTCACACAACTTATGAACTTTTCAAGCACACGAAGACTACGAGATTCGGCTCCAACTGTCTGTTAGTGGGGAGAGAGTACTCATCCCTCTAGATGTTGCCAGTTTTGGGTCTTGGTATCGGTTTTTGTGTTTGCTAAAAACCCACTACTTTCTGCTCTGCTTGTGGAGCCAGTGCATCCTTGCTTGAGTAAGATGGCCAGTGGTAGGAGTAAGTTCAAAAAGGCTAACCAGCCGAGTTTGAACCTCCGACCGTGCCCTAGGGCATGTGGTTTCACAATGAAAATTAATGATACTCACGAGTGCTGTCCTGTTTGCCTGGGGTGGAAACACGCTCAGGAGGCTTTGGCTCGGACCCAGTTCGTGTGACTATTGTCTCCGGCTGGGTTCAACTTCCATTGGGCGTCAGGCTGACTTTGTGAGAAAGATTGGGGCTGCTGGGTAAGGGTCTTCTGGTGAAGCAACCTCTGGAATGGAGTGTCATCCCAGCCGAGTGAGGCTCATTCCTGTTTTTCTGGTAGTGTTCAGATCTATCCCTGGTTGGCTCTGGAGTGTTTTCAGAGTGTGAATTGGATGACATCAGTCTGGGGCAGCCTAAAGCCACGGCTTTGGATTCAGCGGGGGAGAGTGAACCATTGGTGGTTAATGTGCCTTTGATAAAGCTGTGTCGTAGGGCGGCAGATCACCTGGGGATGGATTGGTAGTCTTCTCCCCCACAGCAGAGTTCCTCCAGGTTTGGGGGAAGGTATTAACCTCCTCTCCCTGCAGTGTTGAAGCGTCACTTACCCCTGTTTAAAGATTTCGCAGATGAGCTAAAGGCGACCTGGGATTCCCCTCATTCAGCCAGGCTGGTGCTACAAAGTTATGGTGAGTTCATGAATGTAGAGGGTATGGAGAAAGGGGCTTGTTTGCACACCACCAATGGATGGAAAGCTGGCGAGTTACTTAGCTCCAGAGCTATCCAGTCGAGCCAGGGGTGGTTTGGCAGTTCCCGAGGCATAAAGGAAATTGTCCAAGCGAGAGGCGGGTTTCCCAGAGGTGTTTGACCATTTTGGTGCTTCTGGGCAGCGGTGGACATCTTGGCACAGACGGTGTGCTGGGTCGAAGGAGAGCGGTGTGAAAGTAGATTTTTACAGCAGCGTGGGGGAATGAGCAGACCTCGCGACCATAACTGTAGGCCAGGGGAGAAGAGAGGAGGCATGTTCTCGGGGGCCCTTCTCCCCAAGCATTTTCTGTGGCAACTGTGCTCCCAAGTGGCTCGTTCAATGTGGGCACGTTACTGGTTGCCGAAGTCCCTGAAGCCGCTGTGGGCCGGGTATCAGAACGGTGGTACCACAAAAGGACAGTTTCTACCCAAGGTTCCTCTGTGTTCAAATCAAATTGTATTTGTCACATGTGCCGAATACAGCAGGTGTAGACCTTACAATGAAATGCTTACTTACAAGCCCTTTACCAACAATGCAGTTTTAAGAAAGATAAGTGTTAAGAAAGTATTTACTAAAATAAACTGAAGTAAAAAATAGATAAGTAAAAAATTATAAATAAAAATAAAACAAATTGAAAAATAACAAAGACTTAAAGAGCAACAATAAAATACTGCCCATCGAGAGTGCGGTATTGTACAGGTGTGGGTATAATAAACACAGTCCCCACATTTATACACATGGTTGTCAAGAGTGGTGGACTTGAAAACAAGCATGACAAAAATGTTTTATCACAGTCCTCAGGGTGGCATTCTGCGATAATGTCTGTAGTGGAGCAGGTTGAGATTTTCAAGTTCCTTGGTGTCCACATCACCAACAAACTATCATGGTCCAAACACACCAAGACAGTTGTGAAGAGGGCACGACAAAGCCTATTCTCCCTCAGGAGACTAAAAAGATTTGGCATGGGTCCTCAGATCCTCAAGAAGTTATACAGCTGCACCATTGAGAGCATCCTGACTGGTTGCATCACTGCCTGGTATGGCAACTGCTCGGCCTCCGACCGCAAGGCAGTACAGAGGGTAGTGTGTACGGCCCAGTACATCACTGGGGCCAAGCTTCCTGCCATGCAGGACCTCTATACCAGGCGGTGTCAGAGGAAGGTCCTAAAAATGTTCAAAGACTCCAGCCACCCTAGTCATAGACTGCTCTCTCTGCTACCACACGGCAAGCAGTACCAGAGCGCCAAGTCTAGGTCCAAGAAGCTTCTAAACAGCTTCTACCCCCAAGCCATAAGACTCCTGAACATCTAATCAAATGGCTATGCAGACTATTTGCATTGTTACCCCCTCTTTTACATTGCTGCTACTCTCTGTTTATTATCTATGCATAGTCACTTTAACTCTACCTACATGTACATATTACCTCAATTACCTCGACTAACCTGTGCCCCCGCACATTGACTCTGTACTGGTACCCCCTGTATACAGCCTCGTTACTGTTATTTTACTGCTGCTCTTTAATTATTTGTTATTTATCCTTAACACTTATTTTTCTTAAAACTGCATTGTTGGTTAAGGGCTTGTAAGTAAGCATTTCACTGTAAGGTCTACACCTGTTGTATTCGGTGCATGTGACAAATACAATTTGATTTGATTTTATTTGAGACTGGCAGCATGCTCCGTCCAGTGATGGGCATGCACAGTTTCACCATGGGTGATGAGGACGGTGACGAGGGGGTACGGTCTGCAAACTATTCGGGTTGCCCCCATGTCAGAAGTACAGAGCAGTTGGTACAGCCGGTACTTCTTAGTTTCCAAGAGTGATGGAACATTGTGTCCCGTCCTGGACTTGCATGTTTTAAAGCACCTCAAGGTTTGCAAGTTCAAAATGCTCACACTTCGCCGGCTATTGCAGTCGGTACGTCCCAGCGATTGGTTCACGTCAATAGATCTGAAGGATGCATATTTTCATGTGGCTATACATCTTCCCCACAGAAAGCAGAGCGTGGCTTACGAGTTACTGGTCCTGCCTTTCCGGCTCTCCCTATCGCCCCACCCCTTGTCTATGGTGGTGGAGGCGGCTTTGGCTCCGGTGCAGTGCCAGGGGGTCAGAGTATTGGCCTAACTGGACGATTGGCTGGTTGTAGCGGATTTGAGGGAACAGGTGGAGCTCCACACTGTCACACTGGTTTCCCATATTCAGTCTCTGGGGTTCATAGTGAATCACAAGAAAAGTTGTTTGACTCCGGCTCAGCGCATTCAGTTTCTGTGTCTCGTTCTGGACACGGTACTGAATAATGGGTTTTTGTCCCAATTATGGAGGGTCACATTCCAGCTCTGTCTGGCACTCTGTGCCTTTTCGCTTGTACCTGCGGTTATTGGGTCTGATGGCATCTATGATAGCTGTGGTGCCTCTGGGACTTCTGTTGATGCGTCTGTTTCAGCGCTGGGTGATTGCTACGCGTCTGGATGCATCTCGCCTCTGTTTCCCTGTCATGTCTAAGGGCGTTGACTCCTTGAAAGGATCCGTGACTGCTGTTGCAGGGGGTTCTCACGGGTTGGATATTGTCCCACAGGGTGATCATGACAGATGCATCCTTACTGGGATGGGGAGCACTGTGTGTGGGCTACTCGGAAAGAGGGATTTGGTTAACAGCACAAACGGCGCTGCATATCAATTACCTAGAGCTACTGACTGTTTTGCTAGCACTGAGGTGTTTCCTTCTGATGTTGGAGGGCCAGCATGTGTTGGTAAGGTCCGACAGCAGGATGGCGGTGGCGTACATCAACAGGCAGGGGGGACGCGGTCTCTCTCTCTCCTAAACTTGGCCCGTTATTTGCTTGTTGGAGCAGTGAGCATTTCCTGTCACTCTGGGCGACGTATCTTCCCGGATCGCTCAACGTGGGTGCAGATCTACTATCCAGGGGGGATCCTATCTCTACGGAGTGGAGACTGCACCCCTCGGTGGTTGGCGTATAAGTGGCCTCGGACCCTGCTCTATGCATTTCCTGATTCAGGCCACTGTGGAGAGGGTCCATCAGGAGGGTCTGTTGTTGATTCTGGTGGATTCCCATTGGCCCAGACAACCCTGCTTCCCAGAGATCATACTCCTGTTGGGCGGGGACCCGTGGAGGGTTCCGTGTCGTGTCAAGCTAAAATACCACCTCTGCAAGATTAATAACTCCACCCTGCCTACCCAATAGCAGTCAGTTATTCCTTGTCATTAATCCCCCAGATGTGATAGATGCCGCTCTGCTTTACCACTGAGATAGTTTACAGCTAGGGACTGTTCCTCAAACTAAACAGTAAAGGCCTTACAGTAAAGTGGACTATCCTCAGAGCCTAGTGTCTATGCTGCCTCAATCTCGTTCCACCTGGTGCCTTCTCAGGATCGTCCAGGCCAGAGCTTCCACCGTAGCCCACTATTTCCTGAGTTGGCTTAGCCTAGAATCACCCCTCTTACGACTCCAACCAATGCACTCAGTACCTATAGTTCGATCTCAGGTTATTTTATTACAGCAACAGGTTCCCAATAGACTAATTAACCAGATACTAAAAATCCTCAATCAATCAAGTCAATCTCAGAAACCTAGAGTAAAACGACATGTACTTGTATGACCCTTTGATGACACAGGGTTTCAGAACAATAAAGGAAGTATATTCAAAATTCCAGAAACAGGCATAAAAAGGTCCCGGCTCAATCAATCAATATCACAAATCAATAATCACACAAGGAATTATAATAAGCAAAAATGAACCATGGATTAGATACCTCCAGCGCCCTTATCTAAACCCCTATTAGGCTGCAGTGCAATATGTTTTGTCTATTGCAATTTTATCAGAAGCACAGCATTTAAGAACAAGAAAAACTGTCTCTTACCTTCTACAACTAGAACAGTCTTTTGTCGCCCCCCTCAGGATAATCAGTCCCTCAGTTGGTGATTCAAAACTCTAACAGCTACTTAAAACTTCTATCAATAAGGTAACCTTAAGGATTCCTTCTAAAATTTTACCTTAACACTTGAAGAATAAAACCAAGTATAATAAAAATCTATATATATATAAATAAGCTAAAAAGCTACAGCTAAATTCTTATTCAGCAGGCAATAGGTTCTTCTAGCCAGCAAAAAAGAGACACTTCCCAACAAAACATTCCAGCCTCTTTTATATCCTAATGCTTGTCCTAATGACGCATTTATGGTAAACACCTGCTGCTCTAATGACCTATCTGTGGTCCTAGCACCGCCCCTGTGGTCATTGGGCGGCAGGTAGCTTAGTGAGTAAGGTCGCTGGTTCTAATCCCCGAGCCGACTAGGTGAAAAATCTGTTGATGTGCCCTTAAGCAAGGCACTTAACCCTAATTGCTCCTGTAAGTCGCTCTGGATAAGAGCGTCTGCTAAATGACTAAAATGTAAATGTAATTACTCCTTGCATAAAAACCCTTGTGGTTTTGATGACGCCGCTACAAAATCTTGCTCCTGACCCAGTGGCGGCTCCTGAAAAAATTCTCAGGGGGGGCAATTTTTCTGATGATTTAGGTGACCTACACACATTTTAAAAAAGATATGTCCAGCAACAACATGAAGACAGGGGTAGCATATAAGTCAATACCAGAAGCATTTATTGACTGATCTCAAAAGTGTTGGCTTACCAGGGTTGGTGGAGCCCTCAGTTTCATCTTTGCCTCGCAAAGCTAACTCAAACACTCCGCAAAACTTCACACACTGGATTAGCCGGCTGAGGATGTGGCGGTTCTTGCTAATGTCGTGGTAAATATATTTGTTATAGTGAATATGGAATATGATATGTTGAGTAAAATGTTGTGCTAAGATCTATTTAGGTCAGGAGCTGGTTATAAGTTCTGTTCCTATCCAATAACAATGGACAAAAGGGTCCTATCTTGTCAGCCTTGTCAGCAGGTGGCCAAGGACAACACCCACGCCATAGGCCTCTCAGTTCTTCCAACTCACGAGTTCTTGCTCTGAGGACACACACACACACACACACAAACACACACACACACACATCATCACTGTTAAACACACACACACACACACACACACACACACACACACATCATCACTGTTAAACACACACACACACACACACACACACAAAAATCCCCTCTCTTAGGCTGAACATTTGAAGACAGAGAACCCGACTCAGAGCCAATGCAACAGTGACAGTAGCCTGGAGGGGACCTCGCCCAACTCATCAGGACCAATCAGAAGATCAGAACTACTAGATTCAACCTACTTCATTTATTGCATAAAATGTCTGCACACAATGTTTCGGGGCTCTCTTCAGATAATAATAATAATAATAATAATAATATGCCATTTAGCAGACGCTTTTATCCAAAGCGACTTACAGTCATGCGTGCATACATTTTTGTGTATGGGTGGTCCCGGGGATCGAACCCACTACCTTGGCGTTACAAGCGCCATGCTCTACCAGCTGAGCTACAGAAAGTGGATACTCATGGATGCGCATCGCAATTGTAAAATGTCAACACAATTGGAGACATCACGTCATTTTTGGAGACATGTTATTGACAGTAAACTATTGTAGATGCGACTGCTAACTAAATAAAACATTTTAGCTGGCTAGCTAATCATCTTAGCTAAATGTGGGGCAAACAATTCAGTTATTTACCGTTAATTTGAGGGATTGGGGTGAAAGAAATCGAGTTACATAGTGATACTTTACGATATACTGTATTGACAATATCGCAATATTTTAGCGCTAGTTGGCTGTACCTGCACCAAAACACCATTATTGTTCCTTCATAGCTTGTTCTCAATCTTTTCACATTGGGAGCCAATTTGTTTTCAGCACTTTTATTTCCATGACTGATCAAAACTCGTTCTCATGGCTTTCTGATCCCTCTGCAACAGACATATGGTGCGCAATAAAATCACAGTATCGAATCGCAATACGTATAGAATCATGAGACTCGCAATGCTGATGCATATATCTTATCGTGAGGTTCCTGGCAATTCCCAGCCCAAGTTCATTTGCCACAACAAATCTCTTCGCTAGCAAACGCGATGTCTTCTCCAAAACGGCAATGTGTCTCCAGCAATGTTTACTTTTTTGACGTTCTATGGCATCTCCACTTTCCAAGCATATATGACCACATGTAATATTTTGGTAAGTGATGCAAATAGTGAACTATGTAGGGCCAGGATGTAAAATATATGTAGCTGCAGCAATTTCTCTTATCTGATATGGTAAGTAATGGGGCTTAATTTATAGCTCCCTAAGAGTTTGACGAACGGGTCCGTGAACGCGATTCCAGATATCTTTACCTCTGAATAAACTGCCTTTATTATACCATATCCACCCTGTCCAAAGTCTCTACTTGGTCTCAGTTCTCCAGTAAACTTGTGATTATCAACACTAACCTCATCGTTGTGGCGGCGGACAGCTAGCCTGTATCCCTCATCAAGTTGAGTGGCAATGTTATTTTTCCGTTCGTACCAATTTTTGGAAAATCCTCGGGTGTAGGACTTTCCGCCTTTAGTAGAAACCTGTTGAATTATTAAATTTGGTCTGGGAGGTCCTAATTGTTTCGTTGCCAATTTATCTTCATTTGTTCGCCGACAAAAAGGAACTTCTTTCAAAGACACAATCCGCTCTTTTCTCAGTTACGTTCATGGTTACGTTACGTTACGTATGACGAAAGCGCGTAAGTGCAAGCCCTCAGACACCCATAGAGATTGTATTGAAGGCTCTGAAATCTGAAAAAAATAGATTTTACATTAGAGGCTATGAGAGACTTCTGGGCGATTTTCAACCTGACTGAAATCGCCCCAAAAGGGGGGGGAGCCATTTGAAGCACGACTTTAGCCTGATTCGACATTTAGTGGCAGTGTGGCACTGTGGCAGATCAGACGTATAGATTACAACACTGATAACTACTGTTGCCGTGATATAATTGATTAGAAAAAAAATCCCTTCCTTTTCCCGTTTGGCAGTGCGTCGCCCATATCGCCCTATTGAACAGGCCGCCCCTGTCCTGACCGTTAAAGGGCCTTTTTCAGCCAACCACTAACCACATATTTTTCCTTACCATAGGCTCTCTAAAACCACAGGCTCCTCCCCGCTCCAAGCTCTAGCGAGCCGTGACACAAGTAACCCCTAACACCCCAAGAATGATGCAGGCTCCAATACCAAAAGATACAAGCCTCATCTCATAATGATCCGAGCCCCGTATCACCAGGATTTTCTGACCCCTCCTTTTAGGTCTCTCCTAACTAGTCTGACATGGGGTTATTCTAGTTCAAGCTAGCACCCTTAAAGCTGCAATATGTAACTTTTTGGGCGACCTGACCAAGTTCACATAGAAATGTGAGTTATAGATATGTCATTCTCATTTATCTGTCATTCTCATGGAAAGCAAGCCTAAGCGGTAGATATGTTCTATGTGCGCTATTTCTATGTTTCCCTTGCTTAAGTTTAGTTTTTGCGTCTTTTACTTTCGGTTTTGTACACCAGCTTCAAACAGCTGAAAATCAAATATTTTTGGTTATGAAAAATATATTTCACAGCGGTTTACATGGTACAATGATTATCTACACTATACTTGCTTGTTTTGTCACAAACTGAAATTAGGCAAACTATTAGAATTTTATCAACCAGGAAATGGTGGAGCGATTTCAGCATTTTTTATCTTTAATATACCTAAATATAACTAAACATCATCATCACTACTAGTTTTAAACATTAACACTTCTTATTCCCTTCAAATCAACCTTTAATATTAAAAACTCTCTAACCTAATTTATTACTCCAGTTACATCTTAAACATTCAACATCCCATCATCATCCTATTATTTCAACATTATAACATTTCACTATCAATTTCCTACAGGCCCTAAGGCCTTCTCCTACAAGCCTGGTAGACATAGTCCAGATTTACCCTAAAGCAAACATCTCATCCTAAACTATTTTACTATATTACTTAAATCACCCTTTAACATTCCCCAATGTTTCCTACATTTAACATTTAACATATTTAACATTTCATTATCATTTTAATTGATTCCAGTTCCAATTCATTTATTTTTCTTATTTTCTAGGGTCAATGTTCAGTTTGGTCCTGAACGCTCTGTGTGAGCCTCCGTCTGGACAATTGGAGTCTGTGGACCTGAAGGTCCTTTTCTACAAGACTGCCCTGCTCATGGCCTTGGTGTTGGCCGTTGGGGATCTCCACGCGCGATCAGTACACCCTTTATGTTTGGAGTTCGCGCCTGGTGACTCCAAAGTGATGTTACGTCCTAACACAGCTTGTGCTCCCAAGGTTTTGCCTATGTCTTACAGGTCCCTATATCTTATAGGTCCCTATGTCTTACAGGTTCCTGGCTTTCAATCTGTTCCCTTTCTCACCTCCTCCATTTGCTTCCAGTGAACAACGGAGGTTGCCTGGCCTGTGTCCGGTGTAACGGGGGTTACCTGGCCTGTGTCCGGTGTAACGGAGGTTACCTGGCCTGTGTCCGGTGTAACGGAGGTTGCCTGGCCTGTGTCCAGTGTAACGGAGGTTGCCTGGCCTGTGTCCGGTGTACGCTTTACAAAAGTACACTTGGTCCCATGTTTCATGAGCTGAAATACAAGATCCCCTAAATCTGGTATCGTGTCTTCACTGACATTTTCAACCTCTCCCTGTCTGAGTCTGTAATACCAACATGTTTCAAGCAGACCACAACAGTCCCTGTGCCCAAGAACACTAAGATAACCTGCCTAAATGACTACCGACCTGTAGCACTCACGTCTGTAGCCATGAAGTGCTTTAAAGGGCTGGGGCTGGTCATGGCTCACATCAACACCATTATCCCAGAAACCCTAGACCCACTCCAATTTGCATACCGCCCCAACAGATCCACAGATTATGCAATCTCTATTGCACTCCACACTGCCCTTTCACACCTGGACAAAAGGAACACCTATGTGAGAATGCAATTCATTGACTACAGCTCAGCATTCAACACCATAGTGCCCTCAAAGCTCATCACTAAGCTAAGGACCCTGGGAATAAACACCCCCGTCTGCAACTGGATCCTGGACTTCCTGACGGGCCGCCCCCAGGTGGTAAGGGTAGGTAATAACACATCCGCCACGCTGATCCTCAACACGGGGGCCCCTCAGGGGTGCGTGCTCAGTCCCCTCCTGTACTCCCTGTTCACTCATGACTGCATGGCCAGGCACGACTCCAACACCATCATTAAGTTTGCAGATGACACAACAGTGGTAGGCCTGATCACCGACAACGACGAGACAGCATATAGGGAGGAGGTCAGAGACCTGGCCGTGTGGTGCCAGGACAACAACCTCTCCCTCAACGTGATCAAAACAAAGGAGATGATTGTGGACTACAGGAAAAAGAAGAGGACCGGGCACGCCCCCATTATCATCAACGGGGCTGTAGTGGAGCAGGTTGAGAGCTTCAAGTTCCTTGGTGTCCACATCACCAATAAACTAACATGGTCCAAGCACAGCAAGACAGTTGTGAAGAGGGCACGACAAAACCTAAGGAGACTGAAAATATTTGGTATAGGTGCTCAGATCATCAAAAGGTTCTACAGCTGCACGATCAAGAGCATCATGACTGGTTGCATCACCGCCTGGTATGGCAACTGCTCGGCCTCCGACCGCAAGGCACTACAGAGGGTAGCGCGTACGGCCCAGTACATCACTGGGGCCAAGCTTCCTGACATCCAGGACCTCTATACCAGGCGGTGTCAGAGGAAGGCCCTAAAAATGTTCAAAGACTCCAGCCACCCTAGTCATAGACTGCTCTCTCTGCTACCACACGGAAAGCAGTACCAGAGCACCAAGTCTAGGTCCAAGAAGCTTCTAAACAGCTTCTACCCCCAAGCCATAAGACTCCTTACGCTGCTGCTACTCTCTGTTTATTATCTGTGCATAGTCACTTTAATAACTCTACCTACATGTACCTATTACCTCAATTACCTTGACTAACCGGTGCCCCCGCACATTGACTCGGTACCCCCTGTATATAGCCTCGCTATTGTTATTTTACAGCTGCTCTTTCATTATTTGTACTTTTATTTCTTATCATTTTTTTATTTAATGTTTGTGTGAGGGTTTGACTGTGGTTAGGCCTTACTCCCACTAGGGGGAGTGGTAGGACCACAGTCAAGCCTTCACATCATAACTAGGGGTGGCTTATGATCCCCAACCAGAGACAGCTGTCTAGAGTTTGTCTCTGATTGGGGATAGTATTCAGGCACCTCTCACATCCACCTGTGTGTGGATCATTGTTCGTGTTTGCGCATGTCTGCAGTTGTGTTCACAGTGCTTTTCTCGCCTTGTTTATTTTGAATACTTATAGTGTGACAAGTTTAAATAAAAAGGATGTCACTCCACGAGCGCTCCGTCTACCGTCCCTTAACTACGCACTGTGACAGTTTGTTAGTTTTTTTTTTTGGTATTCTTTCTTAAAATTGCATTGTTGGTTAAGGGCTTGTAAGTAAGCATTTCACTGTAAGGTCTACACCTGTTTTCGGTGCATGTGACAAATACAATTTGATTTGAGTGCCCCATAGAGGGGGTGGGGTTATGGTACGGGAAGGCATGTATGGGCAGGCACAATTGCATTTTATCAATGGCAATTTGAAGGCACAGAGATACCGTGACGAAATCCTGAGGCCCATTGTCGTGCCATTCATCCGCCGCCGTCACCTCATGTTTCAGCATGATAATGCACTGTCCCATGTCGCAAGGATCTGTACACAATTCCTGGAATCTGAAAATGTCCCAGTTCTTCTATGGCCTGCATACTCAACAGACATGTCACCCATTGAGTATGTCTGGGATGCTCTGGATCGACGTGTGCGACAGCATGTTCCAATTCCCGCCAATATACAGTAACTTCGCACAGCTGTTGAAGAGGAGTGGGACAACATTCCACAGGCCATAATCAACAGCCTGATCAACTCTATGCGAAGGAGATACAGTATGTCGCGCTGCATGAGGCAAATGGTGGTCACATAAGATACTGACTGGTTTCCTGATCCACGGCCCTACTTTTTTTTTAAGGTATCTGTATTCACAGTCATGTGAAATCCATAGATTAGGGCCTAATTTATTTATTTCAATTGACTGATTTCCTTATATGAACTGTAAGTCAGTAAAATCTTTGAAATTGTTGCATGTTGCGTTTATATCCGCATTTGTGACCAGCTTTTTGTCTGTTTCGCTAATCCCGCTTTCGAAGCAGCGTCTTTCTCATTGGATTGTGGAGGCTATCTCCCTGGTGTCTGACAGCAAAGGACAAGGGTTGCCTAGCGATGTGCGTGCTCACTCCACTAGAGGTGTGGCGGCTGCTTGTTGATATATTGGTGATATCTGTGCTGCAGCAAGTTGGGGTTCCCGACATAGCTTTGTGAGGTTTTATCGCTTGGACGTAACTGCTCCCAATGTGGCTCATAGTGTTCTTGAGCCACACTGTGTTAGGCAGCGGGCAGGTTGCACATTTTATCCGGGTTACCACAATTCCCTGTGGGTTTGAGCCTTGGGCTGCAGCAGCATGTAAAGTGCTCATTATCAGGTTTACCACAGTTTCCTGTGGGTTTGAGCCTTGTGCTGCCGTAGTTCATTGACTCTGGTCGATGCTATACAGAGCGCGTGTGCGCTTTACTGAGTCACAACAGGTGTTCTATTGTTTTGGACTTGCGGTTCCTTGTACAAGTTCTGACATTTCAGGCTCGCAAGGTAAATATTGTTATTGGAAGCATGGAGTCTATTGACTTGGGTTGCAGTGGCAGCTTGTCAGTGCCCATAGCCAAGTTGCAGCAGGTTCTGGTTCCCTATATGGGGATCTGGCAGTTCATGCTACTCGGGTAAGTTCTGGGGAAAAAGGTGGCTTCTGTAACCTCTTTTTGGAGCTAATGGAACCTGTGTGTGCCTGGGCTGCCGCGGGCCTCCTGGTACCCTCTGACCCGGCTTGGGGCATGGTTGTTTGTCCCCATAGTATGTTATACCGAGTGACCAACTGAAAGGGAAAGTACAGTTATGAATATAACTACTGTTCCCTGAAGGAGGGAATGAGGTATAACATATTTTGGCCCTGCACCGTCAGGGGATTTGGGCTCGCTGAAGAGCGATACTGAATTGAGGAAATGAATGCACTCCCCGGTATTACAGCCAGGAAGGTTGTGCTTCGGAGGGCGGGCTCGGCATTCATTGGACCTTTGGGCGTGATTTTAGTTTTCTTCAGGTGAATATGATTGGTCGTTGACTCCCGATAGTATGTTATACCTTGTTTCCTTCATCAAGGAACAGTAGTTATAAACTGTACGTTACGTAACTAGAATAACATTTTTGGACATGAAAAGCACAATTGACAAGATGGAAATGATTACTAGATTTAGATGACTAACTGTACAGTAAGATATCAATGCCTGAGGTGTACTTCTCAGAGAGAGAGAGTCTATCAAAGGAAAAGTCAGCAGTTAGTAATAAACTAGTAATATACCAGCAACTATTTATTTTAGACAGACAGTAAGATGCTTTACAGATATCATTGGCCTCTTGTATATTGAAATGAACTTACCATGAAACCTGTTACTGAGTCTATAGGTCCAGTACATATCCGGTTTTACTGTACTGGTACCTGTTGACTATTGTGCTCGCAAACAACAGAGAGAATATTATTAAGGGTTCACAGCGAAGCTTCTTCTCATGAACCATCCAAATAACACAAAATTCGGTATGTAGTTCCATGGTACATTTCTTAACTTAGTTTGAGAAAAGCTAAGGGATTGGTTAAGACAGTGTTTCCCAACCGGGGGTACGTGGGCAGTCCCCACGGGGTAAGTGGGAAATCTTTAAACATGTCAAGAAAAAAATATTGGGAAAAATATTTACATTTTAATAGGCAGGAAAACATTTACTGAGGTCACTGGTGTGAAATCTCTAGTTACTTTATATTTATAGGCCTACTTTTTTAACTTTAGTTTCGGTGTGTCTACCTGGCCTCTGCCCGGCCGCCCTTTGGCTCAAAGTTTGATCCTCTGCTTGCGCCGAGTGTACGTGATCCTTTGCTCTGCGCGCCAGAGTGCCTGCTGCTGTTATCCTCACAGAAACTATGATTGATGAGACAGCAGCTGATGAACTGAAGACTGTACCATTGTCAAATAACACCGTGTGCTGTAGGATCGATGACATGGGCGTTGATATTGTTGATCAATTGGTGAAAAATAATTATAATTCCGGTCCATTTTCTCTGCAGTTGGACGAATCGACTGATGTCAGTGGGGAAGCCCAGTTGATTGCGTTTGTGTTCGTGTGCACGGATGGTTCTGCATCAATGCCTGGGAGAGTGAAATGTTTAATTGTCCACATAAAGAAGGTAAATCCCACTGTATATTTCACAGAGAGGCATTAGCAAGCAAGATCATGAGTCCTGAGTTACATTATGTTTTGAATGATGCAGTGAAAGTTAACTTCATCATGTCCAGACCTCTGAATCACTGACTGATTGAAAGGCTCTGTGAGGACAGTGGGACTGAGCACCAGCAGCTACTGCCTCACACCGACATCTGTTGGCTACAGAGGCTTTTTGAGCTGCGTGCCGAAGTGATTTTCTGTCTGAGCACTCACACCCCCTTGTGGCTGTGTTCGAGGACACAGACTGGGGAGCCCGCCTTGCCTATCTTTCTGATGTGTTCAGCAAACTGAACAACCTGAATCTAACTATGCAAGGTAAAGACACACATTCTAAACATGTATGACAAAGTGTGTGGATTCATGAAGAAGATCAAACTCTGGGAGAGGCAATGTGATGATGGGGATATAAGTTGTTTCCAGCAACTTGACACCTACCCCTTTACAGGTGATGTTGACAGAGATCCTATGGTGTAAATAGTAAGCTCACATTTATCCAAACTCAAGTGAGTTCAACACCTACTTCCCTGACACTGAAAACAAGTCTGCCAAATTTGACTGGGTGTGTAAACCACATTTCTGTCATGTACACCTAATTTAGGAATCATGCCGGTTACACGTGCATGAGGGGGTACTTCGCGCAGGTCAAAGTGTTTTAGGGGTACAGTACCCAAAAAAGGTTGGGAACCACTGGGTTAAGAGACGGCTGAGTTATTGCTAAATCAGTCAATCCGGTTTTACATGTCAATTTAAATCTACTTCACAATGACTTATCAACTTGAAACTTTTTAGGGTCATCAAAGACATTACCATGATGAACCTTAAGGAAACTATTAACAAGTCACTTTTTGACTATGTAACGCTAATGCTTAAAGATGCACTATGCAGAAATCACTCCGCCATTTCCTGGTTGCTAAATTTGTGAATTTGGTCGGGTTGCCCAACAAGTTACATATTGCAGCTTTAACATATTCATAAAAAATCTTCTTCTCATGAACTAAAAGTCAGATCCACTCCAAATTTGGTCTTTGGTCTCATCACAATATTTCCTAAAGAGTTTGAGAAAATAAGGTTGATGCATTCAAAAGACAGCCACACTATACCAGTAAATATACATACGCTAATATGGTAAAATATACTAAAAATACTTTTAAAATCTTCTCATGAACCATAAGACCAAATGCCACCAAGTTGAATGTAGGCCCATGGTACATGTCTTAACTTAGTTTGCGAAAAGCTAAGGGATTGGTCAAAATATGGCAGAGTAGACAAATAAAACAACAAGGAAACTATTAACTCATTATTTGCATATGTAGCGCTAATACTCAAAATAATCTTCTCCTCATGAACCATATGTCAGATTCACTCCAGATTTTGTATTGACTCATGATTGCACATAAAGGAAGATATTTCCTACATTATAGTGCTTGCTTTGTTATCCAACTGATCATGTCCTTTCTGTCATCCTGTGAACCCCATTCATTGCTGCTCGCAGCTATATTTCAGATTGTTACAGTGGGGAAAAAAAGTATTTAGTCAGCCACCAATTGTGCAAGTTCTCCCACTTAAAAAGATGAGAGAGAGCTGTAATTTTCATCATAGGTACACGTCAACTATGACAGACAAAATGAGAAAAAAAAATCTCCAGAAAATCACATTGTAGGATTTTTTATGAATTTATTTGCAAATGATGGTGGAAAATAAGTATTTGGTCAATAACAAAAGTTTCTCAATACTTTGTTATATTCCCTTTGTTGGCAATGACACAGGTCAAACGTTTTCTGTAAGTCTTCACAAGGTTTTCACACACTGTTGCTGGTATTTTGGCCCATTCCGCCATGCACATCTCCTCTAGAGCAGTGATGTTTTGGGGCTGTCGCTGGGCAACACGGACTTTCAACTCCCTCCAAAGATTTTCTATGGGGTTGAGATCTGGAGACTGGCTAGGCCACTCCAGGACCTTGAAATGCTTCTTACGAAGCCACTCCTTCGTTGCCCGGGCGGTGTGTTTGGGATCATTGTCATGCTGAAAGACCCAGCCACGTTTCATCTTCAATGCCCTTGCTGATGGAAGGAGGTTTTCACTCAAAATCTCACGATACATGGCCCCATTCATTCTTTCCTTTACACAGATCAGTCGTCCTGGTCCTTTTGCAGAAAAACAGCCCCAAAGCATGATGTTTCCACCCCCATGCTTCACAGTAGTTATGGTGTTCTTTGGATGCAACTCAGCATTCTTTGTCCTCCAAACACGACGAGTTGAGTTTTTACCAAAAAGTTATATTTTGGTTTCATCTGACCATATGACATTCTCCCAATCCTCTTCTGGATCATCCAAATGCACTCTATCAAACTTCAGACGGGCCTGGACATGTACTGGCTTAAGCAGGGGGACACGTCTGGCACTGCAGGATTTGAGTCCCTGGCGGCGTAGTGTGTTACTGATGGTAGGCTTTGTTACTTTGGTCCCAGCTCTCTGCAGGTCATTCACTAGGTCTCCCCGTGTGGTTCTGGGATTTTTGCTCACCGTTCTTGTGATAATTTTGACCCCACGGGGTGAGATCTTGCGTGGAGCCCCAGATCGAGGGAGATTATCAGTGGTCTTGTATGTCTTCCATTTCCTAATAATTGCTCCCACAGTTGATTTCTTCAAACCAAGCTGCTTACCTATTGCAGATTCAGTCTTCCCAGCCTGGTGCAGGTCTACAATTTTGTTTCTGGTGTCCTTTGACAGCTCTTTGGTCTTGGCCATAGTGGAGTTTGGAGTGTGACTGTTTGAGGTTGTAGACAGGTGTCTTTTATACTGATAACAAGTTCAAACAGGTGCCATTAATACAGGTAATGAGTGGAGGACAGAGGAGCCTCTTAAAGAAGAAGTTACAGGTCTGTGAGAGCCAGAGATCTTGCTTGTTTGTAGGTGACCAAATACTTATTTTCCACCATAATTTGCAAATAAATTCATTAAAATTCCTACAATGTGACTTTCTGGATTTTTTTAAATCAATTTGTCTGTCATAGTTGACGTGTACCTATGATGAAAATTACAGGCCTCTCTCATCTTTTTAAGTGGGAGAACTTGCACAATTGGTGGCTGACTAAATACTTTTTTTCCCCACTGTATATTTGTTTTAAAGCAGGTTATACAGAGGCTTAGCCTGGGTGCCAGTCTGTTTCTCCTCATGGAATTGAGGAGGCTAACAAAGAGTAGCTCTTAAATAGAATGTGCTTGTCTGACTAACAGATCTTACTTAATTATACAACGGGTGGTTCTAACCCTGAATGCTGATTGGTTAAAACCGCATTCCAGCCGGTAAAAAATTCCTATTTACTCTGTTCCATCTGACTACGCAATCCACTGTCTCATCAGCCCAGCCAAGCAATTTATAAACTTGATCTCCAATATAAAAAGCATCTAGACATTCTGACATTTCTTTTAGACTAACATTTAGTTTTCAACAGCAGAGATTTGTATAAACCTTGCTGTCTGTCTCTCCGACATTTGCAACATTGTTTCAATATTCAAATTCAATCTCCAGCTGTCTCATAGTAATGAACGTGTCGGGAGTCGGGATGAGACAGACAGACAGGCAGGCAGCGTTTTCAGCCAGTCGAAATCATGAATCAGCTAGTCAATATTATAAATCAGCTGGCATCATTGTTATGGATATATATATACAAAGAAATGTCAATTGAAAAAAGGTCAAACGAAACTAAGTGCTGCTAGTTTGCAAACTTTCCAGCTTCCGTTTGAAGTGATTGTTTCAGCTGTGTTGTTGGCTATCTCCTCTGAACAACAGTGTCCTGATGAGTGAGCACATTTTCTATGCCAGGCGAAATCACGCCTCATTAGCTCATTGTTATGAATGTATCCAAATAAATGTCACCAGAAAACAGCTTACGCAAATGCAGCTACTTTGCTGTTATTCTGGCTGCACTTTTTGACT
The DNA here is from genome assembly GCF_964263955.1 of Coregonus lavaretus. Lineage (NCBI taxonomy): Eukaryota > Metazoa > Chordata > Actinopteri > Salmoniformes > Salmonidae > Coregonus > Coregonus lavaretus. The sequence goes on along the minus strand of NC_140012.1, from coordinate 35,565,057 downwards.
TGACTGTAAGTTATCCGTGGTTGGCTAGCTAGTAAGCAAGGGATAAGAACTATTGCCAGCCAGTATGGCAATGGAACATTTAGGACGAATGACTGGGTCGCGTCCATAGATACAGAACAAAAAGACTGAATGACTGGGTCGCGTCTCTGACCAAGAAGGAGAGTGATGGAGTGCTGCATCAGATGACCTGGCCTCCACAATGAGTTGGACCACAGAGTGAAGGAAAACCAGCCAACAAGTGCTTAGCATATGTGGGAACTCCTTCAAGACTGTTGGAAAAGCATTACAGGTGAAGCTGGTTGAGAGAATGTCAAGAGTGTGCAAAGCTGTCAAAGGCAAAGGGTGGCTACTTTGAAGAATTGAAAATCTGAAATATATTTTGATTTGTTTAACACATTTTTGGTTACTACATGATTCCATATGTGTTTTTTCATAGTTTTGATGTCTTCACTATTATTCTACAATGTAGAAAATAGTCCAAATAAAGAAAAACCCTGGAATGAGTAGGTGTGTCCAAACTTGACTGGTACTGTATGTCAATCATTATTTGAATAAGTTGGTAACCCGTTGTATAAAGTGATAATGCCCTCAAAGCCTGTGTTTGGAGGATATATTGGCACGGTTTGCCGGCCCTCGACTTAGTCTCGGGCCTAACAACACCCGTGCCAATATATCCTTCAAACACCGGCTTCTCTGGCATTATCACTTAAGTAGATGTCAGAGTGGAGTGCAATGACATAACGGTTTTCTTCAATTATTGAGTTATTAGTCACACAATCATCATAGCCCGATGATAAAGAAGTCACAACGAAAGCATGCTGGTGTTTCTCTACATTATATTCCCACATTCACAGTTTTTGTGTGCAATAAGACCAACGCGGCATATGTAATGGTTTGAAAATGGAGCAATAGCTTTCAAACATTTTAACAACAGTATATTCCCCATGCTGCATTATAGGAGTCTTAAATCTGCATTTATTTCTATGAGAAACTAGACAGAGCACAATAATATACAGGTGTTGTGTGTTGCACAGATACACAGGCGACTGAAATAGCGCATGCACCATACAGTAACACTGACAAGGGTTAACAAGGGCTTCGACATTTTCGTGTGCTATAAGACCAACGTGGCATATTTATAAATAATTTAAAGAATAGAACAATGCATTTCAGACAATATATTTAACAGTAAAAATATAACTGCAACTGTCAAGTCCTCTTAGCCAGGGGGAGATTGTCATTCTCCCTTTTGGCCAATTAACAAAAGTCCCAACATGACTGCATATAATTGTCACAGCAAAATAATCCTGCAGCAACAGGATTTTAACGCTTAGTCCATAATGTTGCTTGATCGGTGGTTAGGCTATTAGCTGGCCAAAAGTAGGCTACATGAAATGTGCAATAGTGTTAATATAACCGTGTGTTAGTGTGGGTTTTCCGTGAATTTATGTAACTCACGAAGCTCATCTGCATTTCCTGCAGTGCAGGAAAATTCTCTGCAACAAAATGGTAAACCAATTAAGATCCTATATCTGTAGAAATAATATTATCAGTACGTACACAAGCAAATCGGCTTGTAATGTAGGTTACAAGCAAATTACTTTCAAATACAGGATGACATCAAGTCAGGACAAATATGTACAAGCAAATCAATTAAATGTTCCCTGATGTACATCTTAACTTAAATCTTAATATAGTACATTTTTTTAGTAGATCTTTGGACAATATAGTCAGTTAACTCATTACTATGTAGCTATTGAAAATCTGTTTGAGTTGTCCAGGGAAATGTTTAGACTGTCAGTGTTTTCCATCTTCAAGTATCTCTTGCAATGATTCTCTCATGGAGTACCTTTTTAATGCAGATGATGATTTCAAGTAATCACAAATACACACTTGTAAACACTCCACTTTACATTCTCCAAAAATACTAAGGTATTTTTAAATTAGTTCAAAAACCGTTTATATTCTCCTCTTTAAATAGAGATTTCCAGTATCAAATAATGTGACTTGTCTGGTCTGTCACAGAGCAGTCCTGAAGCTTTATACAGACTGCCAGCCTACTAACAACGTCATCACTTCTTGTGAATTCAGTTGTTGACACTCTTTGTCCTCTGACTTAAAGATGCACTATGCAGAAATCGCTCTGCCATTTCCTGGTTGGTAAAATTCTAATAGTACACCTAATTTCAGTTTGTGACAAAACAAGCAAGTATAGTATAGAGAATCATTTTACATTCTAAACTGCTGTGAAATGCTGTATCTTTTCCATAACCACAAATATTGTATTTTCAGCTGTAAGAAGCTGGTGTACAAATCCGAAAGTAAAAGACCCAAAAACTAAACTTAACGAAAGCATAGAAATAGCGCACATAGAACAGATCTACTGCTTCTTAGACTTGCTTTCAATGAGAATGACAGAACTATAACTCTTATTTCTATGTGAATTTGGTCTGGTTGCCCAAAAAAGTTACATATTGCAGCTTTAAATCTGAGGTACAGGAAATTACTTTCGTACTTTCCAGAACCGATCATTTTTGGTACAAAATGTTCAACTCAGTCATTTCCCATTTCGGAGTGGTTTCATATAAGGTGTACAGTAACCTGCTGTGGTCAAATAATTGATGAAAACACACTGCAAAAAAAATAAAGGTGCTTTGTGGTTCTATATATAATCGTTGAGGGCCATATTATTATATTATGAGGTGAGCAACTTAACCTTTTTTAGTTCTATACAGCAGCATTTATTCTAGCAGTGTACACTGCTTGGGCTCTGCCTCTCTCTTGTTCCCCTTAAAAAAACATATTTTATAACCGCCCTTTAACATACACTAAACCACATATTAGGCACAGTAAATCCCTTTCTTTTAGACAAATCAACATGATAAATACACACAGTACAGCACGAGACATGAAACATTTAACTACCTAAACTAGCATCAAACAAATGTCTTACTGTAATTAATATTCATGGCATTTACAACGATGAAATGTGCTACTGTTGTATACCTGATACAGTTAACCTGAATACATGCGTTCCATTTAACTCCTGTAAAATATACCTTAGAACTACGTCAAGTACTATGTATACAGACACATATAACGGCACAATGTGATACAGTTACATTTCCCCAGGTGGATGTCCTATTAAATATTCCCTAATGTGCTATTGTCAAGTCTGTTCTATGAAGCCCATAATCTATCTGTTTATAACTGTACTTATATGTATTATGACTGCCTTATAACTCACTCTGAGCAAGTTCATAATGCATTATAGATACAGTGTTTGCTTAAAATGTTAGTCCATCCATGAGAACAGCTGATAGATAGCATGGCTGTTCTGAGCGAGGATTCTGACAATGAACGAAGGTATAGCAGGTATTTCCCTTATCGTTAAGTTAATATAGCTGATATGTACGCTGGTTAAGTTTTTCCTATGTCAGTGAACACAGATCTTGTTGGTGCGGTATAGCACAATATGCTCATTGTTTTGCATCATTAAGAGAGTGATAGTTAAGTTTCTCATGGATGATAAAGGGCTAAAATACAATTGTTCAATCTCAACATTACTAACAATGGTTTGAAGTTGAGCTTTTGGTTTTTAAAATGCATCCTTATGCTGAAGCTATAATGTACTCACAAATACCCCCCTCCCTCCTTCATAGGTTGCATACCGATTCTCTACCCTTCTCATTGAAAAGCATTGAATTGGTGTAAGCATCGACTGGGGAGAGTTTCAGCTAACGTTAGAGCGTTTCGCCTAGAGAATTCATGATAGGCAGTGTGCAAGTGCACACTTCAGAAGAAGGATAGAGAATTGGGATGCAACCATAGTTCCCCCCCCCCCCCCCTCCTCCTCCCTAGTTGATCATGGGGTCATCCCCGCCAGGCGAGGCCAGCACAGGGACACTAACGAAGGGTACATCCTTGGTCTTGTCCTCCCTGAGCGAGGTGGAGTTGGTCTGGTGGGACACGGAGGTGAAGGACAGATGGTCGTGCTCTAGTATTGCCAGGCGGTCCTGTGGTTTCTCCTTCTTCAGATAGAACATCTTCCTCAGTGTCTTCAGCTGCTGCAGCTCACAGAAGGTCTCCAAGACAACCAGCATCACGACCAGGCCCAGGAGGAGGTAGACTGGAGAGAGAGGAGGGGTTACTAGAGGAACTATTATCAATCACAGAAGGTCTCAAGGACCACCAGCATCACAATCAGGACAAGCAACAGGTGGGGGTGGGGGGGGGTTGCATGGAAGAAAAAAAAAATCTTTAGCAATATTTACTCATGTATTCATGCGAATAATGCTCATTGAAATGAGAGGGAGAGATGAGTTGACCTTTAGAAGAGGAAGCAACACTAACTGAGACTGAGAAATGAGGTGACCTTAGTAGTGGAAGCAACTTTTGGTGAGAGGAGGTGACCTTAGCAGACGCTCTTATCCAGAGCAACTTACAGTTAGTACATTAATCTTAAGAAAGCTAGGTAGGACAACCACATATCACAGTAAGTACATTTTTCCTCAATAATATAGCTATCAGCAAAGTCAGAGCTAGTAAAAAAAAAAGTTTGAGTGTTAGTTCACAAAAAAAGGGGATGCTGTGGGATTATTTAAGATTCTCTTTGAAGAGGAAGTGTTTCAGATGTTTTCGGAAGATGGGCAGGGACTCTACTGTCCTAGCTTCAGGGGGAAGCTGGTTCCACCATTGGGGTGCCAGGACAGAGACGAGGTTGGACTGGGATGAGCGGGAGCTGCCCTCCAGGTAGGGGTGGGAGGGCCAAGAGACCAGAGCTGGCAGAATTGAGTGCTCGGGTTGGGGTGTAGGTTTTGAGCATAGCCTGAAGGTAGGGAGGGGCAGTTCCTCTTGCTACTTGGCAAGCAAGTACCATGGTCTTGTAGTGGATGCAAGCTTCCTTGGGACGGTTGAAAACCAGGCGGGCTGCAGCGTTCTAGATAGGTTGCAGGGGTTTGATGGCACAAGCGGGGAGCCCAGCCAACAGCGAGTTGCAGCAATCCAGACGGGAGATGACAAGTGCCTGAATTAGGACCTGCGACGCTTCCGGTGTGAGGTAGGGTCGTACTCTACAGATGTTGTAGAGCATGAACTGCTATGATGTCTGCAGAGAACGACAGGGTGTTGTCCAGGGTCACAGCAAGGTTCTTATCACTCTGGGATGGGGCCACTGTGGAGTTGTCAACCATGATGGAGAGGTCTTTGAGTGGGCAGGCCTTCCCGGGAGGAAGAGCAGCGCAGTCTTGTCGAGGTTGAGCTTGAGGTGGTGGGCCGACATCCAAGCGGAGATATCTGCCAGGCACGCAGAGATGCGTGTTGCCACTCGGGTGTCAGAAGGGGGGGAAGGAGAAAAGTAGTTAAGTGTCAACCGCATAGCAATGATAGGAGAAACCATGTGAGGATATGACGGAGCTGAGTGACGTGGTGTATAGAGAGAAGAGGAGAGGGCCTAGAACCGAGCCCCAGGGTACACCAGTCGTGGGAGTACGTGCTGCTGACGCAGATCATCTCCACGTCACCATGTAGGACGCAACCCATGAGTGTGCAGAGCCTGAGATGCCCAGCCCTGATGGTTCATGGTGTCGAAGGCAGCGGCTAGATCTAGGAGGATGAGAACAGAGGATAGCTTTGGCAGTGTGGAGAGCCTCTGTGACATAGAGAAGAGCAGTCTCGGTTGAGTGACCTGTCTTGAATTCTGACTGGTTAGGGTCACGAAGATAGTTCTGAGAGAGCGATAGCGAGAGAGTTGGTCAGAGACAGTACGCTCAAGTGTTTTGGAAAGAAAAGAAAGGGATACCGGTCTGTAGTTTTTGACGTCAGAGGAATCGAGTGTTGGTTTCTTGAGGAGAGGAGCGACTCGGGCCATTTTGAAGTCAGAGGTGACGTAGTCAGGGATGAGTTGATGAGGGAAGTGAGGAATGGGAAAAGGTCTCTAGAGATAGTCTGGAGGAGGGGATGGGGTCGAGCGGGCAGGATGTCGGGCGGCCGGACCTCACTAGTCGCAGGATTTCATCTGGAGAGAGAGGGGAGAAAGATGTCAAGACGTAGGGTAGTTCTGTGTGAAAGGGACCAGTGGACTCAAATCGGCTGAGTGAATGAGAAGCGGATGTCGTTAACCTTCTTTTCAAAGTGGTTGACAAATTTGTCCGCAGAGAGGGAGGGGGTGGAGGATTAAGGAGGGAGGAGAAGGTGGAAAGGTGTTTACTAGGGTTAGAGGCAGAAGCTTGACATTTAGAGTGATATAAAGTGGCTTTAGCGGCAGATACAGATGAAGAGAAGGTAGAGAGGAGGGAGTGGAAGGATGATAGGTCCTCCGGAAGGTTAGTTTTTCTCCATTTTCGCTCAGCTGCTCTCAACCTTGTTCTGTAAGTTCGCAATGAAACACTCGGCCACGGAGCAGGAGGGGAGGGCCGAGCCGGCCGGGAGGAAAGGGGACAGTGCGAGTCATAGGATGCGGAAATTGAGGAGTAGAGTTGAAAAGGCAGAATCAGGAGATAGGAGGGAGAAGGATTTAGCAGAAGGGAGAGATGATAGGAGAGGAGACAGTAGTGGGAGAGAGAGCGCTAAGATTGCGACGGGGCATGACCGTCTGTATAGGGGCTGAGTGGCTAGGGTTGGAGGAAAGGGAGACAAAAGGAAACAAAGTAGTGATCAGAGACCTGGAGGAGGGTTGCAGTGAGATTAGCAGGCGAACAGCCTCGAGTAAAGATGAGGTCAAGCGTATTGCCTGCTTTGTGAGTGGGAGGGGACTGGGAAAGGGTGAGGTCAAGAGGCAAGGAGGGGAAAGAGAGAGATGGAAAGAAATTAAATCAAAGACAGACTTCTGGAGGTTGAAGTCGCCAAGTACGAAGAGAGGTGAGCCATTGTCAGAAAATGAGCTTATCAAAGTGTCAAGCTCATTGAGGAATAAAAAAGAAAGAACCAACTCTAAGGGCACCTGGTGGGTGATTGTTGTTGTCATCTATGTTACGCTTGAGTGGACAAGTGACAGCATGTAATTCAAATGAAGAGATGGACAGGCGAGAGAGGGAGAAAATAGAAAATCTCCAATTTGGAGAAATGAGTAGCCCTGTGCCACCACCGCGACGACCAGATGCTCTCGGACTATGAGAGAAAACTTAGTCAGATGAAGAGAGAGCAGCTGGAGTAGCAGTGTTCTCTGGGGTGATCTAGGTCTCCGTCAGGGCCAAAAAGTCAAGGGACTGAAGGGCAGCATAGGCTGAGATGAACTCTGTGTTCTTGAAAGCAGATCAGCAGTTCCAAATGCTGCCAGAGACCAAGAATTCCACATGGGTTGTGCGCGCATGGTACACTAAATTAGAAGAGTTGCAGCCAAGGTGTGGGGAGCATCTGTAAAGTCTACATGGAGAAGAGCGAACTGGGATAGAAAACACACAGTCACCAAAGCTACAAAAGAGCAAAATTAGATCATCTGAAAATAACTAGGTAAAATACTCAAGAGAGAGTTACGTGGCGCCTTCCCCTCTTTCCTTCCTCGAACAACTCCACAGAACTGTCTTTGGTTCAGCGACGGTCTTAGTTTTGCGACAAGACCTCCACTGACACGGTCGCAGCTGAACTTAGAAGAGGAAGAAACACTAGGAGAGAAGTGACCAGATTTTTTTTACCAGCCAAAATATTAGTATGCTTTCTAATGTTTCAAAAACAACTAAATGTATTACTAGCTTAACTTCATTTCGTTTTTGTGACCTGCGTCTTTTAACCAATGTATACTACATGGCCAAAAGGTTGTGGACACCCCTTAGAATTAGTGGATTCGGCTACACCCTGACAGGTGTATAGAATCGAGCACACAGCCATGCAACCTCCATAGACAAACATTGGCAGTAGCATTGCCTGTACTGAAGAGCTCAGTGACATTCAACATGGACCCCTTCATAGGATGCCAACTTTCCAACAAGTCAGTTTGTAAGAATTCTGCCCTGCTAGAGCTGCCTAGGTCAACTGTAAGTGCTGTTATTGTGAAGTGGAAATGTCTAGGAGCAACAACGGCTCAGCCGCGTAGTGGTAGGCCACACAAGCTCACAGAACAGTACCGCCGAGTGCTGAAGTGCGTAGTGCATAAAAAATAATCTGTCCTCGGTTGCAACACTCACTACCGAGTTCCAAACTGCCTCTGGAAACAACGTCAGCCAAATAACTGTTCATCAGGAGCTTCATGAAATGGGTTTCCATGGCCGAGCAGCCGCACACAAGCCTAAGATCACCATGTGCAATGCCAAGCGTCGGCTGGAGTGGGGTAATGCTCGCCGCCATTGAACTCTAGAGCAGTGGACACGCGTTCTCTGGAGTGATTAATCATGCTTCACCATCTGGCAGTCTGACGGACAAATCTGCCCCAATGCATAGTGCCAACTGTAAAGTTTGGTGGAGGAGGAATAATGGTCTGGAGCTGTTTTTCATGGTTCGGGCTAGGCCCCTTAGTTCCAGTGAAGGGAAATCTTAACGCTACAGCATACAAATGACATTCTAGATGATTCTGTGCTTCCAACTTTGTGGCAATAATTCATTTGATGATACAGCAGTAACAATACAAGGATATACACCTGGCACATCTAAAGCCTTTTCTTTTGGGGTGTTGCTATAGGCCACCAAGCGCTAACAGTCAGTATCTAAATAACATGTGTGAAATGCTTGATAGTGTATGTGATGTAAACAGAGAGGTCTACTTTCTTGGGAACCTGAATATTGACTGATTTTCATCAAGCTATCCGCTCAAGAGGAAGCTTCCCGCTGTAACCAGTGCCTGTAATCTGGTTCAGGTTATTAATCAACCTACCAGGGTGTTTACAAACACTACAGAAACAAGATCATTCACAAGTATTGGTCACATTTTTAGTAATACTGTAGAACATTGTTCTAAAGCTGTATCCGTACCCATTGGATGCAGTGATCACAATATAGTGGCTATATTAGGCCTAAAATAGTGTATAAGAGATCATACAAAATATTTTGCTGTGACTTATATGGATGATGTTAAAAATATTTGTTGGTCTGATGTGATTAATAAGGAACATCCAGATGTTGCACTTGATGAATTTGTGAAATTGCTTCTTCCAATTATTGATAAACATGCACCTGTTAGGAAATTGACTGTTAGAACTGTTAAGGCTCCATGGTTTGATGAGGAATTGAAACACGGTGTGGTTGAAAGAGATGGGACAAAAGGAGTGGCTAATAAGTCTGGCTGCACATCTGACTGGCTGACTTACTGAAAATTGAGAAATTATGTGACTAAACTCATGGCTTATTCATTAGAAAACCATTTGATATTGCCAATTATTTTAATGATTACTTCAATGGCAAAGTGGGCAAACTTAGGCAGGAAATGCCAACAACGAACAGTGAGCCATCTTACTCATGCATTAAAAAAAAAAAATGAAAGAAAGAAAAGCCTTGCAAGTTATAATTTTTTTAAGTTAATGTGAGAGAGGTGGAAAAATTATTGATATCGATCAATAATGACAAACCTCCTGGCATTGACAACTTAAATGGAAAGCTACGGAGGATGGTAGCTGACTATATAGCCACTCATATCTTTATTCTGAGCCTAGAGGAAAGACTTTGTCCTCAGGCCTGGAGGGAAGCTAAAGTCTTTCCACTACACAAGAGTGGTAAAGCGGTCTTTACTGGTTCTAACAGCAGACCTATCAGCTTGCTGCCAGCTCTTAGCAAACTATTGGAAAAAATTGTGTTTGACAAGATACAATGCTATTTCTCTGTAAACAAATTAACAGACTTTCAGCATGCTTATATACAGTGAGGGGAAAAAGTATTTGATCCCCTGCTGATTTTGTACGTTTGCCCACTGACAAAGAAATGATCAGTCTATAATTTTAATGGTAGGTTTATTTGAACAGTGAGAGACGGAATAACAACAAAAAAATCCACAAAAACACATGTCAAAAAATTTTGAAATTGATTTGCATTTTAATGAGGGAAATAAGTATTTGACCCCCTCTCAATCAGAAAGATTTCTGGCTCCCAGGTGTCTTTTATACAGGTAACGAGCTGAGATTAGGAGCACACAGCTTGTTACCTGTATAAAAAGACACCTGTCCACAGAAGCAATCAATCAGATTCCAAACTCTCCACCATGGCCAAGACCAAAGAGCTCTCAAAGGATGTCGGGGACAAGATTGTAGACCTACACAAGGCTGGAATGGGCTACAAGACCATCGCCAAGCAGCTTGGTGAGAAGGTGACAACAGTTGGTGTGATTATTCGCAAATGGAAGAAACACAAAATAACTGTCAATCTCCCTCGGCCTGGGGCTCCATGCAAGATCTCACCTTGTGGAGTTGCAATGATCATGAGAACGGTGAGGAATCAGCCCAGAACTACACGGCAGGTAGCTTAGTGGGTAAGAGCGTTGTGCCAGTAACCGAAAGGTCGCTGGTTCTAATCCCCGAGCCGACTAGGTGAAAAATCTGTCGATGTGCCCTTAAGCAAGGCACTTAACCCTAATTGCTCCTGTAAGTCGCTCTGGATAAGAGCGTCTGCTAAATGTATAATAAATAAAATAAATAAATCTTGTCAATGATCTCAAGGCAGCTGGGACCATAGTCACCAAGAAAACAATTGGTAACACACTACGCCGTGAAGGACTGAAATCCTGCAGCTCGCAAGGTCCCCCTGCTCAAGAAAGCACATATACAGGGCCGTCTGAAGTTTGCCAATGAACATCTGAATGATTCAGAGGAGAACTGGGTGAAAGTGTTGTGGTCAGATGAGACCAAAATCGAGCTCTTTGGCATCAACTCAACTCGCCGTGTTTGGAGGAGGAGGAATGCTGCCTATGACCCCAAGAACACCATCACCACCGTCAAACATGGAGGTGGAAACATTATGCTTTGGGGGTGTTTTTCTGATAAGGGGACAGGACAACTTCACCGCATCAAAGGGACGATGGACGGGGCCATGTACCGTCAAATCATGGGTGAGAATCTCCTTCCCTCAGCCAGGGCATTGAAAATGGGTTGTGGATGGGTATTCCAGCATGACAATGACCCAAAACACACGGCCAAGGCAACAAAGGAGTGGCTCAAGAAGAAGCACATTAAGGTCCTGGAGTGGCCTAGCCAGTCTCCAGACCTTAATCCCATAGAAAATCTGTGGAGGGAGCTGAAGGTTCGAGTTGCCAAACGTCAGGCTCGAAACCTTAATGACTTGGAGAAGATCTGCAAAGAGAGTGGGACAAAATCCCTCCTGAGATGTGTGCAAACCTGGTGGCCAACTACAAGAAACGTCTGACCTCTGTGATTGCCAACAAGGGTTTTGCCACCAAGTACTAAGTCATGTTTTGCAGAGGGGTCAAATACTTATTTCCCTCATTAAAATGCAAATCAATTTATAAAAATGTTTGACATGTGTTTTTCTGGATTTTGTTGTTGTTATTCTGTCTCTCACTGTTCAAATAAACCTACCATTAAAATTATAGACTGATCAAGTCTTTGTCAGTGGGCAAACGTACAACATCAGCAGGGGATCAAATACTTTTTTCCCTCACTGTAGAAGAGCACTCAACATGTACTGCACTGACAAATGATGATTGGTTGAAAGAAATTGATAATAAGATTGTGGGAGCTGTACTGTTAGATTTCAGTGCAGCCTTTAATATTATTGACCATATCCTTTTGTTGAGAAAAAGTATGTGTTTTTGCTTTTCAACCTCTGCCATATCGTGGATTCAGAGCTATCTAACAGAACTCAAACGGTTCTCTTTAATGGAAGCTTCTCTATTGTCAAACATGTAAAGTGTGGTCTACCGCAGGGCACCTCTCTAGGCCCTCTACTCTTTTCTATTTTTACCAATGACCTGCCACTGGCTTTAAAAAAAGCATGCGTGCCCATATATGCTAATGATTCAACCACTGATGCATTAGCAACCACAGCTAATGAAGTCATTGAAACCCTTAACAAAGAGTTGCAGTCTGTTTTGGAATGGGTGGCCAGTAATAAACTAGTCCTCAACATCTCTAAAACTAAGAGCATTGTATTTGGTACAAATCATTCCCTAAGTTTTAGACCTCAGCTGAATCTGGTAATGAATGGTGTGGCTGTTGAACAAGTTGAGGAGACTAAATTACTTGGTGTTACCTTAGATTTTAAACTGTCATGGTCAAAACATATAGATTCAATGGTTGTAAAGATGTGGAGAGGTCTGTCTGTAATAAAGAGATGCTCTGCTTTTTTTGACACCACACTCCACAAAGCAAGTCCTGCAGGCTCTAGTTTTATCTTATATAGATTATTGTCATGTCATATGCTTAGGTGCTGCAAAGAAATACCTAGTTAAGCAGCAGCTGGCCCAGAACAGAGGGCTAATATTAATACTATGCATGCCAGTCACTCTTGGCTAAGAGTTGAGGAAAGAAACATTAATGTGTTGGAAATTCCAAATGGTTTGCATAGTCAACTTACACACAGCACTGACACAGCACAGTCCCCAGGTCCAGAACAAACTCAAGGAAACATACAGTATATCCATCTTATATAGCACAAGTGAACAGCAAACCTGGTTTCAAAAAAACAAAGCGACACCACACGGCACAACGCCGCTCCCCCATGTGACCTAGTTTTTGTGTACTGTTGTGTTTTGTACTGACATGTATGTGTAACTGATAAATGCACACACACTACATGTTTTGAAATGTACAGCACCAGTCAAAAGTTTGGACACACCTACTCATTCAAGGGTTTTTATTTATTTTTTACATTGTAGAATAATAGTGAAGACATTAAAACTATGAAATAACACATATGGAATCATGTAGTAACCAAATAAGTGTTAAACAAATCAAAATATTTTATATTTGAGATTCTTCAAAGTAGCCAGCCTTTGCCTTGATGACAGCTTTGCACACTCTTGGCATTCTTTCAACCAGCTTCACCTGGAATGCTTTTCCAACAGTCTTAAAGGAGTTCTCAAATATGCTGAACACTTGTTGGCTGCTTTTCCTTCACTCTGCGGTCCAACTCATTGTGGAGGCCAGGTCATCTGATGCAGCACTCCATCACTCTCCTTGGTCAAATAGCCCTTACACAGCCTAGAGGTGTGTTTTGGGTCATTGTCCTGTTGAAAAACAAATGAAAGTCCCACTAAGCCCAAACCAAATGGGATGGCGTATCGCTGCAGAATGCCGTGGTAGCCATGCTGGGTAAGTGTGCCTTGAATTCTAAATAAATCACTGACATTGTCACCAGCAATGCACCCCCACACCATCACACCTCCTCCTCCATGCTTCATGGTGGGAACCACACATGCGGATATCATCTGCTCACCTACTCTGCGTCTCACAAAGACACGGCGGTTGGAACCAAAAATCTCAAATTTGGACTCATCAGACCAAAGGACATTTTTCCACCGGTCTAATGTCCATTGCTCGTGTTTCTTGGCCCAAGCAAGTCTCTTCTTATTATTGGTGTCCTTCAGTAGTGGTTTCTTTGCAGCAATTCGACCATGAAGGCCTGATTCACGCAGTCTCTTCTGAACAGTTGATGTTGAGGTGTGTCTGTTACTTGAACTCTGTGTAGCATTTATTTGAGCTGCAATCTGAGGTGCAGTTACCTCTAATGCACTTATCCTCTGCAGCAGAGGTAACTCTGGGTCTTCCTTTCCTGTGGCGGTCCTCATGAGAGGCAGTTTCATCATAGCGCTTGATGGTTTTTGCAACTGCACTTGAAGAAACGTTAATGTCTTAAAGTAATGATGGACTGTCGTTTCTCTTTGCTTAGTTGAGCTGTTCTTGCCATAATATGGCCTTGGTCTTTTACCAAATAGGGCTATCTTCTGTATACCACCCCTTCCTTGTCACAACAACTGATTCGCTCAAACTGATTAAGGAAAGAAATTCCACAAATTAACTTTTAACAAGGCACACCTGTTAATCGAAATGCATTCCAGGTGACTACCTCATGAAGCTGGTTGAGAGAATGCCAAGAGTGTGCAAAGCTGTCATCAAGGCAAAGGGTGGCTACTTTGAAGAATCTCAAATATAAAATATATTTGGATTTGTTTAACACTTTTTTGGTTACTACATGATTCCATGTGTTACAATGTAGAAAATAGTACAAATAAAGAAAAACCCTGGAATGAGTAGGTGTCCAAACTTTTGACTGGTACTGTATGTCAATTGTAAAGTATTTTGTCTGTAATGTCTTTTTTGTTGTGTCGTACCCCAGTAAGACTAGCTGTCGCCATTGGCGACGGCTAATGGGGATCCTAATAGATCAATAAAACGTTAACAGGACAAGGAGAGGTAAGCGAGTGGGTGGGGCCCAGGGTCATAGTATTATTAACAGTATGTCATGCAGCATGATAGAGAGAGAGAAACAGTCAGTCAGTGAGAGGTGTCTGCCTTGTCTGTCTAGTGACAGGAGGGCAGGAGTAGTAGTTCCTGCAAAACAGTCTGCTGAGTGATTAGTGATGTCATTCTCTCATAGTGACAAACACATTCTGGAATGCAATGCCCCCTGCTCCCACGATCCCCCATACAACCACTACTGAATAGGCCATCTGAAGCTCTCCTTTCCTCCTCTCCTCTACCTCTCAATGAGCCAGTGATGACTCTTAGCTGACTCAGCTCCTAGGATGGAAAACAACCTCACAACAGTATTAGTTTTTCTATTGCTGTGACCTAATCTTACCACTAGGTGGGAGTGAGAGAGCTGATGATCACAGTAAGCAGCATGAAGTAGAAAGGTTTGTGTTAATTTTCCCTCACTGGTTATAATAATTATTAACTAGAATGTAGATACACTGCATGACGTTAGACCTCAACACAATAGGCTTTGCCAAGCCTTTCCTGTGAATCCAATGTGACCAACTATATACTGATCAAGATAATTTTTAGGAAGGATATGTGAAGATTCTCAGTCAACCAAACTTCAAAAACATGCCAGAAGTACTGAAGGCAATCCACATCAAATATACAGGACCCCCTATTAAGTTCAAATCAGCCTTTTTCTCTATTCTTAGCCTCAAGATGTATTTCAAGCCTGAAGCTTCTGAACAGAATGAGAAACTCTCCAAGAGCATTCAGAGCCTCAAGGTGTTGTGGCTCTCTATTTGTCTGGATAGTTTCGTTTGCTTTAATCAGAGGCACCCAAATATGGTACCATTCATCAAACTTTAAAGCCACAATCTGAGATTCGTTCAACAGCAGCCTCACCACTTTTTTCCCTATAGAGCTGAGGGATACGGCTGGAGAAATGTAACCTCTCTCAAATTCGTAGATTAAGCTATGGATGTAAGGACTGTGACAGTCCATGAGATCAACATGATAGTAAACAAACAACGTATAGCTTCAGCAATAAGACATTGTTTACAAATAATGGAGTAAAACAACATGAGGGGTAAACTACAAAGCAGGATCAAAGAGTTAGCCAGCTAACTTGCCTAAATATTGTAAAATAACTTTTTATTTGTTTGAAAGAATCTTGAAATGGACATGGTCTAATTTACTCAAAAACCACATATCTAGGCTTAGCTTTCTTAAAGCTGCAATATGTAACCTTTTGGGCAACCCAACCAAATTCACATAGAAATGTGAGCTACAGATATGTAATTAACGCGATAGATCTGTTATATGTGCGCTATTTCTATGCTTCCTGTTAAGTTTCGTTTTTGCGTCTTTTACTTTCGGTTTTGTACACCAGCTTCAAACAGCTGAATATACAATATTTTATACAACTATGAGAATTTTTGCAACTAGGAAATGGCAGAACGATTTCTGCATATTGCACCTTT
Source organism: Coregonus lavaretus (assembly GCF_964263955.1). Taxonomy (NCBI): domain Eukaryota; kingdom Metazoa; phylum Chordata; class Actinopteri; order Salmoniformes; family Salmonidae; genus Coregonus; species Coregonus lavaretus. The sequence goes on along the minus strand of NC_140012.1, from coordinate 35,549,282 downwards.
AATGAACCAGAAAATCCTTTATCGAAGTTACTTAACTCATTGATTGTGCTTTGTAGTAGACCCCTCGTTCAAATTTTTTTTTTTAAATACTCACCAGTGATTCCGACTTTATAGAGCTGTCTGAACCTCTGGTTGAAGGACTCCCCTGGTACGTAATCTCCCAGTCCAATGGTACTTAGTGATATAAAACAGAAGTAGATGCTTTCCAGGAAGTTCCAGTTCTCCTCTAGGGAGGAGAAGATGGCCGCCGGGATGAGAAAGAAACAGGAAGCAGCCAGGATGGCGAGGAGTGTGGCGTGGACCACGGCTACGACAGGCTTGGACAGGCCCCAGCGGGTCGACACGTACATGACTGGGCGGCGCGTGCTGAAGACCATGATGCGTTGGACCACGGCGGTGAGGAAGAGGAGGGTGAAGGGGATGCCGATCACAGAGTAAACGATACAGAAGGCTTTGCCTCCATCGGAGAGTGGAGCAGTGTGGCCATATCCTGGATGAAACACATAAAGGGACATTGACAGGTTAGTTGAGAGAATGATCAATGTAAATGTAGCCTTTAACTTTCACATTAAAAAGGAAATGTGTTTCTTAACACCAAAAATATGCCTATTGCACACTAGAGAAAACACTAGAGTTGCACCCTTTCCTTTTGTTTAATCCGTTTCTGAACAACAAAACAAGATATATATTGTCAGTAGCTCAAGTCTTTGTTTCTTTGGCAAAGCCTTATATACTTGCTAGTTTTTAAAGCTGTTTACAACAATAGCAAGGAGCAACAGAACACCATATTATCTCATGTAGACAGGCAAACCAGCATAGCCATGACAGCAGAGGGGGTTGAGCACTCTGTCCTGTAGCTCATGGCACTCACACGTGAAGTTGACATTAAAGAAAAGAGAATGTAGCATGTTTTGGTTAAGTGTTCCTGGCATGAGTGTTTTAAATGCAATGGCCCTCCAACACAACCATGCAGATTTGGAACTCAACTAAGCTACTTTATATGTCAGAGAAGGCCTACAATGATACATTGTCATCAATATCTTTACTATGTCAAAAAAGTTGTCCGGAATGTTATCCTGCAGTAAAATTCTCTCTATCAAGTAATGTGATGGACGGTTATGACAAGATGAGCTGATGGAACATTGAGAGAGATTGAATGTAAAGTATTACCATGTGTGACTGACCTGACACCAAAAAGAAAGCTCCCCTCTGAGAAAATAAAGTGACCTCTTTACTGCAGTAACAGGCTACTGCTACCATAGCGTCCTATCAAGAAGCAATGTGGTGGATTGTAATGACTAGAACTGAGCTGAGTGAGTTCTTCTATACCAGGGTTTCCCAAACTCGGTCCTTGGGACCCCAAGGGGTGCACGTTTTGGTTTTTGCCCTAGCACTACACAGCTGATTCAAATAATAAACTAATCATCAAGCTTTGATCATTAGAATCAGTGTTAGGGCAAAAACCAAAACGTGCACCCCTTGGGGTCCAGAGGACCGAGTTTGGGAAACGCTGTCTATACCACCTGTGAAACTAATAGCTCTACACCATAGCTTCCCTTACTTTACTTTTTCATGGATCTCTCTGGCTGTATTATGACTATTGTATATTTTCTTGTGTTTCATTGTTGCAATTAAAAGAGTACATAGCTTTCTGTGTGAGGAAAATGTGACTTTTTGAGAAGGAACTGTGGTAGGTGACTTGAGTCATGTCATGGAAGTATTGAATGACAATAGATCCCTAATCTTGTCGAACCGGATTGTCTGCAGTCGGCACGCCCATATTTCCCAGCTTTAGGCCTATCCTTGTGACTATGGTCTATTTACATGGGACCACACACTAAGCCTATGTATCACCTGGGACTTAAGGTGCAACGAACTCAGACACCAATTTCAAAATGGCCTATATGTTGAAAGCACAGAGTCAAAGATAACTTAACTTCTGGGTGTCTTTATATCACATGGGTTAGGACCAAAGTTCTACAAAGACATGAAACTAATGTAGGCCTTTTACGCAATAGGCTATAAGATAAGGAGGCTGTTATATGCAACACCTATTCAAAAGATAAACGCATTTGCTGTCTGATCTGAAGAATGTAATGCTGGTATCCCATCCCTAAACATTACTTATGTGAGGCCTACATACAACTACATATTTTGTAACTTAAAGTTAGGCTCACACGGCATTGAGGACTTAAATTATGTGTTGTTTTCTTTTAAAGTCGGTAATCATTGGTGGGAGTGTCAAATTACAGACCCAGGCTTGTAGGCTTTTTTTAAAGGATAAATGTGTTAATTGCGTGAGAAAGAACGTGCTCTTGCTCACTGCATAAATACAGACAAGCAGGCAGACAGACAGACAGACAGACATTGAGGGCATACTGTATATTATCATGGTGTAGAGTGTCGCGAAAGGATACATTTCAGTGTCACAGGCAAAATAATGCAACCTGCTTTCAGGAAGGTCGTGTGCCTACGTTACAGGACGGTTATGACAATAATCAACTATATTACCACCATACATGACTACGTAAGCAAGCAACTCCCTTATTTTTCTGAAAATAGAGCTATTAAAAGCAACAAATATCTGAATGGCACCTATTCATTTCTCGGGGCGATGCGCCGACGCAGAACGCGCTTTGACGCGGAGCCTGCATCACCTCCTGCGAGCCCCGTAGATGTCATTCAACGTTCCATCGATAGATGGCTGAAAAGTAGTAGCCTACACTTAAAATAGGCCACTGACTGACTCACCTGTGGTAGACAATACAGTACTGGCGAAAAACAGCGAGGAGGTGAAGTCCCAATTCCAATTTGCCGATGCGTTGTTGAGAATGGACACTCCATAGTTACTGGCCTCGAGCGCTTTCTCCAAAAACTCCTCGAGGCGTTCTTCCGATAGACATTCGTTATCTTGGAGGAATTGTTTTTTGATGGTTCGGAGTTCCTGGCGTAGAAGGTCTTCGTAAGGCAGTTCCACAGAGGAAAAGACAACAGCTCCGAATATAAGATACAGAATATAGCCCAAGACTAGAAACAAAAAATACCATGTCGATTTGTGACTTTCTATCAACCGCACACACGAATTGTTAGTTAGCGATTGTAGCATTTTCCAAGAGTTCTTGAATCATGAAGTTGATAGGCTACAGTTGATATCCTTGTCATAAACAATGAATAGCCTAGACGCTACAATTGTAACAACGTCGGCTACAATGTCTTCTAGCTTATTTCTAGTTAACACATGCGCGGTCCTTAGCAACAGCTATGGATATACTACGATCAAAAGCAAAGCGTATGATGAGAATCGTTTATTTTCCGTCCCTTCTCTCTATCTGTTTGGAGAGGCTATATGGACACGCCTGGTGCCCAAATTGATGACGTTTGTCTTGCACCGAGAGTCGAGTGGAGACGAACGGATTCGGTTCAGTTTGTCTTCCTGATGAGCACTTCCCAGCTAGGTAGTTTATGCTTGTGGCTAGAAACTTAAGCAATACTTTGAAACTTGTCTGCCGATGTTGGTATCATTCCGTTTTTATCGGAGTAATTTTTTTTTTTTTCTCTTATTTTTTTTATTTTTTTAATGTTAGACAATGTCGTACTTGTAGGCTACATTTTCGGTTAAAATCACTACAATAAATGTGTTTTAGCTGTCACCCTGGCCTGATTGATTTTGGCTACACTATATATACTGAACAAAAATATAACAGCAACAATTTCAACGATTTTACTGAGTTAGAGTTCATATAAGGAAATCAGTCAATTGAAATGAATTCATTAGGCCCTAATCTATGAATTTCACTTGACTGGGCAGGGGCGCAGCCATGGGTGGGCCAGCCAATCAGAATGAGTTTTTCCCCACAAAAGGGCTTTATTTCAGACAGAAATACTCCTCAGTTTCATCAGCTGTCCAGGTGGCTGGTCTCAAATCCAATCAAACTTTATTTGCCACATGCGCCGAATACAACAGTGAAATGCTTACTTACAAGCCCTTAACCAACAATGCAGTTTTTAAGAAAAGGAAAAAAAGTGTTAAGTAAAAAATAATTAAAGACAATCCCGCAGGTGAATCAGCCGGATGTGAAGGTCCTGGGCTGGCGTGGTTACACGTGGTCGGCAGTTGTGAGGCCGGTTGGACGTACTGCCAAATTCTCTAAAACGACGTTGAAGTCGGCATATGGTAGAGAAATTAACATTAAATTCTCTGGCAACAGCTCTGAAGATACAAGAAGATGGCGCCGACATACATGGCAGCTCTGTTTCTAGCTCTTAAGCAACTTTGCAGCTTTTTGTGTTATTTCTTAAATTATTAGCCCAGAACATTTTTTTTTTATTACATACAGCCGGAAATAACTTTTGGATATCAGAGCGGCGGTAACTCACCAGCATTATGACCAGGAATACGACTTTCCCGAATTGGATCCTTTGTTCATACCCCACAGGGCAATTGAATTTAACCCAGAGGCTAATCCAAGACCCCACCGGCGGAGAAGAGGTATTCGGAGTGGAATTCTAGTCCGACTCAGGAGGCGTGCACACCATCCACCGCTTCCGAGTATATTACTCGCTAATGTTCAGTCTCTGGACAATAAAGTAGACGAGCTCAGGGCGAGGATCTCCTTCCAGAGAGACATCAGGAACTGTAACATACTCTGTTTCACGGAATCATGGCTCTCTCTGGATATACTGTCCCCGTCCATACAGCCAGCTGGGTTCTTAGTACATCGCGCAGAAAGGAATAAAGAACTCTCTGGAACAAGAAAGGCGGTGGTGTATGTTTCATGATTAACTACTCATTGTGTGATTCGTGATAACGTACAGAAACTCAAGTCCTTTTGTTCACCCGACCTAGAATACCTCGCAATCAAATGCCGACCGTATTACCTCACAATATATTTTTTTTAGGTTATAGTCACAGCCGTGTATATTCCCCCTCAAGCCGATACCACGACTGCCTTTGTGCAAACTGGAAACCACATATCCTGAGGCCGCATTTATTGTAGCTGGGGATTTTAACAAAGCAAATTTGAGGAAAACGCTACCGAAGTTCTATCAACACATTGCCTGTAGTACTCGCGCTGCAAAAACGCTCAACCATTGTTACTCCCCCTTCTGGGATGGCTATAAGGCCGTAATTCGCCCTAAACACCTAATTCGCCCGCAATGAGGATAACACAGTGCCACCGACGCGGCCCGCTCCCAAGGACTGTGGGCTCTCGTTCTCCGTGGCCGACGTGAGTAAGACATTTATGCGTGTTAACCCTCGCAAGGCTGCTGGCCAAGACGGCATCCCTAGCCGCATCCTCAGAGCATGCGCAGACCAGCTGGCTGGAGTGTTTACGAACATATTCAATCTCTCCCTATCCCAGTCTGCTGTCCCCACTTGCTTCAAGATGTCCACCATCGTTCCTGTACCCAAGAAAGCAAAGGTAACTGAACTAAATGACTATCGCCCCGTAGCACTCACTTCTGTCATCATGAAGTGCTTTGAGAGGCTAGTTAAGGATCATATCACCTCTACCTTACCTGACACCCTAGACCCACTTCAATTTGCATACCGCCCCAATAGATCCAGAGACAATGCAATCGCCATCGCACTGCACACTGCCCTATCTCATCTGGATAAGAGGAATACCTATGTAAGAATGCTGTTCATTGACTATAGCTCAGCCTTCAACACCATAGTACCCTCCATGCTCATCATTAAGCTCGGGGCCCTGGGTCTGAACCCCGCCCTGTGCAACTGTGTTCTGGACTTCCTGACGGGCCGCCCCCAGGGGGTGAAGGTAGGAAACAACACCTCCACTTCGCTGATCCTCAACACAGGGGCCCCACAAGGGTGCGTGCTCAGCCCCCTCCTGTACTCCCTGTTCACCCATGACTGCGTGGCCAAGCACGCCTCCAACTCAATCATCAAGTTTGCAGATGACACAACAGCAGTAGCCCTGATTACCGACAATGACGAGACAGCCTACAGGGAGGAGGTGAGGGCCTTGGTGGAGTGGTGCCAGGAAAATAACCTCTCCCTCAATGTCAACAAAATGAAGGAGCTGATCGTGGACTTCAGGAAACAGCAGAGGAAGCACGCCCCTATCCACATCGATGGGACCACAGTGGAGAAGGTGAAAAGCTTCAAGTTCCTCGGCATACACATCACTGACAATCTGAAATGGTCCACCCAAAACAGACAGTGTGGTGAAGAAGGCGCAACAGCGCCTCTTCAACCTCAGGAGGCTGAAGAAATTTGGCTTGGCCCATAAGACCCTCACAAACTTTTACAGATGCAGAATTGAGACCATCCTGTCGTGCTGTATCACCGCCTGGTACGACAACTGCACCGCCCGCAACCGCAGGGCTCTCCAGAAGGTGGTGCGGTCTGCCCAACGCATCACCGGGGGCACACTGCCTGCCCTCCAGGACACCTACAGCACCCGACGTCACAGGAAGGCCAAAAAGATCATCAAGGACATCAACCACCCGAGCCACAGCCTGTTCACCCCGCTATCATCCAGAAGGCGAGGTCAGTACAGGTGTATCAAAGCTGGGACCGAGAGACTGAAAAACAGCTTCTACCTCAAGGCCATCAGACTGTTAAATAGCCATCACTAGCCGGCTACCACCCGGTTACTCAACCCTGCACCTTAGAGGCTGCTGCCCTATGTACATAGACATGGAATCACTGGTCACTTTAATAATGAAACACTAGTCATTTTAATCATGTTTACATACTGCTTTACTCATTTCATATGTATATACTGTATTCTATTCTACTGTATTTTAGTCAATGCCACTCCGACAGGCTCGTCCTAATATTTATATATTTTTGAATTCAATTATTTTACTTTTAGATTTGTGTGTATTGTTGTGAATTGTTAGATACTACTGCACTGTTGGAGCTAGGAACACAAGCATTTCGCTACACCCGTAATAACGTCTGTTAAAAATTGCCCTCGCTAGAAGCCTGTGTTTCAGACATAAGGAAGTGGATGGCTGAAAACTTTTTACTTTTAAACTCGGACAAAACAGAGATGCTTGTTCTAGGTCCCAAGAAACAAAGAGATCTTCTGTTAAATCTGACAATTCATCTTGATGGTTGTAAAGTCGTCTCAAATAAAACTGTGAAGGACCTAGGCGTTACTCTTGACCCTGATCTCTCTTTTGACGAACATATCAAGACTGTTTCAAGGACAGCTTTTTTCCATCTACGTAACATTGCAAAAATCAGAAATTTTCTGTCCAAAAATGATGCAGAAAAATTAATCCATGCATTTGTTACTTCTAGATTAGACTACTGCAATGCTCTATTTTCCGGCTACCCGGATAAAGCACTAAATAAACTTCAGTTAGTGCTAAATACGGCTGCTAGAATCCTGACTAGAACCAAGAAATTTGATCATATTACTCCAGTGCTAGCTTCCCTACACTGGCTTCCTGTTAAGGCAAGGGCTGATTTCAAGGTTTTACTGTTAACCTATAAAGCGTTACATGGGCTTGCTCCTACCTATCTTTCCGAGTTGGTCCTGCCGTACATACCAATACGTACGCTACGGTCACAAGACGCAGGCCTCCTAATTGTCCCTAGAATTTCTAAGCAAACAGCGGGAGGCAGGGCTTTCTCCTATAGATCTCCATTTTTATGGAACAGTCTGCCTACCCATGTGAGAGACGCAGACTCGGTCTCAACCTTTAAGTCTTTACTGAAGACTTATCTCTTCAGTAGGTCATATGATTGAGTGTAGTCTGGCCCAGGAGTGTGAAGGTGAACGGAAAGGCTGGAGCAACGAACAGCCCTTGCTGTCTCTGCCAGGCCGGTTCCCCTCTCCACTGGGGTTCTCTGCCTCTAACCCTGTTGCAGGGGCTGAGTCACTGGCCTGCTGGTGCTCTTTCATGCCGTCCCTGGGAGGGGTGCGTCACTTGAGTGGGTTGAGTTACTGACGTGATCTTCCTGTCTGGGTTGGCGCCCCCCCCCCCCTTGGTTTGTGCTGTGGTGGAGACCTCTGTGGGCTATACTCGGCCTTGTCTCAGGATTGTAAGTTGGTGGTTGGGGATATCCCTCTAGTGGTGCGGGGGCTGTGCTTTGGCGGAGTGGGTGGGGTTATATCCTTCCTGTTTGGCCCTGTCCGGGGGTTTCTTCGGATGGGGCCACAGTGTCTCCGGACCGCTCCTGTCTCAGCCTCCAGTATTTATGCTGCAGTAGTTTATGTGTCGGGGGGCTGGGGTTAGTTGGTTATACCTGGAGTACTTCTCCTGTCTTATCCAGTGTCCTGTGTGAATTTAAGTATGCTCTCTCTAATTCTCTCGTTCTCTCTTTCTCTCTGAGAACCTGAGCCCTAGGACCATACGTCAGGACTACCGGGCATGATGACACCCTGCTGCCCCCAGTCCGCCTGGCCTTGCTGCTATTCCAGTTTCAACTGTTCTGCCTGCGGCTACGAAACCCCTACCTGTCCCAGACCTGCTGTTTTCAACTCTAAATGATCGGCTATGAAAAGCCAACTGAGAGACCTGAGCCCTAGGACCATACGTCGGGACTACCGGCCGTGGTGACTCCTTGCTATCCCCAGTCCGCCTGGCCTTGCTGCTATTCCAGTTTAAACTGTTCTGCCTGCGGTTATGGAACCCCTACCTGTCCCAGACCTGCTGTTTTAAACTCTAATGATCGGCTATGAAAAGCCAACTGAGATTTATTCCTGATTATTATTTGACCATGCTTGTCACTTATGAACATTTTTGAACATCTTGGCATGGTTCTGTTATAATCTCCACCCGGCACAGCCAGAAGAGGACTGGCCACCCCTCATAGCCTGGTTCCTCTCTAGGTTTCTTCCTAGGTTTTGCCTTTCTAGGGAGTTTTTCCTAGCCACCGTGCTTCTACACCTGCATTACTAGCTGTTTGGGGTTTTAGGCTGGGTTTCTGTACAGCACTTCGAGATATTAGCTGATGTAAGAAGGGCTATATAAAATAAAATTGATTGATTGATTGATTAAATATGTGTATGTGACCAATAACATTTGATTTGGACATTCCTGCAGTCAGCATGCCAATTGCATGCTCTCTCAAAACTTGAGACATCAGTGGCATTGTGTTATGTGACAAAACTGCACATTTTAAGAGTGGCCTTTTATTGTCCCCAGCACAACGTGCACCTGTGAAATAATCATGCTGTTTAATCAGCTTCTTCATATGCCACACCTGTCAAGTGGATGGATTATCTTGGCAAAGGAGAAATGCTCACTAACAGGGATGTGAACAAATTTGTGCACAACATTTCAGAGAAATACGTTTTTTTGTGGGTATGGAACATTTCTGGGATCTTTTATTGAAACATGGGATCAACACTTTAAATGTTGCGTTGATATTTTTGTTCAGTATAGCTACAGCACTTCCCTCTCTTTTTACTGCAGCAAGCGGGAGCGAAGGACACTGTGACTCGTGTTGCTGTGTCGTCGGCTTGCAGCACAAACTCTCCCTAGCATTGAGCAGTGTAGACTATCCCGTTGACATCCAGATGGTAACTTCCAATAGCCTATTACAAGTTATTTATCGTGTAGGCTGCTATCAAGTGGGATGGAACAAATTGGAGATAGTGACCAATACTCCTAAGTTATTTCCCTATTAACATAAACATCATAGTTGCCTGCATTAACTAGCTCGGCTGACTGAACCGAATCCATTCGTCTCCGCACTCGACTCTCAGCTGCGTGACATACGTCATCCATTTGGGCACAGGCGTGTCTGTATAGCCTCTCCCCTGTCTGTACTCTGTCTATTCAGTTCACTTTCACCGAGAAGGGTCGAGCTGCTGCTGAGAGGAGGAGGATGATGTGGTGGCGGACTGTGTGACGTTAGTCTGTTCCTCTCTTATCTCCTCCCATGGCAAAACACATTGAGAGAGAGACACTCGGGCGTAGAGAGTAGTCTATAGCACCTCTTTGGCTATAGCTATTGTAGTCGAAGGTAACAGACGATCAGCGAAAAAGCTAAAGGCGTAGTGAAATCACACATTTTTTCTAAAATTAGATGCTATTGCTGAAAGTGAAATTGGGGGGTTGACTTTTTATATGGTGTTAACCCCTACCCAAAGAGAATGACAGACATTATTGGCAGGGTCAACTTTATTATTTTAGTAAGCTGTGGCCTGTCTCGTCCCTCTTCTGGATGTGTGTGTGTGTGGCTTTCACACATAATCGCCAAACCATCTCATTCAACTCCCTACCTGTCTGAAATTATAACCTTCATTTGAACAAGGATAAAAAGCCAGTTGCCAAGTAGGGTAGGCTCCTTTCCTTTCCTGTATTGTGTAATGTTTTATCTCTTTACTTTGACCTGCAAGTGGAACCTATTAGACCGAATAGTCTATTTGCTCTTTAAAAATTAATAGATCAAATAAAATGGTATTTGTCACAACAGGTGTAGACTAACAGTGAAATACTTACTTAAGGGCCCTTCCCAACAGAAAAAGAAGAGAAATAGTAGAAAAAAATAACACAAGGAATAAATACACAATGTGTAATGATAACTTGGCTATATACCAGTACAGAGTCTATGTGCTGGGGTACAAGGTAATTGAGGTAGATATGTACATATAGGTAGGGATAAAGTGACTAGGCAACGGGATAGATAATAAACAGTAACAGCAGAGTATGTGATGAGACAAAACCGCCCTTGCTGTCTCTGCCTGGCCGGCTCCCCTCTCTCCACTGGAATGATCTGCCTCTGATCCTATTACAGGGACTGAGTCACTGGCTTACTAGTGCTCTTCCATGCCGTCCCTAGGAGGGGTGCGTCACGTCGTGACAGTTTTTTTTTGCAGGGGTTGAGTCACTGATGTGATCTTCCTGTCTGGCTTTGCTTCCTCAGGCTTGTGTGGTGGAGGAGATCTTCGTGGGCTATACTCAGCCTTGTCTCAGAGTAGTAAATTGATGGTCTGTTGATATCCCTCTAGTGGTGTGTGGGCTGTGCTTTGGCAAAGTGGGTGGGGTTATATCCTTCCTGGTTGGCCCTGTCTGGGGGTATCGTCGGACAGGGCCACAGTGGCCCCCGACCTACCCTGTCTCAGTCTCTAGTATCTATGCTGCAATAGTCTATGTGCCAGGAGGCTAGGGTCAGTCTGTCCTATCTGGTGAAATTCTCCTGTCTTATCTGGTGTCCTGTGTGAACTTAAGTATGCTCCCTCTAATTCTCCCATCTCTCTCTCCCCTCCTGGAGGACCTGAGCCCTAGGACCATGCCTCAGGACTACCTGGCCTGGTGACTCCTGGCTGTCCCTGTCCCCAGTCCACCTAGTCATGCTGCTGATCCAGTTTCTGCTGTTTTGCCTATAGCTATGGAACCCTGACCTGTAACTCTGGACGTGCTACCTTGTCCGAGACCTGCTGTTTTCGACCCTCTCTCTCTCTACTGCACCTGCTGTCTCAGCCTATGAATGCTCTGCTATGAAAAGCCAACTGACATTTACTCCTGAGGTGCTGACCTGTTGACCCTGCTGGTCATCTGTGAACGTTTGAACATCTTGAAGAACGATCTGGCCTTAATAGCTATGTACACTCTTAGAAAAAAGGGTTCTGAAAGGGTTCTTTGGCTGTCCCCATTGGATAACCTTTTTGGTTCCAGGTAGAACCCTTTTTGGTTCCAGGTAGAACCCTCTGTGGATACGGTTCTACATGGAAAAGAGTTCTACCTGGAACCAAAACGGGTTCTTCAAAATGTTCTCCTATTGGGATAGCCAAAGATAGATAGCACCTTTTTTTCTAAGACTGTATTCTTATAATCTCCACCCGGCACAGCCAGAAGAGGACTGGCCACCCCTCAGAGCCTGGTTCCTCTATAGGTTTCTTCCTAGGTTCCTGCCTTTCTAGGGAGTTTTCCTAGCCACCGTGCTTCTACATCTGCATTGCTTGCTGTTTGGGGTTTTAGGCTGGGTTTCTGTATAAGCATATTTTGACATCTGCTGATGTAAATAGGGCTTTAAAAATACATTTGATTGATTGATTGACAAAAGAGATTTAGTGCAAAAAGGGTCAATGCAGATATTCTGGGTAGCTATTGGTTAACTATTTAACTAACTATTTAGCAGTTTTATAGCTTGGGGGTAGAAGCTGTTCAGGGTCCTGTTGGTTCCATACTTGGTGCATTGGTACCGCTTGCCATGCAGTAGCAGAGAGAACAGACTATGACTTGGGTGGATGGAGTCTTTGACAATTTTTAGGGCCTTCCTCTGACACTGCCTGGTATAAAGGTCCTGGATGGCAGGGAGCTCGGTCCCCGTGATGTACTGAGCTGTATGCATACCGTCTGTAGTGCCTTGCGGTCGGATGCCAAGCAGTTGCTATTACAAGCGGTGATGCAGCCAGTCAAGTTGCTCTCAATGGTGCCACTGTATAACCTTTTGAGGATCTAAGGGACCATGACACATCTTTTCAGCCTCCTGAGGGGAAGAGGCATTGTCGTGCCCTCTGCACAACTGTGTTGATGTGTTTGGACCATGATAGTTCCTTAGTGATGAGGACACCGAGGAACTTGAAGCTCTCGACCTGTTCCACAACAGCCCAGTTGATGTGCCTACTACATACTGTATCTATTTTACCAGGTGAGTTCACATTCTAATGTTCCATCTGCAGGCAGTGTACACTACCCTACTAACTACATTCTTATGATGAGCTCATATCCACCAGCAGGGGTGTCATGCACCCCAAAAATCTGAAGGGCCACAAAGTATGTGTGGATGGCTAGGGGGTAATCTGGAGGGAGGATAGGCCCCCAGTCCGGAAGTTGGAGAATTTAGCATTTTTCAAACACCTGAAACAGCTTTTTCCTGCAATCTAGAGCCATAATCTTTATGCTTAATTCTATAAAAAAAGATATGTATATTCTTCTGCATATCTAAGCATACCTCTTGAGCTGTCTGTATCCTCCTGACTGGTGGATCTTAAAAAAAAAAACCTAACTATGCTTCTCTGCATCTCTGCTATAATCTGGGTAAAAGAATGAAAGGAATTTGTCTTATTCAGTATAGTTAGTTATTGCTTGCTTTTCTAAAGTCTACCAACCTTGCCAGCAGGCATGCCAACTAAGATAGACAAGCTAGCTACTCAAACTTGATTGAAAGCCTGAAATGGCTTCTTGGTAGCTAGTTATGAGGTTGGGAGATTGGGAACCTATCTGGACTAGCTAAAGCCAACTTCATAAAATTGCTAGGTGGCTAGTAGTATTATTAAATCTGAGGGGGCACGTGCCCCTGTGCCCCCTATGGGCATGACACCTCTGTCCACCAGCACCTCTTTCTCTCTTCCCCCTTTCCTCCACTATCTCTCTTTTCTCCCACTATCCCCTCCACACACACATGCAAGCACACACACCTTTCTCTTTCAAGGCAAGCTGGAAAGGTCTCTATGGCAACAGGCTTTACAGAACTGCTAGACTGGCATCAGATTCAGCGTGCTGACAGAGGACACCTCCCTGACTGCAACACTCCACTCCGGTGTGTGTGTGTGTTTGGCTATTAAAATGTACCATTCATATCAGATCCCAGAACCAAATCTTGCATGTGCTGGCCAGTTGGCTATTTGATTTAATATATTATTAGATTCATGTTAACAGCCTCTCACGCAAAATTAATAGACCATCAACAGAGTCTACGGTAGCTGTGTATAGACAGGCAGGGAAATGAATCACTCCTAGTCACTAATCACTCCTACTAATATAATACTGTACACTGCGAAAAATAAGGGTGCTTCGTGTTTCTCTTTAGAACCTTTTTAGGGTCATATAAAAAGCAAGCTTTTGAACCATTTTTGGTTCTATAAAGCACCAATTGGCTTGCTAGACTCAATATTTCATAATCAAAATGTCTTCTTTTGTTATGGAAAATTGTGTTTCAGTGAGTACGGGTTTTCCTTTTCCTGGTTCTATATAGCACAATGTCTTCTAAAAATGTAGATGAACCTGAACCTATTCTCTTCAGGCTATATCTTGCACATTTTTATCTGTTCATCAGTTCAAACAGTATGCCTATACGTCATCATCAGGTGTCCAACAGTTCATCATTTCTCACAGTAACAAGAATGACCAGTTTGTGAAACAATGTCAACATCCCAAATGGCACCCTATTCCCTGTATAGCACACTACTTTTGACCAGGACCCATAAGCAGAAAAAAGGGTACGTTTAAGGCGTCCGCATGCTTCCCAACCGAAACAGTTCTGTAGAGTTCGTGCATATATTATGACAACATTTTGTGACGTTTTTGTTAGTTTTGGACTTCATTGAGGATTTTTTCGGCTGTTCGGGCACATTTTTCTGGAGGCAAGCCGAAGTTCGGAGCCGAAGTCTTCCCCTTCGTCGGTGATTGGTCAACTGTAGGGGTGACAGGAGTTTCTTCAAGCGGGAAGAGGGGCTGGCTTCACACCATTGAGAGGAGGATTGAGGAAGATGGGGGAGGCGGATGATGAAGTGGATACTGAGTACAATGGAGGTAGAATCAAGGAGAATTGGAGTATTGTTCAAAAGAATGAAAAACAGAGCAAGGTAGGGTACAGTGATGAGAATGACCCTTCGTATCTAGTAGGAGTACGGTTTGTTAATGAGGAGCAGCTGAGCAGAGTACCAATCTTGAAGAAACCATTTGAGTTATCCAAACTGGTGGAGAGTGCTGGGTAAAGTGAAGGCTGTGAGGATCACAAGAGGCGGGCTTGTTTAGATTTTTTGTGATTCTGCGGATCAGAAGGAACGTGCGTTGTGTCTTAGTCGATATGATAAGTTTGAAGTGTTGTGTTTTTCTCTTCGGAACAGGGCACCCCTCAAAGGGGTTATATCTGGCATTTCGTGGGAAGTTGATTTGGAAGAGATTAAAAATATTTCTGGAGTGATTGAAGCATGTCGGATGAATCGTGTGGTGAATGAGGAAAAAGTGAAGAGTCTATCTGTTCTTTTGTTTTTTGAAATGGAGTCTCTCCCTAATGAAGTGCGGTTAGGGTATATTAACTACAGTCGTGGTCAAAAGTTTTGAGAATGACGCAAATACTAATTTTCACAAAGTCTGCTGCCTCAGTTCTGATGATGGCAATTTGCATATACTCCAGAATATCATGAAGAGTGATCAGATGAATTGCAATTAATTGCAAAGTCCCTCTTTGCCATGAAAATGAACTTAATCCCAAAAAAAAATTTCCACTGCATTTCAGCCCTGCCACAAAAGGACCAGCTGACATCATGTCAGTGATTCTCTCGTTAACACAGGTGAGAGTGTTGACGAGGACAAGGCTGGAGATCACTCTGTCATGCTGATTGAGTTAGAATAACAGACTGGAAGCTTTAAAAGGAGGGTGGTGCTTGAAATCATTGTTCTTCCTCTGTTAACCATGGTTACCTGCAAGGAAACACGTGCCGTCATCATTGCTTTGCACAAAAAGGGCTTCACAGGCAAGGATATTGCTGCTAGTAAGATTGCACCTAAATCAACCATTTATCGGATCATCAAGAACTTCAAGGAGTGATATTCTGCAAAAGGTACAGGGATTGGACTGCTGAGGACTGGGGTAAAGTCATTTTCTCTGATGAATCCCCTTTCCAATTGTTTGGGGCATCTGGAAAACACCTTGTCCGGAGAAGACAAGGTGAGCGCTACCATCAGTCCTGTGTCATGCCAACAGTTAAGTGTGGGGTTTCTTCTCAGCCAAAGGAGTGGGCTCACTCACAATTTTGCCTAAGAACACAGCCATGAATAAAGAATGGTACCAACACATCCTCCGAGAGCAACTTCTCCCAACCATCCAAGAACAGTTTGGTGACGACCAATGCATTTTCCAGCATGATGGAGCACCTTGCCATAAGGCAAAAGTGATAACTAAGTGGCTCTGGGAACAAAACATTGAAATGTTGGGTCCATGGCCAGGAAACTCCCCAGACCTTAATCCCATTGAGAACTTGTGGTCGATCCTCAAGAGGCGGGTGGACAAACAAAAACCCACAAATTCTGACAAACTCCAAGCATTGATTATGCAAAAATGGGCTGCCATCAGTCAGGATGTGGCCCAGAAGTTAATTGACAGCATGCCAGGGCGGATTGCAGAGGTCTTGAAAAAGAAGGGTCAACACTGCAAATATTGACTCTGCATAAACTTAATGTAATTGTCAATAAAAGCCTTTGAAAGTTATGGAATGCTTGTAATTATACTTCAGTATACCATAGTAACATCTCAATATCTCATAACACTGAAGCAGCAAACTTTGTGAAGACCAATACTTGTGTCATTCTCAAAACTTTTGACCACGACTGTACAGAGTTAGAGCATGTATCCCAAGACCAATGCAGTGTGAACATTGTAAAGCTTTTGGTAATGTAGAAAATGTTTGCAGAAGGGAGAAGCCGAGATGTACAAGATGTGGAAAAGATCATATTAAGTGTTATAAAATGTGACATGTTGAAATTGCGGTGGGAATCATGAAGCCACGTCTTCTGAATGCCCCACAAGGGTAAAGGAGAATGAGGTGGCCAAAGTCAGGGTTGTACAGAGCATTTCATATGCAGAAGCTGTGAAAAGGGTTGAGGGTTTGAATATTGCACCAGAAGAGTCCATGGTAGTGGATAGGCCTTCACTGCAGGCTGCAGGGGTTGTCTTAAACCAAGAGGATCCTGACATTTGAAAGGTTAAAAAGGTGGACTTTGTGGCCATTATCGCACTGCCATGATGGAGAACAGTTCTAGGAAGATAGAAATCCTTGTGTTTGCGGCGGTGCGGTTCCTGGGGCTGAAAGATTTCACAGCAAAGGAGTTACATGGAATATTAGCAAAAGCCGTACCAAATTCTCAGGTCCTAGAGCCTGCCAAGGGAGATATGGAGAACTGAAAGAAGGAAAAAGTGGAAGTTTTGTTTGTTTTGGCAATGTACCATTTTTATTAGGGTGGATTGTTAGTATCACTAAGTATGGATTTTTTGGGGGGGGTGGTTTCAAACTGTCCAGTTGGTTGCGGCAATACATTTTACATTTACATTTTAGTCATTTAGCAGACGCTCTAATCCAGAGCGACTTACCGGAGCAATTAGGGTTAAGTGCCTTGCTCAAGGGCACATTTACGTCATTTAGCAGACGCTCTTATCCAGAGCGACTACAAATTGGTGCATTCACCCTATAGCCAGTGGGATAACCACTTTACAATTATACTTTTTTTTTTTTTGGGGGGGGGGGGTAGAAGGATTACTTTATCCTATCCCAGGTGTAATCCCAGGTACAATACAATTTGTGGATGTAGTCCGCCATAAAACCCACAGAAGAAGAACAACAACAAGAAGTTTCTTCAAACGACAACGTCGAGCATCGATTGACAGAGGTGGTACAGAAATACCTTCACCACTACCATTCTAGCCATGCATTATATAAAGACCGGCATGTAAATGCCAATTCATGGACGAGATTATAGAGACGCTGGGGTCCGACCCAACCACTTGTAGGGTTCACAACAAGTTCGTCAAGGCAAAAAAAAAAAAAAAAGGCAGCAATGGAGATACCGGTGGAAAGGCTACTCCAGAAATGTTGCTGCTGGCTTGTTCGGAATGTGACACCTAGGCCAGGCCTACTCAACTCTACTCAAATGTTTGTAACATTATATAGTCTATTGTAGTCTCGGTTAATTATATTTTATGATGTTCATTAATGTTTTGGATATGTATACTAAATAGCCCTCTACAGTTTTATTTTTCAAGGAACAAGCACCAGTGAATGGAGATGGCACCTGGTTTTGTTCTCTGCGCCCCAGCACTGCCTGTTCACTGGCCCCAAGCACTACCTCTGCACCCAGTACTGACTGGTCATCGGCCCCCAGCCCATCTTCCGCACTGAGCTGCAGTGCAGAATTAGAAACGATCTCCATGCATGACCTGGGAAACTCTATCTTAGGACCACCTCCAAGACCTACTCCACTGGCTTGCTCCTCACCAATGCCACAGAGCAGCAGCAGTAGGAGCAGGGGTGTGAGAAGAAGGGAGAAAAGCTGGAGGCATTGCAAATGATTGAAGACAGATCTGGAGAATGTCATGCACCGAGCCACCAGCTTGTCCCAGAGGTAAATAAATAAAAATAATTTCAGACTTTTTTCCTTTACCCCTCTGGAGCTCTGTCACAGTGATCATCGGGTTCTTGATCACCTCCCTGACCAAGGCCCTTCTCCCTCGATTGCTCAGTTTGGCTGGGCGGCCAGCTCTAGGACGAGTCTTGGTGGTTCCAAACTTCTTCCATTTAAGAATGATGGAGGCCACTGTGTTCTTGCGGACCTTCAATGCTGCAGAAATGTTTTGGTACCCTTCCCCAGATCTGTACCTCGACACAATCCTGTCTCGGAGCTCTACGGACAATTCCTTCGACCTCATGGATTGGTTTTTGCACTGACATGCACTGTCAACTGTGGGACCTTTTATATAGACAGGTGTACAGTGAGGGAAAAAAGTATTTGATCCCCTGCTGATTTTGTACGTTTGCCCACTGACAAAGAAATGATCAGTCTATAATTGTAATGGTAGGTTTATTTGAACAATGAGAGACAGAATAACAACAACAAAACCCAGAAAAATGCATGTCAAATGTTATAAATTGATTTGCATTTTAATGAGGGAAATAAGTATTTGACCCCCTCTCAATCAGAAAGATTTCTGGCTCCTAGGTGTCATTTATACAGGTAACGAGCTGAGGGGGTGCTCCTAATCTCAGTTTGTTACCTGTATAAAAGACACCTGTCCACAGAAGCAATCAATCAATCAGATTCCAAACTCCCCACCATGGCCAAGACCAAAGAGCTCTCCAAGGATGTCAGGGACAAGATTGTAGACCTACACAAGGCTGGAATGGGCTACAAGACCATCGCCAAGCAGCTTGGTGAGAAGGTGACAAAAGTTGGTGCGATTATACGCAAATGGAAGAAACACAAAAGAACTATCAATCTCCCTCGGCCTGGGGCTCCATGCAATATCTCACCTCGTGGAGTTGCAATGATCATGAGAATGGTGAGGAATCAGCCCAGAACTACACGGGAGGATCTTGTCAATGATCTCAAGGCAGCTGGGACCATAGTCACCAAGAAAACAATTGGTATCACACTATGCCGTGAAGGAATCCTGCAGCACCCGCAAGGTCCCCCTGCTCAAGAAAGCACATATACAGGGCCGTCTGAAGTTTGTCAATGAACATCTGAATGATTCAGAGGAGAACTGGGTGAAAGTGTTGTGGTCAGATGAGACCAAAATCGAGCTCTTTGGCATCAACTCAACTCGCCGTGTTTGGAGTAGGAGGAATGCTGCCTATGACCCCAAGAACACCATCCCCACCGTCAAACATAGAGGTGTAAACATTATGCTTTGGGGTGTTTTTCTGCTAAGGGGACAGGACAACTTCACCGCATCAAAGGGACGATGGACGGGGCCATGTACAGTCAAATCTTGGGTGACAACCTCCTTCCCTCAGCCAGAGCATTGAAAATGGGTTGTGGATGTGTATTCCAGCATGACAATGACCCAAAACACACGGCCAAGGCAACAAAGGAGTGGCTCAAGAAGAAGCACATTAAGGTCCTGAAGTGGCCTAACCAGTCTCCAGACCTTAATCCCATAGAAAATCTGTGGAGGGAGCTGAAGGTCCGAGTTGCCAAACGTCGAAACCTTAATGACTTGGAGAAGATCTGCAAAGAGGAGTGGGACAAAATCCCTCCTGAGATGTGTGCAAACCTGGTGGCCAACTACAAGAAACGTCTGACCTCTATGATTGCCAACAAGGGTTTTGCCACCAAGTACTAAGTAATGTTTTGCAGAGGGGTCAAATACTTATTTCCCTCATTAAAATGCAAATCAATTCATAACATTTTTGACATGCGTTTTTCTGGATTTGTTTTGTTGTTATTCTGTCTCTCACTGTTCAAATAAACCTACCATTAAAATTATAGACTGATCATGTCTTTGTCAGTGGGCAAACATACAAAATCAGCAGGGGATCAAATACTTTTTTCCCCTCACTGTATGCCTTTCCAAATCATGTCCAATCAATTGAATCTAACACAGGTGGACTCCAATCAAGTTGTAGAAACATCCCAAGGATGATCAATGGAAACAGGATGCTCCTGAGCTCAATTTCGAGTCTCATAGCAAAAGGTCTGAATACTTATGTAAATAAGGTATTTCTGTAATAAATTTGCAACATTTTCAAAAAAGCAGTTTTTGCTTTGTCATTACGGGGTATTGTGTGTAGATTGATGAGGATTTTTTATTTATTTAATCAATTTTAGAATAAGGCTGTAACGTAACAAAATGTGGAAAAAGTCATGGGGTCTGAATACTTTCCGAATGCACTGGTATTAAAATACCATGATTATAATAACAGTAAAATAGACTGGGCTTTGTTCTATCTGCACATCTAATATCGTACTATATGGGCTGCAACATTTCTGGATGGAGGAATTAGCTGGAATGCTCAACTATACTGAACAAAAATATAAACGCAACATGCAACAATTTCAACGATTTTACTGGGTTACAGATCATATAAGGAAATCAGTCAATTGAAATAAATTCATTAGGCCCTAATCTATGGAATTCACATGACTGGGCAGGGGCGCAGCCATGGGTGGTCCTGGGAGGGCATAGGCCCACCCACTGGTGAGCCAGGCCCAGCCAATTTTTATTACAGACAGAAATACTCCTGTTTCATCAGCTGTCCGGGTGGCTGGTCTCAGACGATCCCGCAGGTGAAGAAGCCGGATGTGGAGGTCCTGGGCTGGCGTAGGTACACGTGGTCTGCGGTTGTGAGGCCGGTTGGACGTGCTGCCAAATTCTGTAAAACGAAGTTGGAGGAGGCTTATGGTAGAGAAATGAATATTCAAGTCTCTGGCAACAGCTCTGGTGGACATTCCTGTAGTCAGTACGCCAATTGCACGCTCCCTCAAAATTAGAGACATCTGTGGCATTGTGTTGTGTGACAAATCTGCACATTTTAAAGTGGCCTTTTGTCTCCAGCACAAGGTACACCTGTGTAATGATCATGCTGTTTAATCAGCTTCTTGATATGCCACACCTGTCAGGTGGATGGATTATGTTGGCAAAGGAGAAATGCTCACTAACAGGGATGTAAACAAATAAGCTTTTGTGTGTATGGAACAATTCTGGGATCTTTTGTTTCAGCTCATGAAACATGGGACCAACACTTTACATGTTGCATTTATATTTTTGTTCAGTATAGATGATCAGGACAGTCTAGGGTACTATTTGCCCAAAGAGGTGAAGTATTGCGATGAGCTATACAACTGTACCTCTAATTCTAATTCTCAAGAGGAAAGTTTAAACCCTCAGCCATGAGGTCACTGAGGAGGACCAACAGTGACAGGGGAAACGTCTGAAAGGGACTGACATGCAGGGATGGAACATAAGGATTTTGAGCACTGGCCAGCAGACCACAATTTCTACTAGCCGGGGTAATATTCAGGTCCTAAATATGTGGCATGCGATGTTTGTAAAGGCTAAATTTTACTGCTGTGTCAGGCTAGTTTGGCACATTTTCTACTAGCCATTTCACGGCTGTGTCAGGCTAGTTTGGCACATTGTCTCCTAGCCCAGTCTGAAAAGTACTAGCCTTGGGCTAGCTTTATTTCCATCACCTGCTGACATCTATAACTGATTTCACAGGTCATTTGATTAGTGTTGATGATCACAAGTTTACTGGAGAACGGAGACCAAGTAGAGACTTTCGGACAAGGTGGATAATTGTATAATATAAGGCAGTTTATTCAGAGGTAAAGATATCTGTAAATCGCGTGCACGGACCCGTTCGTCAACCTCGTAGGGAGATATCTGAGAGAGCGAGCCCCTAAACATTGTGTGCTGACATTTTATACAATAAAATAAAGTAGGTTGATTCTAGTAGTTCTGATCTTCTGATTGGTCCTGATGAGTTGGTCGAGGTCACCTCCATTGCATTGGCTCTGAGTCGGGTTCTCTGTCTTCAGATGTTCAGCCTAAGAGAAGGGGGTTTTTGTGTGTGTGTGTGTGCTTAACAATGATGATGTGTGTGTGTGTGTGTGTGCGTGTGTGTATGTGTGTGTGTGTGTGTGTGTGTGTGTGTATGTGTGTGTATGTTTAACAATGATGATGTGTGTGTGTGTGTGCGTGTGTGTATGTGTGTGTGTGTGTGTGTGTGTGTGTATGTGTGTGTATGTTTAACAATGATGATGTGTGTGTGTGTGTGTGTGTATATGTGTGTGTGTGTGGGGGTGTGTGTGTGTATGTCCTCAGAGCAAGAAGTCGTGAGTTGGGAGAACTGAGAGACCTATGGCGTGGGTGTTGTCCATAGCCACCTGCTGATAAGGCCGACAAGATAGAAGTCTTTGTGCATTGTATTAAATACAAAGGCCCAACACAAGATGGGTCATGCACAATATTTTAGTCAGACCAAGCTATAACATTATATATTTACTACGACAAATCCCTCTCTTCACGTCTCCCCAGAGACGTGACCAAGTAACAGTAAAGAAGGAAAACTTAAGACGTGACA
This sequence comes from Coregonus lavaretus, assembly GCF_964263955.1. Classification (NCBI taxonomy): domain Eukaryota; kingdom Metazoa; phylum Chordata; class Actinopteri; order Salmoniformes; family Salmonidae; genus Coregonus; species Coregonus lavaretus. Next base: position 35,526,765 of record NC_140012.1, on the reverse strand, counting down.
CAAGCTAACAGTGTAATTGGCAAAATAGGGAAAACTTTATCAGAAGATAAAGTTTTACATTCCCCCTCTTCACGTCTCACAAGAGACGTGACAAAAAGCTTAAATGCTGCAATTGGCAAAATAGGGAAAACTTTATCAGAAGATAAAGTTTTACATTCCCCCTCTTCACGTCTCACAAGAGACGTGACAAAAAGCTTAAATGCTGCAATTGGCAAAATAGGGAAAACTTTATCAGAAGATAAAGTTTTACATTCCCCCTCTTCACGTCTCACAAGAGACGTGACAAAAAGCTTAAATGCTATTCATCATCCAGATATCCTTGGTCAGCATCGTCAATAGCAAGCAAAGGAAACATCTGACCGTTATCTGCAGGATGTGGATCAATAGCGGTGGTTATAATCCTGGTTGTCAGCGTCCGTATGCATGGAATGCAACAGCATCCACAAAGCACTAGAATTGCAGCAAAATTGAGATGGATACAAGTATAGAAGAAACAAGCGTTTTATATTTACCAAACGCATCCATCCAAGAGTCCCACATTGAAGTGTCCACCCCTGAGTGGCTCTTCATCTTACCATTAAGAGTTCGTAACCCTTCCAGGGCAATTATCAAACTGCCATCTGTGGCTGTATTGTTGGGAATAAAGGTACAACATTGTTCACCAAACATAGCACATACTCCTCCTTTTTCAGCCAGGAGCATGTCGACAGCAATACGATTTTGGAAAGCCATGAGAGAGGTTGCAGCCAACTGGCCATGCACCGCCTCAAAACCTTGTTGTGTCCAATTGCCTAATTTTAACATTAATGTATGCAGTTAATTCTATCGACGTTTTTATTAATAGTACAACAGTCAGCACCCAAAAGGACGAGCCCCCAAAAACTGTACTCCATGTACCCATGTTCAAGGACAGTTTCACAGACAACAAAGAGAGAGTGTTCTTATCAGCCTGTTATGTGAAACAATCCATATCAGTACAGTGCTCCTCATTAATGCATTCCTTCCAAGCTATTCATCACATACAGATCCAAAAAATAAAACCCAACAATTTTATGGTGTCACTCTAAACAGAGTATAATCACCCTTAAGAATAACAGGATATGGAAATTAAATCACAACATTTAATGTTAATAGAAAATAAAAATAATAATTTTAACCCTCTATTCCTCCCCTACACCTAACATGTACTGAGTTGGCTACCAGCCACCCAGGAATCCTTTACCTTCACATCAGGAAGAATAAACAATCACAGTGGTTAGTAAAAACGTAAGGTAATAAATGAGCAAGAACTGAAAATAAATGCGTGTATGTATTTTACTAGGCAAAACATGGATCATCCAGCTTGGTCTCAGAGTCAGTAGCAGAGTCACCTGCATCATCCTGGGCCGGTAACAACAGCATCATACCTGACGCCTGCACCACTCCTACCACTGACCTCCTGAGACAAGGGACGATGCAAGCAGCACAACACATTAACAGCAAAAACACAATTACTAGGGTCAGAAATCCAGTAACCACCATAGAAGAGTACTCACCAAACCAGTCACTCAGCCAGGAAATAAGGCAACATCCACAAAGAACAAGTATACCCATAGAGGCCATAACTTCACCCAGAATAGTCACAACAATAGTTTTCCATTTACCAAATACGTTATCAAACCAACCGTTTATGGAGCTATCAATACCAGAGTTCTCAACCAGTTCGTTCGCCAGCGTGGTGATGGTCACTCAAGCGCTTTGGTCACGGGCCCGTCCGGTGCTATATTGTTGGAGATGAAAATACAGCACATATATCCAAACAGAACACAAACCCCGTCCTGCTCAGCCAAAAGCATATCTAAAGCTATTCTATTCTGCCATGTCATTAAGCTAGTTGCCGCTGTCTGCTCAGCTAATCCCTTTATTGCATCACGAGTGTGGTTTATAAATATTTTGCTGGTTATATTAAATATAATTTATCCAATCTACATTTTTATTAATTGTTGACCACCAGAAAATACTTGATTCAAACCCAGCTGCGATCTGATTGTGGATCCCATCAATATATATCCTTTCATCAAAGGATCCCGGGAGGAGGTCCTACTTTCTATGTGACAACTCACCAGTCTCTGACACGTTTGATTGTTTGCGTATGTAGGTGAGTTCACAATCAGTTATCACCACACATCCATCAGATGTCAGCACGGGCCTGGTTTTGGCTCCTATAATCCTCTTGCTGCAACAAAGAGGAGAGATTTAGTCATGGTCTCTTTAGGTGTGACATTCTCTGTGTGGGAGCAGGAGCTAAGATGCCCTACCCTGTATCCTATCCTTACTAGTCCTAGAAAAACAATAATAAGAATCCCCTGTGACTTCAAACTGAGGCAACCCAGGTCGGGATGACTTTGTTATCGGGGGAAACAGATAGTGCAAGTTACCATAAGACTCTTTCACCACATTCCCAGGTGGCTTGCATGGAGGAAAAACCTGACAGAGAGTTAAAGCCTGTCAAGGGGAACGGAGTAGTTGTTATCCCTGGTTTGGCTGTCCTACAGGCAAAACAGTCCTCTTTAGACATAGTTTTTTTTTCCGTATACTGAATCCATTCCAACCACAGGTTAAGATTTCTATACCCCGTTTCCACCTGTACTACTTCCTCCAGGTCCATAGTTTTGCACTATCTTTATCACAGCCCCGGTCTCACTACCTCCCTCAGAGAGGTTTACTCTAGAATTTCCCCTTTCCCTACGTCTAGCTGTCTCCTATGCCTTTTCAACTTGTGTTAGGTTAACTACCACTTCTGGCTGAAACAGGAGGGTCCGTGTGTGTTAGGAATATGGCCCCCACAATCAGACAGCTACCTACCGTCGGGAGACCTGTGAATCCCCACCCTTGCCCTGAGAACATGTCAGATGCCAGAGGCCAACCCATTGCTTTACCTTCTATCGAACTCACACAGGGATGATCAGACAGGGTAAGGGAATCTTCGTTAAGGAGGCAACCCCCGAACCATAGTGGTGATCGGATCTTTCTCCTAACTCTGTGTTTGTTCGTCAGGTGTAGCTGGTTTTGTACAGTGTGTGACATGCACCCAGATGGATCTCTCAGCTATTCTGCTGGCAAAGGCAGTACTTGGTAGGGCCCTTCCCGCCAGGCCTGATTCAGTCTCCTGGTTAGATAGAGTGGGTCACCTTCTCCTTTAGTTCACCTGTGGGGCACAAAACCTCTGACATACAGGTGTGGTTAATAAACTATCATACATGTTGTTTTTTTTAAAGTATTTTGTCCTCTCCTTCGTATATATTTAATAAAGTATTTTGTCCTCTCCTTCGTATATATTTAATATTTAATCCAACCATCCCCCTCTTTGACACATGATTTGGCCATGTGTCAATATTACCACCTACCTAAACAATCACTTTAGTTAATATTGGTATTTCATTATCCAATTGCCATTCCTCCACTCTCTCTTCTGTTATTTATGGTTCAAATCAAATATATTATTACCAAATTATAATCTTCTTCACAATTTTCACAGTACTATAAATTACCCTCAACTTAGTAAAATAAACTATCTTAAAGTCTTCCTCTCATGCCTTTAGAATGTACTAGTGTGGATGATTAATTAACACCAGAATGTTAAAACAGAGTTCAGAGGCCATTGAAATCATTTAACGAACTGTTTAATCCCATAGTATACTAAACAATTACCATTATTCTAAATATTTCATAAATGTTAGTTATCCCAAGTGTTCATTAAGTCCTCATGACATTCATTCTCATAAGAAATCATATATACCCCAAACTCAGCCAAAACCTAAAAAATCCATAAAATTCACTGTGTGCACCTTTAAGACCTATAACCCTTGACCTGCTGAAAACCCCCCAAAATTGAAACAAGGCTTTATAAACATCATACTAGGTGTGTTGTTTTTTATTTGAAAACCCAATTTGAAAAACAACCACAAATAGCCAGGCCTTAATTTGGTAGCTCACTTTTATGACCTAAATACGGCCTAGCTTCACTACTGCTCCCCTAGCCCTTGGCAACATTCCAACGAGATGAGCTAATCTCTTTCTCCTGGTTATCCCCAGTCTTAACCCATCAATAATTGTTTGTATCAATCTAATTCCTCATAACTAATCTATAAAACCACTCAAAATTCCTCGAGTATACAATTATTATTTAATTGATTACCCTAACTCTGCTACATGTACCAAACATTTATATTTTCCCGCTAAACCATTTCAGTTCGCTATTCAATTTATTTAACTGTTCTCTCTGATTATGCCCTAATTAATAAAACAAATACTTGCTATCGTTGATTAGCATACATTTAATAATGTTCCTACCATCTGAACTGTACTGTCTCTCACCCTCCCCTTGCTCCTTCGGGGAGAGCGCATGGTAACCTTATAACATATTTTCATAGACTTTTCTAGAATACTTCTATTTAAGCTATCTAATTCAACCTTTCACATCCACATAGTAATCTAGGTATATAGCCCCACTGCGAAAGCTTTGTCTACTGTCCCTACCTGTGTTCGAACCAGGGACATCGCCAGTCACTCCACACCATCTACGATTCTCACAAAGTAAATACTTTCACGTCGCACATCCAGCCACGTCATCACCCCCGTCTAGCCAGCCCTTCCGTCTCAAACACCCTAGTAGCCTAAATAAAACACACTCTAACAGCGTTCTGCATTTTCCTCTATCATCGGGTTTAAGAACTAACGTAACAACATTAACTATTCTCTATTGCTGTAGTAACGTCTTGTTTGGTTCAGTTTATTTATTACGGAGTGTCCATAATACTATAATAATACATAATCGAATTCCCCTCATGCATACAGATTTCACCTTATGCCATTGAAATGCCAAATAAACCATAATAGTTCAATGGAGCCCCCTATTGGCTCTCCCCTACCTATACATTACTTCTACAACCACTTTAGTTATGGTCCGATTACAAATTAAACCTTATCACATGATCAAACAACGCCACAACCTTAAACTCATATGGGGCGGCAGGCAGCTTAGTGATCAGTAGCGCCGCGCCAAGAACCGAGAGGTCGCCGGTTCCAATCCCCGAGCCGACCAGGCGAAAAATCTGCCGATGTGCCCTCGAGCAAGGCACTCAACCCCAATCGCTCCTGCAAGTCGCTCTGGACAAGAGCGTCTGCCAAATCACCAAAAATGCAAATGTAAATATTCTCTACTTTCTCACCCATCTCATCCCTCGTCAGAAACCCACAGGCACCTCTCAAATAATCACCCCGTGGTGTTCCCAGCCAACTCCAGTCTTTCCTCGCTCCAAAAGCCACACTTTCGCTCTCTCCAGCCCCTCCCCTCGCCACTCTCTCTTTCTCTCTCACTGCTCATTTCTCCTTTACACACCTTATGTATCTGTTTTAAGCATGGATTCGAGTTTATCTGCGTCCAGACGTCCCTCAAAACCATACCTCTCCCTCCACCTGGTTATATAATGGAGATTTGAAGCTATCCCTGGATTCCATTTTAATTACATCAAGCATTTCTCGTCCCCAGTAAATTCTGGGACCTCTTGTGAGGATTTGCCCCCCCCCATGGTTGGTACTGTTAAAAATCCCTTAGCCACCTCTTCTATATTACAAGTCAATTTAACAAGTAATTCAAAATAGCTTCACACAACAACACCTCATAAGGAGTGCCCAGCAGGAGTCCAATACCTATCAGAAAACATACTTCTGACACCACTCCCCCACCTAATGTCTAGAACTCTGCCACAGTTAAACTTCTACCTCCTCGCAACCTATAGGGTAGGACCTCCCCTAATAGGATTTATGCAAAAGGTCTCAGTTCAAACTGGGTCCCTTTAGGAATCTAGTTGTGGGTCAAATCTTATCCACCAATGCGTCAATCCGTAGTTCGACACATTCTGGATACGTTTATCTTTATTCCTTATTCCTTATTCCTTATTCCTTAATTCCTTAGTATAAAACACAGTACCAGATATCTCATGTATGCCTTAATTCATTAGGATGGAAAATTATTTAACAAGTATTCATACTCACGCTCAGTACTACTGATCATAATTTGGTATTGGTCTATAATACAATATGCAAGATTTCGTTTTAACAGGCTCTGCATACCTTTTTAGAAGAGCGCGCTCTGATCAGGTTTCCTGAGCCAAGACGAATAGTTGATTCCTCCAGGATTTTCAGGTCACTCTTCCGTCTGTTTTTAGATCGATGATTTGCCTTTTCCTCTCGCACCAACTTTTAGATCGAATTAAAAACCATTCGGCACCACTCCCGCTCTATCCTGTATTTTTTGATCTAGATATTCATTAAACTTGAGTTTTGGGACGGTAGTGGTTGCCATGGTTATACAGTTTTTTTTAGACTATCTTGGTGCTCTTAGCCCGTCACTGGCCGAATCCAGCAATGTATTCTTGGCGCTGACTGAGATTTATCTCTGATGTCCCACCCTCGTACACAAAAAATGTTCAATACTTTATTATTAGGAATTATTTTGCAAAAGGTATTATTGTTTTTCAATTATTCGAATTATTATATATTTTCCCAAAAGGTATCAGAACCGCCCTTTTGGAACAATATATTAACAAACCCGAGCGCTCCCAAAACAATCATCAATTTAATCCCAGGAATTATTTTGCAAAAGTTATTATTGTCTTTCAGGTACTCGAGCTATTATATATTTTCCCAAAAGGTATCAGAATCGCCCTTTTGGAAGAATATATTAACAAACCCAAGCGCTCCTAAAATAATTATCAATCTAATTCTAGGAATTATTTAGCAAAAGTTATTATTGTTTTTCAGGTATTCGAGTTATTATATATTTTCCCAAAAGGTATCAGAATCGCCCTTTTGGAAGAATATATTAGCAAACTCGAGCGCTCCTAAAATAATTATCAATTTAATTCTAGGAATTATTTAGCAAAAGTTATTATTGTTTTTCAGGTATTCGAGTTATTATATATTTTCCCAAAAGGTATCAGAATCGCCCTTTTGGAACAATATATTAACAAACTCGAGCGCTCCTAAAATAATTATCAATTTAATTTTGGGAATTATTTTGCAAAAGTTATTATTGTTTTTCAGGTATTCGAGTTATTATATATTTTCCCAAAAGGTATCAGAATCGCCCTTTTGGAACAATATATTAACAAACTCGAGCGCTTCCAAAATAATTATCAATTTAATTTTAGGAACTAAGGAAATACCAACTCCACAAGAGGGAAAAAGTTCAAGTCAGCTTTTAGCGCAGCGGCTACATAACAGGCAAAATAGGACTCGGTGGTCCTCTTAAAAGTTATCAACTAGTTAGTCTCATGAAACGGCCAATCTTACACAACATTCAGGTTATCATTTCAACAATTACATTTTTCATTACATATCAGCATCAACACACGAATTCAGTTTGAGTTCCTCACAGTACATATAGTTGAGTGCCACGTCAACCAATTGCCCGACTATCTGAACTTGTATTTTTTTTTTTTTTTTTTTTTGATTCTCCTCAAGGAGACTCCCAGTCGTTTAAACCATTCAACTGGCGTCTAGTCGGGAGAACCTTTTCTGGACTTGGATTCTCACGGAATTAACTCAACCCGACTATCTGAATCTTTTTATCAAGTCACCAGATCCTTCTCTTGTGGATCAAATAAAAGGGTCCATCGCTTGTGAACCAAAACCTCTGTAATAGGCTCCTCACTAGAAAGCCGCAATTCAACAGAAAATAAAACCACTGTAACTAGACTTCTTCTCTTAGAGTCACATTTCAACAGTAAAAACCTAAGATTTTCAGATATCAACAGTAAAAATAAAAGGGTCCATTTCTAGTGAACCAAACCTCTGTAAATAGACTCCTCACTAGAGAATCACAATTCAACAGAAAATAAAAGTCGGTCCTCCTCTTGTGAACCACTGTAACTAGACTCCTCTCTAGAGAGTCACATTTCAACAGTAAAAAGCCTAAGATTTCAGATATCTTTACACATGTGCCTTTTGAGTCATAATAGATATGTTATAAATTTAACAGTAATCCATACTCACGCCCAGTACTACTGATCATAATTTGGTTTATCCTACAATACAATATGCAGATTTTGTTTTAACAGGTTCTGCTTACCTTTGTATTGACGTCGGTTTAGATCAGTTTCCTGAGGCGAGCTGGATTCCCGGCTGCTCCTGCGGACAGGTCACCCGTCCTTTCAGATCCGTCTCTTACTTGTCTCCTGTCTCTATCAACTTTTATGGACCGAATTCAGAGTTAGAAAACCATCCTCTGCTACCAATTTTGTTGATGATCACAAGTTTACTGGAGAACGGAGACCAAGTAGAGACTTTCGGACAAGGTGGATAATTGTATAATATAAGGCAGTTTATTCAGAGGTAAAGATATCTGTAAATCGCGTGCACGGACCCGTTCGTCAACCTCGTAGGGAGATATCTGAGAGAGCGAGCCCCTAAACATTGTGTGCTGACATTTTATACAATAAAATAAAGTAGGTTGATTCTAGTAGTTCTGATCTTCTGATTGGTCCTGATGAGTTGGTCGAGGTCACCTCCATTGCATTGGCTCTGAGTCGGGTTCTCTGTCTTCAGATGTTCAGCCTAAGAGAAGGGGGTTTTTGTGTGTGTGTGTGCTTAACAATGATGATGTGTGTGTGTGTGCGTGTGTGTATGTGTGTGTGTGTGTGTGTGTGTGTGTATGTGTGTGTATGTTTAACAATGATGATGTGTGTGTGTGTGTGCGTGTGTGTATGTGTGTGTGTGTGTGTGTGTGTGTATGTGTGTGTATGTTTAACAATGATGATGTGTGTGTGTGTGTGTGTGTATATGTGTGTGTGTGTGGGGGTGTGTGTGTGTATGTCCTCAGAGCAAGAAGTCGTGAGTTGGGAGAACTGAGAGACCTATGGCGTGGGTGTTGTCCATAGCCACCTGCTGATAAGGCCGACAAGATAGAAGTCTTTGTGCATTGTATTAAATACAAAGGCCCAACACAAGATGGGTCATGCACAAGATTTTAGTCAGACCAAGCTATAACATTATATATTTACTACGACATTAGTAATGTGTTTTGTATATAAAAACATCGCCCACAAGTCTTTTGTGAGCTAGCTAGTTAACATTAGCTCACCGTTTGTGTAGTCACACTTTTCCACGTGGTGACATGCTAGCTAATGTTAGCCCACCAGGGCAGGGATATTTAGCTAATGTTTAGCTGGCTATTTACGTTAGCTCAACATTCGTGTACTCAGACTTTTCCCCAGACCCCACGGGTGGTGACATGGTAGCTAGTCCACCAGGACAGGGATAGTTAACGTTTGCGCTAATTGCTAACGTTAGACCCATTCACTAGTATGTCACCACCTGTCGGAAAAGTCCGACTACACCACAGTGAGATACGATGCAACTTTAGCTAATGCAGCCAACTAGCCAACCAAGGTGCCTAACTAGCTAGCCCATCAGGCGATGTTTAGCTAGCTATAACCCTGCCCTGGTGGGCTAAAGTTAGCTAGCTAGCATGTCATCACGTGAAAAAGTATGACTACACAAACCGTGAGCTAACGTTAACTAGCTGGCTCGCTGACAAAGGACTTGTCAAAAATAAGGTCACAACAGTCATTATGCTAGCCTATGCTGGTTTTCTTTTTACTTGTAAGGAAGGTAACGTGTGTTGTACACGTAACTAGAGTCGGTGGTTCTCTAGCTATTTTCAAAGGATATACAGTGAGGGGAAAAAAGTATTTGATCCCCTGCTGATTTTGTACGTTTGCCCACTGACAAAGACATGATCAGTCTATAATTTTAATGGTAGGTTTATTTGAACAGTGAGAGACAGAATAACAACAAAAAAATCCAGAAAAACGCATGTCAAAAATGTTGGCAACTCGAAACTTCAGCTCCCTACAAGGATTTTCTATGGGATTAAGGTCTGGAGACCGGCTAGGCCACTCCAGGACCTTAATGTGCTTCTTCTTGAGCCACTCCTTTGTTGCCTTGGTCGTGTGTTTTGGGTCATTGTCATGCTGGAATACCCATCCACGACCCATTTTCAATGCCCTGGCTGAGGGAAGGAGGTTCTCACCCAAGATTTGACGGTACATGGCCCGTCCATCGTCCCTTTGATGCGGTGAAGTTGTCCTGTCCCCTTAGCAGAAAAACACCCCCAAAGCATAATGTTTCCACCTCCCATGTTTGACGGTGGGGATGGTGTTCTTGGGGTCATAGGCAGCATTCCTCCTCCTCCAAACACGCCGAGTTGAGTTGATGCCAAAGAGCTCGATTTTGGTCTCATCTGACCACAACACTTTCACCCAGTTCTCCTCTGAATCATTCAGATGTTCATTGGCAAACTTCAGACGGCCCTGAATATGTGCTTTCTTGAGCAGGGGGACCTTGCGGTCACTGCAGGATTTCAGTCCTTCACGGCGTAGTGTGTTACCAATTGTTTTCTTGGTGACTATGGTCCCAGCTGCCTTGAGATCATTGACAAGATCCTCCCGTGTAGTTCTGGGCTGATTCCTCACCATTCTCATGATCATTGCAACTCCACGAGGTGAGATCTTGCATGGAGCCCCAGGCCGAGGGAGATTGACAGTTATTTTGTGTTTCTTCCATTTGCGAATAATCGCACCAACTGTTGTCACCTTCTCACCAAGCTGCTTGGCGATGGTCTTGTAGCCCATTCCAGCCTTGTGTAGGTCTACAATCTTGTCCCTGACATCCTTGGAGAGCTCTTTGGTTTTGGCCATGGTGGAGAGTTTGGAATCTGATTGATTGATTGCTTCTGTGGACAGGTGTCTTTTATACAGGTAACAAACTGAGATTAGGAGCACTCCCTTTAAGAGTGTGCTCCTAATCTCAGCTCGTTACCTGTATAAAAGACACCTGGGAGACAGAAATCTTTCTGATTGAGAGGGGGTCAAATACTTATGTCACGCCCTGGCTCTGGGGACTATGTTATGTTGAGCCAGGGTGTGTAAGTCTATGTTTGTATATCTATGTTGGCCTGAGTGACTCCCAATCAGAGGCAACGAGTGTCAGCTGGTTGTCTCTGATTGGGAGCCATATTTAACTATCGGTCTTTTCACTTTGTGTTGTGGTTTCTTGTTCTCATTTTGGTTTGTTTATGTAACCAGAGACATCACGTTTTCGTCAGTTATTTTGATCGTGTGATCAGTCTAATAAATACTATGTTCACTTTCAACGCTGCGCCTTGGTCCTCCTCATTAGACGATCGTGACAGAAGAAACCACCAAAACCAGACCAAGCAGCGTGACGAGGAGAAAGGCTGGAATTACGAGAAGTGGAGAGAGAATTGGACGAGAACCATGGAGGCCTGGTCCACGGGGGAGAGACAAGCCCAGAAATTTTTTAGGGGGGGGCTCACGCCGTGGACGACGGGGCAGCAGGAGTACGGGATAGAGTGGTGCAGAGGGTTGGCAGAGAAGGCCGCCAGGTTAAGGGGGCCACTGGTCACAGAGGAGAGGGAAAGTGTGGAGGCACGGCGAGAGGTACTGGGGTGTGTTACCAGTCCGGTCCGGCCCGTTCCTGATCCCTGCGTAGGGCCAGTGGTGTGTGTCCCCAGTACGGTCCGGCCTGTTCCTGTTCCTCGCATCGAGCCTGTGGTGCGTGTCGTCAGCCCGGCGCGGCCCGTTCCTGCTCCCCGCCCCAAGTCAGTGGTGCGCGTCGTCAGCCCGGTCCGGCCCATTCCTGCTCCCCGCACCAAGTCAGTGGTGCGCGTCGTCAGCCCGGTCCGGCCCATTCCTGCTCCCCGCACCAAGTCAGTGGTGCGCGTCGTCAGCCCGGTCTGGCCCGTTCCTGCTCTCCGCACCAAGTCGGTGGTGCGCGTCGCCAGCCCAGTCCGGCCCATCCAAGCTCCCCGCACCAAGTCAGTGGTGCGCGTCGTCAGCCCGGTTCGGCTCATTCCTGCTCCCCGCACCAAGTCTGTGGTGCGTTTCGTCAGCCCTGTCCGGCCCGTTCCTGCTCTCCGCACCATGTCGGTGGTGCGCGTCGCCAGCCCAGTCCGGCCCATCCAAGCTCCCCGCATCAAGTCTGTGGTGCGCGTCGTCAGCCCGGTCCGGCTCATTCCTGCTCCCCGCACCAAGTCAGGGGTGCGCTTCGTCAGCCCGGTCCGGCCCGTTCCTGCTCCCCGCACCAAGTCAGTGGTGTGCTTCGTCAGCCCAGTCCGGCCGGTCCCTGCTCCACGCACCAAGCCTACGGTGGGCGTCGTCAGCCTGGTAAGGCCCGTTCCTCCTCCACGCACCAAGCCAGGGGTGCGCGTCGTCAGTCCAGCACAACCCGTGCCTGGGTCATGTCCGGAGCCGGATCCGCCGCCAAGGCGGAGTGCCCACCCGGTCCCTCCCCTGTTGTGGTTGTTTGGCGCGGTCGGAGTCCGCGCCTTTGGGGGGGGGTACTGTCACGCCCTGGCTCTGGGGACTATGTTATGTTGAGCCAGGGTGTGTAAGTCTATGTTTGTATATCTATGTTGGCCTGAGTGACTCCCAATCAGAGGCAACGAGTGTCAGCTGGTTGTCTCTGATTGGGAGCCATATTTAACTATCGGTCTTTTCACTTTGTGTTGTGGTTTCTTGTTCTCATTTTGGTTTGTTTATGTAACCAGAGACATCACGTTTTCGTCAGTTATTTTGATCGTGTGATCAGTCTAATAAATACTATGTTCACTTTCAACGCTGCGCCTTGGTCCTCCTCATTAGACGATCGTGACAACTTATTTCCCCTCATTAAAATGCAAATCAATTTATAACATTTTTGACATGCGTTTTTCTGGATTTTTTTGTTGTAATTCTGTCTCTCACTGTTCAAATAAACCTACCATTAAAATTAGACTGATAATTTCTTTGTCAGTGGGCAAACGTACAAAATCAGCAGGGGATCAAATACTTTTTTCCCTCACTGTACCTAACCAAAGATCTTTGACCAAAGTAATCCGGTGAGTGTCTAACTTATTAATTAAACTTCCTAATAAACGTTAACATTTTATTAGCTAAATAATGCCTAGTTAGCAATGTCACTTTTTATGGGATAGAGTGAATATGCATGTGAATATTCTCACGTCACGGTTCAGTAGCATGTTAGATTGGACATCAAAGCAAAACTTCACTTTTGCAGATGGATAACCTTCCCCTACCCGTGGTATTGGAAGAGGCTGTATTGGTTGATGCATCAACACGCTGGAAATATGTTTGTGGTGCACTGACTCATAATGCTTTTTTTTTGTGATAAATTAGTGTATCGTCTTCAAGATTGATAAAGTAAGCAAATGCATGTATTATTCTCATAAATGTAGCCAATCCATTCATTATTTGTAACAATTAGATTATTATTGCTTTAAACTAGTAGTAGCTAGCTCATCTTGATCATGTGTTGTTCCTTCTCTCTTTCTAGAAGCTATCAGTTATTACAAGGCAAAAATACAGATTGAGGCCTTCAATCAAACTGAGGCCAGAGAAATATGTGTGCACCAGACAGGTCAAGGCTTCTTGCATGCATTTCTTTGAGATGTAAATTACACTCAAAAAGATGTTGGGTTGTTTGGATGACCAAATTTCTGGGTTGCAGGCATTGGGTCAATAGTTGGGTTGTTTTCTGTAAAAACAGCAAGGTTGGGTTGTTGGTGCTGGTTTATTGAGTACCACAGTATGAGTCATAATAGCCATAAAACCTAGCGGTAAAACCCGGAAATGGTTCCAATCGTTTTTCCACCATTCATTATTCCGTAGCGGATTTTAGAACTACTTCATATAAGATCTGTGTTTCGTGTAGGCTTACCCTGGCGTGACGTTTTGATAACCATCAAATCTCTCTTGGACAAGGTAACTTTTAGCAATATGTTTGCCTGTAACTATCCGCCAAAAATGAAATGCTAATTAGCCGCTAATGTGGCTATCATACAAAACTACACATCCTGTCGCAAGCTTTGACGTAATCACTCAAGGCAAGGCAGGATGGGAATAACCTCCACATTTCTCCATGCAAACTCTCATCGACAAGTAGCAAGTAACCTAGCAAGTAGATATTATAGCCTTTTTAGTTTCTCGTGTAATTAATTGATATCATTTATTTCTCATGTGCATTATTGTAGATACTTTTTTAATTACCTAGTTAGCTAACTTAGCATAAAAAAAAATAATATTATAATATTTTGAATTACCCTGGCCTTTGTAGCTAACTAGCTAACCTTAGGTCTCTCCATTGGTCAGAAGCAAGGATGGTTCTGTGCTATGTACTGGATTGTAACCACCACTCTGTGCATTTTATTGACCTCTGTAAGCGAGAGTCGTCGCTGGAGCTGTGTGATGAGGTAAGCCCTGTTTGCTAGCTGCTAACAAGTTATTTTGATTAGGTAGGTAGCTAGCTAGATAGCTTGGTTTCCATTTTCAACAGACTTTTTGAATCCCCCTGATTGGTCATCAATGGTTACTGATTTTGTAACTCAGGTGTTCACCAGAAACGGCATCTGGTAAACCGTTTGCCACTATTGGAAATAAATGTTGTTGCCACAGGTTTGCAACAGATTCAAATAGAATCTTGAGAGAATAGTCTGCCAGAAAAAAAAACTCTGGGAACTGTTTGCCACTAGTGGCAGTACATATCATTATAACCAAAGGTTTGCCGCAGATTCAACACTAGTGGCAAACATTTGCAACTTCTGGCAACATTCTGTGGCACACTTTTTAGTTTGCAGCAAATTTGCCCTAAATTTGCGGGAAGTTTGCAGCAAAGAATTCATTTTTGCACTTCTCATTTTCAATCACTGTTTTAATATTGTGACTGTGGAGTTATCATGTATTTTTTTTACAGGTTACAATGCTTGTAAATAGGTTATTGTGGCAAGATTACCATATTTTGGTAGGCTACAACGGTTACAAATGTGTTTTGAAGCCCCTACTGACCACTACCAGTCCTTGTATGAACATTACTTTTTTCAACTCTCTGTCACGACTTCCGCTGAAGTTGGTGCCTCTCCTTGTGCGGGCGGCTATCGGCGGTCGTCGTCACCGGATTTCTAGCTGCCACCGATCTACGTTTCTGTTTTCCATTTGTTTTGTATGTATTGTACACACCTGGTTCCCATCACGTTAATTTGTTTCCCTATTTAACCCTCTGGTTCCCTCATGGTGTTGTGCGTGATTGTTCTTTGTTTGGTGTTATATACTGCTGTGAGCTGTTGTCATTCCCTGCGTGGAAATTAGATTTGTTGTTTTTCTGAGTAAAGTTCGTAATTTACTCAGTTCTGTGTCCTGTGCCTGACTCCGTCCTACCGCTGCACACTGACACCTGACAGAATCACGCACCACATATGGAGTCAGCAGGTGCACCCAGTCCTCCGTTACCAGTGGAGGAGCACGTCCAGCAGCACGCGACGATGCTCCACAATCTGGGCACAGCCATGGATTGTGTGCTGCACACCATGGAGCGATGGGAGAGAGAGGGTTTTCCCACAACCCCATCAACTTCACCTCAACCCACACCGCTGTCCACCCCTCCGTCACCTGGACCCAGTGGGATTCGGCTCTCGCTCCCGAAGGCCTATGATGGGACGGCTGCCGGGTGCCAGGAATTCCTGCTTCAGGTGGAGCTCTACCTGGCGACCGTCCACCCGGCTCCCTCGGGTTACGAAAGAGTGTCCGCCCTCATCTCCTGTTTGTCGGGGAAAGCGCTGGAGTGGGCCAACGCCGAATGGGGAGGGATAGATGCTACGTTGGTTCGCTACGAGGATTTCACCCGCCGTTTCCGGGCGGTCTTTGATCATCCACCTGAGGAGGGAGGGGCGGGGGAACGCTTGTTCCATCTCAGACAGGGGAAGAGGAGCGCACAGGACTTCGCTCTGGACTTCAGGACCCTGGCTGCCAGCGCAGGATGGAATGAGAGGGCCCTGATCGACCATTACCGGTGTAGTCTATGGGAGGACGAGCTGGCCTGCAGGGACACCACCCTTACACTCGACCAGCTGGTGGATTTATCCATCCGGCTGGAGAACCTGTTGGCCACCCGCGGACGTCCAGATCAGGGTCCGTCCATTCCATCCACCAGTACCTCCGACCCTACCCCTATGGAGCTCGGAGGTGCTGCGCTAAGGGTGACCGGAGGGGGGGGCTGTTTCCTGCACCAAGTTTGGCTGCAGAGGGCACACTGCTGATCGGTGCTGGGGAGGTTCCCCAGGGAGTCGAGGCAGCAGGCAGGGCACTGGTGGATCATCCCAGGTGAGTAGGCGCCCGACTCACTCAGAGCTCCCTGTTGCGCATATGTATGTCTGTATAAAGTTTACAGAGTTTTCCCCGCATTCCCAGCATTAGGCGCTAGTAGATTCAGGCGCAGCTGGGAACTTTATTGATCATGCATTTGCACTTAGATTAGGGATCCCTATTGTTCCTGTTGATGTGCCCTTTCCTGTACATGCCTTAGATAGTCGTCCTTTAGGATTGGGCCTGATTAGGGAGGTCACAGCTCCACTATGTATGATAACGCATGAGGGTCATGAGGAGAGTATTAGTCTCTTCCTGATCGATTCTCCTGCGTTTCCTGTGGTGTTGGGGCTTCCCTGGTTGGCCCATCATGACCCCACTATTTTGTGGCAACAGAGGGCTCTGAAGGGATGGTCACGTCAGTGCTCAGGGAGGTGTGTAGGTGTTTCCGTAGGTGCAACTTCGGTGGAAAGTCCAAACCAGGTCTCCCCCATGCACATTCCCCCCGAATATGCAGATTTGGCTCTTGCCTTCCCATTGACGGGGGGATTGTGCGATAAATCTCCAGGTAGACGCAGCACTTCCCAGGAATCACGTGTATCCTGAGTGGCGCAGTGGTCTAAGGCACTGCATCGCAGTGCTAACTGTGCCACTAGAGATCCTGGTTCGAATCCAGGCTCTGTCGCAGCCGGCCGCGACCGGGAGACTCATGGGCGGCGCACAATTGGCCCAGCGTCGTCCAGGGTAGGGGAGGGAATGGCCGGCAGGGATGTAGCTCAGTTGATAGAGCATGGCGTTTGCAATGCCAGGGTTGTGGGTTCGATTCCCACGGGGGGCCAGTATAAAAAAATATGTATTCACTAACTGTAAGTCGCTCTGGATAAGAGCGTCTGCTAAATGACTAAAATGTCAATGTAATGTAAAATGTATCCTCTGTCACAGGAGGAGACGGCGGCTATGGAAACATATGTCTCCGAATCTCTGGGACAGGGATACATTCGGTCTTCCACTTCACCTGCCTCCTCGAGTTTCTTTTTTGTGAAGAAGAAGGATGGGGTTTACGCCCGTGCATTGACTATCGGGGTATAAATCAGATCACGGTGAAGTACAGTTACCCATTGCCTCTCATAGCCAGTGTGACCGAGTCATTGCACGGGGCGCGCTTCTTCACAAAACTGGATCTCAGGAGCGCGTACAACCTGGTGCGTATCCGGGAGGGGGATGAGTGGAAGACGGCATTTAGTACCACCTCTGGGCACTATGAGTACCTCGTCATGCCGTACGGGTTGATGAATGCTCCATCAGTCTTCCAATCCTTTGTAGACGAGATCTTCAGGGACCTGCATGGGCAGGGTGTAGTGGTGTATATAGATGACATTCTCATATACTCCTCTACACGCGCCGAGCATGTGTCCCTGGTGCACAAGGTGCTTGGTCGACTGTTGGAGCATGACCTGTACGTCAAGGCTGAGAAATGTCTGTTCTTCCAACAGTCTGTCTCCTTCCTAGGGTACCGCCTGTCCGCGTCAGGGGTGGAGATGGAGAATGACCGCATTTCAGCCGTGCGTAATTGGCAGACTCCAACCACGGTAAAGGAAGTGCAGCGGTTCTTAGGGTTTGCCAACTACTACTGGAGGTTTATCCGGGGCTTTGGTCAGGTAGCGGCTCCCATTACCTCCTTGCTGAAGGGGGGACCGGTGCGACTGCAGTGGTCAGCTGGGGCAGACAGGGCTTTTGGTCACCTGAAGGCTCTGTTTACCTCGGCTCCCGTGCTGGCTCATCCGGATCCCTCCTTAGCATTCATAGTAGAGGTGGACGCATCCGAGGCTGGGATAGGAGCTGTGCTGTCTCAGCGCTCGGGTACGCCACCAAAGCTCCGCCCCTGTGCTTTCTTTTCGAAGAAGCTCAGCCCAGCGGAGCGAAACTATGATGTGGGGGACCGGGAGCTGTTAGCTGTTGTCAAGGCTCTGAAGGCGTGGAGACATTGGCTCGAGGGGGCTAAACACCCTTTTCCTCATTTGGACTGACCACCGCAATCTGGAGTACATCCGGGCGGCGATGAGACTGAACCCTCGCCAGGCAAGGTGGGCCATGTTTTTCACCCGTTTTGTTTTCACCCTATCCTACAGACCAGGTTGCGAATTGCAAAAATCTCTGAAGCTGGAGACTCTTATCTCCCTCACTAACTTTAAGCATCAGTTGTCAGAGCACCTTACCGATCACTGCACCTGTACACAGCCCATCTGAAATTAGCCTACCCAACTACCTCATCCCTATATTGTTATTTATTTTGCTCTTTTGCACCCCAGTATCTCTATTTGCACATCATCTCTTGCACATCTAGCATTCCAGTGTTAATACTAATTGTAATTATTTTTGCACTATAGCCTATTTATTGCCTTACCTCCATAACTTGCTACATTTGCACACACTGTATATATATTTTCTGTTGTATTTTTCTTTTTTTTGACTTTGTTTTTTTTTACCCCATATGTAACTCTGTGTTGTTGTTTTTATCGCACTACTCTGCTTTATCTTGGCCAGGTCGCAGTTGTAAATGAGAACTTGTTCTCAACTGGCTTACCTGGTTAAATAAAGGTGAAATAAAAATAAATAAATAAAAGGTTCCCAGAACGCTAAGGCAGACGCTCTGTCCCGGATGTATGACTCAGAGGAGCGGTCCACGGATCCCACTCCCATACTTCCAGCTTCTTGCCTGGTGGCACCGGTGGTATGGGAGGTTGACGCGGACATCAAACAGGCGTTACGTACGGAGCCCACTCCCACCCAGTGTCCGGTTGGGCGTCTGTACGTTCCGTTTGATGTCCGCGATCGATTAATCTGTTGGGCCCACACGTCACCCTCCTCTGGTCATCCTGGCATCAGTCGGACAGTGCGCTGTCTTAGTGGGAGGTACTGGTGGCCCACTTTAGCTAAGGACGTGAGGGTTTATGTTTCCTCCTGCTCAGTGTGCACCCAGTGCAAGGCACCTAGACACCTGCCCAGAGGGAAATTACAACCCCTACCCGTTCCACAACGGCCGTGGTCACACCTATCGTTGGACTTCGTGACGGATCTTCCTCCGTCACAAGGTAACACCACGATCCTGGTCATTGTGGATCGGTTTTCCAAGTCCTGCCGTCTCCTTCCTTTGCCCGGTCTCCCTACGGCCCTACAGACTGCGGAAGCTCTGTTTACCCACGTCTTCCGGCACTACGGGGTGCCTGAGGATATAGTGTCTGATCTGGGTCCCCAGTTCACATCGAGGGTCTGGAGGGCGTTCATGGAACGTCTGGGGGTCTCGGTCAGTCTGACCTCAGGTTTTCACCCCGAGAGTAATGGGCATGTGGAGAGAGTTAACCAGGATGTGGGTAGGTTTCTGCGATCCTATTGCCAGGACCGGCCGGGTGAGTGGGCGGCTTTCATCCCCTGGGCAGAGATGGCCCAAAACTCCCTCTGCCACTCCTCCACTAACATGTCTCCATTTCAGTGTGTACTAGGGTATCAGCCGGTCCTGGCACTGTGGCATCAGAGCCAGATCGAGGCACCTGCGGTGGATGAATGGTTTCGGCGCTCGGAGGAGACCTGGGACGCTGCCCATGTGCGCCTACAACGGGACATCAGGCGACAGAAGGCGAGCGCCGACCGCCACCGCAGTGAGGCCCCGGTGTATGCACCGGGGGACCGGGTCTGTCTCTCGACCCGAAACCTGCCCCTTCGCCTGCCCTGCCGGAAGCTGGGTCCGCGGTTTGTGGGGCCATTTAAAGTCCTGAGGAGACTGAACAAGGTTTGTTATAGGTTACAGCTCCCCCCTGATTACCGTATTAACCCCTCGTTCCATGTGTCTCTCCTCAGGCCGGTGGTGGCTGGTCCGCTCCAGCAGTCTGAGGTACGGGAGGTTCCTCCGCCCCCGCTGGACATCGAGGGGGCCCCGGCATATACTGTGCGAGCCATCATGGACTCAAGGCGTCGGGCGAGGGGCCTTCAGTACTTCGTGGAGTGGGAGGTGTATGGTCCGGAGGAGAGATGCTGGGTGCCGGTGGAGGACATCCTGGACCCTTCCTTACTACAGGAATTTCACCGTCTCCACCCGGATCGTCCTGCGCCTCGTTCTCCGGGTCGTCCCCGAGGTTGGTGTCGGCGCGCAGCTGGAGCCGCGCGTCGGGGGGGTACTGTCACGACTTCCGCCGAAGTAGGTCCCTCTCCTTGTGCGGGCAGCTATCGGCGGTCGTCGTCACCGGCTTTCTAGCTGCCACCGATCTACGTTTCTGTTTTCCATTTGTTTTGACTGTATTGTACACACCTGGTTCCCATTACGTTAATATGTTTCCCTATTTAACCCTCTGGTTCCCTCATGGTGTTGTGCGTGATTGTTCTTTGTTTGGTGTTATATACTGCTGTGAGCTGTTGTATTTCCCTGCGTGGAAATTAGATGTTGTTTTTCCAAGTAAAGTTTGTCATTTACTCAGTTCTGTGTCCTGCGACTGACTCCGTCCTACCGCTGCACACTGACACCTGACACTCTCTGTGTCTTGGTTCTGTGCCAGTTAGTGCAGTGGCCCAAAATAGACTGTTCTGTGGTGTGTTGTTATTTCAATGCCCCGGTATTTGGAATTTGAGATTCCTAGTAGGGCTAGAAGTAATTAGAAGTCAATCCAAGGTTGTATACTAAGCATTTGACTTCCTGTTGCTGGTTGGCATCAGAAGCTCAGGTTCTACCTGCTCAGCTCAGGTTCTACCTGCCCTTGAGCAAGGCACTTTACAACTAATCAGCTCCAGGGGCGTCATAATATGGTAGACCCTCTGCTTCAACTTCTCCAACCTCTGAGTGGGTATTTATGTATTTTCCGTGGGGTTGAGATGAAGAAGAACACACATTTCTGTTGGACATTCCTGGACATTGGACAATTAAACTCTTCTTCTTCTTAGCAGGAAGGTCAGAGGATATATCTGTTGTCATAGTGACCCGACCTGCTGAAGCTCAAACCTTTAGAGAAGAAGAATACACATTGCATGAATACAATAGAACCAACAAGTTCTATAAGACTATAACAGAGTTCTAAAAGAACAATAGAACAGAATACCTGCTGAAAAGAGGCTAAATTGTAGATGGTTGAATACACAGAAAACAAAATAACAATTTTATCCAGTTATGCTGTTAACATATACAGTATTGTGTATGGCTGATGAAGGCGTGATGTCTGGAACGTGTCAATGTGACTGCTGATTGAAAAATAAATCTAAGTTTAATTGCGATTGCTGACTGTCTTCTTCATAACATACATAACATATATCAAGTTTGCAGACGACACAACAGTGGTAGGCCTGATTACCAAAAACTCAGAGACAGCCTATAGGGAGGAGGTGAGGGCCCTGGCGGAGTGGTGCCATCAAAATAACCTCTCCCTCAACATAAAAAAATGAAGGTGCTAATTGTGGACTTCAGGAGACAGAAGAGGGAGCACGCCCCCATCTATATCGACGGGGCCGCAGTGGAGAGGGTGAAAAGCTTCAAGTTCCTCAGTGTGCACATCACTGACAACCTGAAATTGTCCATCCACACAGACAGTGTGGTGAAAAAGGCACAATAGCGCCTCTTCAACCTCAGGAGGCTGAAGAAATTTGGCTTGGCCCCTAAGACCCTCACAAACTTCTACAGATGGACCATTTAGAGCATCCTGTTGGGCTGAATCACCGCCTGGAACGGCAACTGCACAGCTCTCCAGAGGGTGGTGAGGTCAGCCCAACACATCACCGGGGGCACATTGCCTGCCCTCCAGGACATCTACAGCACCCAGTGTCACAGAAAGGCCAAGAAGATCATCAACGACCTCAGCCACCCGAGCCCTGGCCTGTTCACCCCGCTACCATCTAGAAGGTGTAGACCAGGGTTCTTCAATTCCGGTCCTGGAGGGCCGAAACACCTCTGTTTTTCATCCTCTCCTTCTAATCAGGGGCTAATTCAGACCTGGGACACCAGGTGAGTGCAATTAACTACCAGGTAGAAATAAAAAACAGAAGTGTTTCGGCCCTCCAGGACCGGAATTGAAGAACCCTGGTGTAGACAGTACAGGTGCATCAAAGCTGGGACTGAGAGACTGAAAACCAGCTTCTATCTCCAGGCCATCAGACTGTTAAATAGTCACCACTAGCCGGCATCTGCCCAGTACCTTGCCCTGAACTTTAGTCACTGTTACTAGCCGGCTACCACCCGGTACTCTACTGTGCACCTTAGAGACTGTTGTCCTATGTACATAGTCATTGAACACTAGTCACTTTAATAATGTTTACATACTGTTTTACCCACTTCATATGTACATACTGTCTTCTAATCAAGGCTCATCCTATATAAAGTCGGAAGTTTACATACACCTTAGCCAAATACATTTAAACTCAGTTTTTCACAATTCCTGACATGTAATCCTAGTAAAAATTCCCTGTCTTAGGTCAGTTAGGATCACCACTTTATTTTAAGAATGTGAAATGTCAGAATAATGATGACTTTTCCAATTTAGGAGTACAATTTGTATAGCATCGTAATATTCTGTACACACAATATGTCCAAGTGATAAATTACCGGTAAAACAGATTAGCCTACAGAAACAAGAGTATCGAATGGCTGTGTTGCTCCCAAAAGGAAACTGTAAATAAGGTTTCTCTCCACTTCGTCACCCTTCCCTTTATCTGATAGCCCTTCACTTCCCTAAACAGTGCAATCATTGACTGACTTCCTGGTGAATCATGGAAGACTGGCAGAGCAGAGTAAATTGAGCTGCATTGAACGAAGTGTAGCTCTGGTCCAGGGCGTTAGTACGTGTTTATTGTTGGAACCAGTGGTATAGTGGAGGGTAAACACAGTTTATCCACCCTTTGCGGTAAAATGCAGTGAAAAAAATAGGAAGAGTTACTTTTTTCACCGCGACCAGAAATCAGAGTTTACCCATCTATTTTATTTACCACTACATCACTGGTAGGAACTAACACTAACACCCTGGAACAGAGCTAGACTAGGAGTAAGACTGTATATACACCAGGGACTCTCATGCCCAAGGGCCATAGAGAACCTTGTAAATGAGAGGCCATGCGTTTTCAAGAACTCTATTCCCCATTTCCTACAGCTCTGAAGGGTGTGTGTGTATGTGTGTGTTTGTGTGCGCATGCATATGTATGTATTCATGCACACATTTCTGCATAGAGATTGGGAAAAGAAAGTGATGAAAGGTTCAGATGAGAGAGGATAGGATGAAGGGAGTGTGAAAAACTGGCTGCAATTGTAATTGTGTGAGAAAAGTGAGAGGTGTGACATGGGTTTTAAAGTAGATACAGTTGAAGTCGGAAGTTTACCTACACTTAGGTTGGAGTCATTAACACTCGTTTTTTCAACCACTCCACAAATTTCTTGTTAACAAACTATAGTTTTGGCAAGTCGGTTAGGCAAGTCTACTTTGTGCATGACACAAGTAATTTTTCCAACAATTGTTTACAGACAGATGATTTCACTTATAATTCAAACTCAGTGCATCTTTGCTTGACATCATGGGAAAATCAAAAGAAATCAGCCAAGACCTCAGAAAAAAAATGGTAGACCTCCACAAGTCTGGTTCATCCTTGGGAGCAATTTCCAAAAGCCTGAAGGTACCACGTTCATCTGTACAAACAATAGTACGCAAGTATAAACACCATGGAACCACGCAGCCGTCATACCGCTCAGGAAGGAGACGCGTTCTGTCTCCTAGAGATGAACATACTTTGGTGCGAAAAGTGCAAATCAATCCCAGAACAACAGCAAAGGACCTTGTGAAGATGCTGGAGGAAACAGTTACAAAAATATCTATATCCACAGTAAAACAAGTCCTATATCGACATAACCTGAAAGGCAGCTCAGCAAGGAAGAAGCCACTGCTCCAAAACCGCCTTAAAAAAAGACAGACTACGGTTTGCAACTGCACATGGGGACAAAGATCGTACTTTTTGGATAAATGTCCTCTGGTCTGATTAACCAAAAATAGAACTGTTTGGCCATAATGATCATCGTTATGTTTGGAGGAAAAGCAAGCCGAAGAACACCATCCCAACCGTGACGCACGGGGGTGGCAGCATCATGCTGTGGGGGTGCTTTGCTGCAGGAGGGACTGGTGCACTTCACAAAATACATGGCATCATGAGGACGGAAAATTATGTGGATATATTGAAGCAACATCTCAAGACATCAGTCAGGAAATTAAAGCTTGGTCACAAATGGGTCTTCCAAATGGACAATGATCCCAAGCATACTTCCAAAGTTGTGGCAAAATGGCTTAAGGACAACAAAGTCAAGGTATTGGAGTGGCCATCACAAAGCCCTGACCTCAATCCTATAGAAATTTGTGGGCAGAACTGAAAAAGCGTATGCGAGCAAGGAGGCCTACAAACCTGACTCAGTTACACCAGCTCTGTCAGGAGGAATGGGCCAGAATTCACCCAACTTATTGTGGGAAGCTTGTGGAAGGCTCCCTGAAACGTTTGACCCAAGTTAAACAATTTAAAGGCAATGCTACCAAATACTAATTGAGTGTATGTAAACTTCTGACCCACTGGGAATGTGATGAAAGAAATAAAAGCTGAAATAAGTCATTCTCTCTACTATTATTCTGACATTTCACATTCTTAAAATAAAGTGGTGATTCAAACTGACCTAAAACAGGGAATTTTTACTAGGATTAAATGTCAGGAATTGTGAAAAAATGAGTTTAAATGTATTTGGCTAAGGTGTATGTAAACTTCCCACTTCAACTGTATGTATTCTGTGTATTGTAACTATGCAATTTTCAGACAAAATGTCCATTTAAATTAGCTCCATATATAAACTATACAGAGTCCTTTCAGTGATAAATGACTAGGCAATTTTGTGTTCACTGTATGAAGAAGAAATGTTGCCATTTGCCGAACTGACCGATAATTACTCTAGTACAAGATGGAGAGGCCAAAAATCGGTAGAATACAATGAAATAGATGTAAAGTAGTTGCAATAAATAAATAAAATTCCTTACAAAGACAGAACCTTCACAGGCATTTAAAGAGCACCGAGAGCAGGGAAAATTCATATTAGCCCCTTTTTGTAAGCTAGAATTCTATCTAAGAAAAGTAACTATTTTCCAGTAATCTCTATAAACTGTCATTCTGATGCTTGAAATCTTGTCTTATGTGTGATATAAAATGTATTGATAACAAGAGAAAAAATGAGATAAGTCTTTAATGTCACATAAACCAGATAGGTACAGTGAAATATGTTATCTTACAGGGTCAGCCATCGTAGTACGCCCCCCCTGGAGCAAATTAGGGTTAACTGTCTTGCTGAAGGACACATTGAAAGATTTTTCACCTTGTCGGCCCTGGTATTTGAACCAGCGATCTTTCGGTTACTGGCCCACGATTTAACCGCTAGGCCACCTGTCGCCTTATCAGAAGTGCCTGGTAACACTTCGACAGTCAACAAGTAATGCTTTGTTGCATGAGCATTTATAATGACATTGTAAGGGGACAGAATACGAAACATGCGTATGGCAAGTGTCATAGTGCATTATAACCACATCATACTGCAACCAACCACCACCCATCAACAGTCAAGATCGTCACATGGGAAGATGGCGGAAGAGGATGTTCTATTTGAAGAAGATGGTGCATCGAGTGGAGATGCGAGTGAAAAGGTTTGAATTACAGTGGGGAATACAAAAATAAATAAGAGAAGTAAAGTGGTAGTGCAATCTAGTAAATCCAAGCCTAATTCTGATTATTTTTTGATCGTGAGGGTTTTGGATCGATGGAGTTACCTGCGAGATCCGTTTGAAGCCTCTATGGCAAGAATAAGGGCTGTCCAGCTTGTCTCATATCCGGAGGCGGTGAGAAGAGTGGAAGAAAGGAGTAACGTTGAAGAAATAATGGTAGTAGGAGTAGAGACACCAGAGAATATTCATTGTCAACAGAGGGATCCTGTGATGTTTAATGTTAAGAAGGTGGACTTTGTAGAGATTATTGCATTGGTTATGAACTGCACAGCGCAAACAGAGAAAACCTGAGAAAATAGACATTGTTGTGAGTGCAGCTGAAAGTTTTTTGGGACTACAAGGAATCCTGTCAATGAATGCTCTGTCCTCACAGGCACAAGCTTGTGTTGTTGGGAAGGGCCCATAAGTAAGCATTTCAGTCTACACCTGTTGTTTACTAAGCACGTGACAAATACAATTTGAACGGTGTTTTTTTTTTTTAAACTTTTCCGCATTGGAATTTTTGTTTCACTTCACTGTACAGTAGGTGGCGGCAATACACCAATAGGGTGTAGTCTGCCATTAAACCTCGAAGAAGAAGCATCTTTGCCAAATATTTTGTATCACTAACCCAAGATAGACCAGGGGCCTGTTGCACAAAAGTAGAATTAAGACATCCGGGATAAATGACTCAGCTGAGCTCAATGAAGCCAAAACATGTGCGTCCAGGCTTAATTGGTTGCACAAAGACCAAGCCAGGATGAGCAGACACGGATTCATTAAGCCAGGTGAAACCAATCCTGGATAGGTGCGCGCTCACGGCTCACTCAAATAGACCCCGCCACAGATCACAGATTAACTGATTTACCATGGCAACTAGAGCCGCGTACTTTTCCCCGTCGGAAGCACAAATCCTCATGGAGGCATACGAGGAGGTAAAAGATATAATTAAGAAGAAAGGCAACACCGCCACAGTGATAAAGCAAAGAGAAAAAGCGTGGCAAAGTATTGCAGACCGCCTGAATGCGTAAGTAGTGCACAATTACACACTCACCGCTCCGCTGAAACATCACAATTACAATTCAAATATTTAATTCACATCTCCAAAAATGCAGTTGTACTGTAATTATGAAACGGTTAAATTTTTAATTGAAATGCACTGCAGATATGAGTGAAATTGTGTAAAGTAACTCCATCACACTGTATAAAGCTATGATAAATTTTTTGATATTTTTACTGAAAACAAGACAAAAATACCAAGTAATTTTTTGCAGTGTGACTCCATTAAATGTGTGTGTGTGTGTGTGTGTAGATTAAACATGAACGGGCCAAAACGGACATGGCAGCAGGTCAAAATCAAATACAAGAACATTCTGCAGAATGGTATGGTCCCTGACTAATATTTAACAAAGCACAAGCATATATTGTACCCAGAAGGTGCCTGCTCACACATTGTCTGTACTGTTTTAGCAGTGAAAAAGAATACCCACAGACAAGGCACGGGTGGTGGGTCACCAAAGGCTGACCTTACCCCAGCAGAGGACATGGCCTTGGAGCTAAATAAAGGCAGGCCCGTCTTAGAGGGGATCCCTGGGGGGAAAGAGACGAGCATAGGTTCCTCCCAAGATGCCACCCGCTTCATTCAAGGTATGTCCTTCCATCTCTACATGGGATACAACCACATTCATATTGAATCAATTTGGACTGTCTGACTTTGGTTTACCTATTGCCTTGCAGTGTCTGGCAGCACTGTGTTCCTGTTAGAGCCACCAGCACAAGCACCAGACGATGCTGATCCAGTGAGTACTCCATCAAAGGCATACTGTAGGCCTGGCATGTCTTGTCTACTAGCTTCAATATGAATCCGATTAAATGTGATAGGGTGAAGGCCCCAGTGCAGCAGCAACAGCACATGATGGAGACGATGATGAGGAGGAGACCATCTCTCTGGATTCCAGAAGGCATGAGGTATCATGTTAAGACTGTGAAAGTACTATTTACTCTACAATGGTGAGGAGTCCTCATCAAAATCAAAAAATCTAATTTCTTTTACAGGACCCAGATGCTATACAGTGGGAAAACCAGCCTGGCAACATAGTGCGTATTAATAAAAGGACACCACATCCTGCCAAATTCCAGCTGCGCTAATTGTATTGTGTTCACAGAGCTCACAAGCTATCAGAAAGTTGTATGGCAACCACCTCCGGCGCCAAATAGAACTGGCAGACATAGACATTCAGTACAAGAAGAAAAAGATGGAAAATCTTGCACTGGAGTCCGAAATAAAAAAGAGGACAATTAGGAAACTGGACCTTGAAATAAAAAAACTTGAGAGGGAGGTGAGATATGCCTTCAATGTACACTGTATGCTAACTGTAACACAAATGTATTAATCATTATTTTTCTTTCCTCCCCCAGCTCCAAGAAGATGACACAGCTCAAAATAAAAATTAGGTATATTCTCGTAAAGTCAAGTGAGCCATGACATATGAGCTCTTATTGTGAGCACACAGGACGGTGGCATCTTTCTAAGGTTTTTTTTATTTTCCCAGCAATCAGTACAACCAAGTCATCGTTATAAGGCATCGCCCTCTTTTGCCCACCCCCCCAGCACCAGGTGTGGCCACTAGCCTATATGAAGGCCCAAAATTGTGTGTTCCTTTCTGCTCTGACAATGGCATGCCCATTCGTGCGAGATGTGGTGGATGAAGAAGCACTTGTGCTGAGGAGAGCCTTCAGGCGAGAAAGGGTCTTCAGGGACCGGTTGGACCCACTGGCCTTCCCTGATGACCATCTATATGAAAGATACAGGTTTTCTGCAGATGGCATCAGGTATCTATGCAGACTACTGGGTCCCAGGATTAAGCACCGCACTGCACGGAGCCATGCACTGAGTGTGGAGCAAATGGTTTGTGTGGCCTTGCGCTTTTTTGCTAGTGGAGCCTTCCTGTACTCAGTGGGGGATGCAGAACAGCTGAACAAGGCCACAATTTGCCGCACAATAAGGAGTGTGTGTCTGGCTATCAAAGCATTAGCAGATGTCTTCATCTCCTTCCCTGGCCACAGAAGACTCTGTGACATCAAAGAGGAGTTCTATAGGATTGCAGGTAAGAGGATCTACAAATTACAGGACAACTGTTAACACATAGTAGGATACTCATTACTTTGTGTGACAGGTTTCCCCAATGTCATTGGTGCAGTGGACTGCACACACATAAGGATAAAAGCCCCCTCAGGTGCCCATGAGGCCGATTTTGTGAATAGGAAATCCTTTCACAGCATTAATGTTCAGGTGAACATAACTTTTTGATATTGTCCATTGACGAACACTCTGCATTGCCAGTGATGTGCATTGATTGGTGTAATATTCCTCATCTTATGATTTCAGATGGTCTGCAATGCTGACTGTGTGATCAGCAATGTTGTGGCAAAATGGCCTGGCTCAGTCCATGACTCCAGAATCTTTCGGGCCTCTGAAATCTATCAGTGCCTATCACAAGGTAAGCCACACAACCCCTATTTATAACCATCATGGCTGTGTCAAGAATATCACTGTGTTTATGAGGTAGTAATGATGAGATTTTGTGTTGACAGGTGAATTCTCTGGTGTGTTGCTGGGAGACAGGGGGTATGGCTGCCAGCCTTTTCTCCTGACACCTTTCACAGACCCCCAGGAAGCACAGCAGGCCTACAACCATGCCCATGCCAGGACCAGGGCCAGAGTTGAAATGACCTTTGGCCTCCTGAAGGCACGCTTTCACTGCCTTCACAAATTAAGGGTCAGCCCTGTTAGGGCATGTGATATTACTGTGGCTTGTGCTGTCCTCCACAATGTGGCCTGCCTGAGGAAGGAGAGGGCCCCCAGAGTGCCACCAGCCATGGACTGGGACAATCCGGCAATCTTCCCTGATGACGACAGTGGTCGGCTGCTGAGGGACCAATATGTGTTGAATTATTTTAGTTAGTATGTGTGCTTTCAATTTTGGTTAAATATGTCCTGCGGTGGCAGAGGAATTTGGGTTTTTTTGGGTTCGTTTTTTTACGAATTTGGCCTCTTATGATGTTTGTGCGGTATACTGTGTGTAATACAAGGCTGCAGGGAGGCTACTGCATCCATTCATTTGTCTGTTCAGTTGATGTGTATGGATTTGTCCTGCATTTATTTTAGTGTGCAGACATGCAGGGTGTGTTATATACAGACCTTTGAATGTGTATGTATCATTTTGTATAATATGCTTGGATTCTGTGCTTTCCATCTTGTAGAGTCACTGTGACTTCAGTTTCGAAAGGAGCTGATGGTTTACCTGCTTTGTTTTGTCCTTATTCAATAAAGGAACATAATGTTACACATTGTGTTTTTATATTCATATGGAATGTGTATTTGTTTATATGACAGAGTACTAGGGCCACACTGAAGAAAAAGGATAAAGTCATAAATTTATGAGGCTGGTTCTTTCTGCAGAAAAGCTACATATTGTTTTTACAGTTTTGATACTTATGACAATGTGATACTTAATATTCTGGCACATCAGCATGTCTTTGTTTATGAAACCATACTGAAGTACAATTTCACGAAATGCCCCACATCTGTCATTTTAACAACTGTCCTCCTTTAAAACAACTGGTTACAATATTATGACTTGTGTTTTTTTCCCCTCTGTGGCCCTAATATTCTATCATTTTATATATAGCCTTATAGTCTATGGGAAACTGTAAATTATCTAATGATAGCAACATCATCTAAAAATCATTTTTTATCCAAAATCATTGAAATTAATGATCACAAACGTTTAAATAATGACAGTGGGTCTAGTTATATGTGATAACAATGTATAGTGAGCAGTGAAATAACTATTGGTTTCCATTTGTGGTGACTGCTGACTGACATTAGGGATGAGATTAAATAGATCCTGGAATTTAGCCTGGTCTGGAGCAGGCTAGCTCCACAGAATAAATCTCCATGGTAATTTATACCATAACATATCCTCCTGCCCCCTATCCATCTTTAGTGCAACCGGATTACGGATCAATTGAGCCAGGATCACCAAGATATCCTGGCTTAATCCCTTATCCTAGTTTTGTGCAACAGGCCCCAGAGCCTGTCGTTTCCAATGGGAGCAAATTAATCATAGTGGGCAGAACAGGCAAGGAGATCACGAGCAATTGAGATCCTATTGGCGTGTTCTAGCATTTATTTGCCTATTTCCGTTAGGGAACGCCTACTTTGAAGTGCTCGTATGCAATAACTCAATTCACCCTTGCACTCCTAAACAACGCACATTTTTGAAACTTTGGCCAAGGGTAAAGTCAAAATGTAGTCCACTCTGTTTGTTAAAGATTCTAGTTTTGGAAACAGAAAACTGTATGGAGATCAAATGTTTCATCGATGAGAAAATTAGCAGAATGTCGGCCAAAATCCATGCCCCTCCATCTTTTCCCACTGCCAGCAACTGGGCTTCCTCTCATCACCATATATAGTAGTAAGTGGAAACGCCAACCGGATGCTTCACATTTATACATCCGGTGAAATATCTGTCTCATTGTTCTATCTGTGACTTGACTGCTGAACTGCACGAATTGCCGTAGCACTCCTTCTGACTGCTGGAAAGATGGCGGCAGCGCACACCCGGGCGAGCCCCAACTCTGCAGGCGGAAAAATATCTTAACAGAAAGACGCCTTTCGCCCAGCTCTTGCAAAAAGAAAACGTGCAAACAACTATTACACTTGCATGGTCATGGGTGGTCCCATGCACCACTAGAACCGAGCATTCCTCGACCTGCTATGGAGCCTCCGGATAATAGCGAACCTAGCAGGTAGGCGAATAATCAGTGCTACTTCGTGAAACTACACAGCCGGGACTTCGCCTGCTGCCACATTGTGAGCTGAATGTGACAACCCACGCGGGTCATTTGGCGCGCTTGTGCGTCTAAAAGCAAGCTACTGTCACAAAGTGTTCTGCGTGCAGTTGCAACGTTTTTGCAGCGTTGTTCTCTGAATTATCACTTTGCACAGTGTTTTTATTTGTTGTGGAATTCTTGGAGGGATGGAGGAAATGCTTGCCTTTTGAAAGAGGTAACGTTAGCTAACTATTTTTTATTTTGTATTCGATTTGCAGCATCAAAAGGCAACTTGCTAGGTTAGCTATGTGGCTAACGTTACTTTAAAGCGTCGTTGAGTTTATTCACAGTTTTGTCAAAGTTGCAAATTAACATTACTCTTCTTTCTTGCAAAGTTTGGTAGCTATCAGTTTTCGTCAGGATTGTGGTAACATTTTAACACTTCAATAGAACATACTATTTGAAACGTGAATTGAAATGTTTTACTCATTTTCTTGAATTGTTAGCCAACGTTAGCTAGCTAGTTAGCTATCATTAACCAGTTAACGTTAGCTAGGCAGTTCGGTACTACGCTAGGCTGCACGTCATAAGTAGTTACATTTGCTGGGGACCTGAATTTTATGATAAACTGTTGTACTTACAGCCCAAAAAATTAACACACGGCTCAAGTAAGAATTCAGTGGCTGGGCTGTTATGCTGTTTTGTTAGCGATGACTTATTGAACGGAGAAGATGGGGAAACAATTCATATTTTGGAATGTCTTATTTAGCTTTCCTAGAAATCAAAACCGTTCTCAGCACAGTAGGAAAAGCACACAGCTATGCACGTGAACACGATCTCTTTCTAGCAACGGTTATTAAGTTGCATCACCTTTTTGTGGAACATAGTTAGCTTACTAGCTACAATAGCCCACTGATTGCTTAGATTGATTGAACATTTATAGTATATACTAAGTTCCCCAACCGTGAATTTCGTGCATGCTGTTGTCTGTGTGATGATCATTCATCATGTAAACAGTGCAAATCATCAGAGGGAAAAATATTAGTTCCCAGCTTGAGATAGTTGACAGGGGACTGGTATTACAGGATATCCAATGATGCCTGCTCTTTGTTCGGGAGATAGAATGTTGTTAAGGTGTTTCCTGCCTTAAGCTTTTCAGATGCCATTTGTTAGCCAGGGACTGTGTGTGTGTAGTCGGTGTGTATGCTCTGGATTCTAATGGAAAACGGCCTCTGAGTTAAATTATAATGGTTTTAGAAAATGCGAAATGAAATGTTTATATAAAGCAGTTTTTCTGACAAGGAATACATGCTCAGTCACAGAACCCCCCAAAATGGTACAGTTGTCAGTGATTATGTGTACTAGTTTAGATTGCCAGGTATTGCACTATTAGTGATATATTATGTCATTCATTATGGATTGCTTCCAGCAGTTTTTAGTGCCACTGGAATGCATGTTGTGAAAGTTTTTTTTCTATGCATCTTTGACACCACAGGACATCATCTCACTTGTTTGCCCCTGACTCTTGGCGACAGATTCTCTGGAATCCAATGTTATGTCTCTCTCCCCTCTCCCTTGAAGCACGCAAGAGTGCCTGGCCTACACTGCATGGGGTACTAAATTGAAATGGATAGAATGATGTTCAGAGTGCAAAAACATGTTCAGTGCTTTAGTGTTGTTCTTGATTGTCTGTGACATCACTTTGATCATACTGGTTGGCTGTGTTTTCAATCCATGTCTCCTTTGCAAACACAAACACACTTGTCTTGAATTTCTAGTCACTGTACTGCTGCTGTCAGACTAGCCTGGTCCCACATCTCTTTGTGCTCTTTTCAACTCCATTGAGCTCCTTGTCAAGCCGAACATGGCATGATAATTAGGTTGTTTTCACACTTAGTCCCTTTCAGCCAATTTTTGTGAACTCGGTGTGGTTTGCAGATTTTTTTTGTGCCGTGTGAACACTCCAAAATAATTCAGACCCCTCGAAAGAGCCCCAACGCGACCGAACTGAGACCATCTCGAGAGGTGGTCTGAGTTCTGTTCGCTTTAATTCCCTGGTCCGGTTCCCTTTTTTTTAGGACAATGTGAACACAAAGCTCCCCAGGTTTGCTTGTCATTATTCCCACACTAGACTATTGCAACGCCGTTACCCCTGCCATAAACCTTCACATTGGTGTCACTAAAAGAAGAAGAAAATGTGCAGATTCGCAGAAAAAAAAGGGTGCTGTTTTTGGATGTTTAGCGATTGTCAAGGGTGCACAGACGTTACAAAATATGTGTGGAGTTTCTAGTTCAGATCATTTGTTTGCTATATGAGATCTATAAGAGAGCTTAATAAGCTGTTTATTCAATTGTGGGGTTTGAATAGTGTGAGAAGACAACATATTGTGAGAATCACAACATACTGTAGGGTACAAAATCTATTCTAGCAGCCTACATTGGGTGTACAGTTTTCAATTACAGCATTCTTTTTTAAATCTGCTGTTTTTATTACAATAATATTTACATGTAAATAGTATCTTCTGATTACAGTTATTATGTCTCATATTTTAACTAAATGCAATCTATTAGCTTCCAAAATGTAAGTAGGCATATCTAGCTGTCCGATAACACGTTCTGATGAAATAGCTTGTCCTGCACTTTCTAAAATCCCAGAGTGCATTGATTAAATGTTGGAAAAAGATATTGGTTCCTTTCTAAATAATAATATAATAATATGCCATTTAGCAGACGCTTTTATCCAAAGCGACTTACAGTCATACATAGCAATGTGAATGCAAAGATGAATCAGACCACAAAATGGGTGAAGTGAACTGTCAAAAGAGTTGAGTCCTCATTCAAAGGTAAGGGCAGTGTGAATACAAAGAGAACTGAGTTCTTTAGCTTTTTAAAAAAACTCAATTTAAAGAGGACTCTGATCAGTTCTTTTAAAGAGGACCATATGTGAAAACACCCTTTTAGTGCCAAGGAGTTGGCATTATGGCACAAACAGACTGGCACTCAGGCTAGTTTCAGATTGTAAATTGCTGCTGATGTAAATTCTTATAGGATGCGTCAAAAGTAGTGCACAAATGTAGGGAATATGGTACCATTTGGTATGTAGGGTAAGCATACCTATTAAGCCCATGTACCCATTAAGCCCACTTCCATCTTTGGATTCAAATAAACAAAAACAAAAAAACATTTTCTGCTGTTTAATGTTTAAACTAATTCATCTGGTTGTTATATCTACAATTGTTTTTATTCTAAGCCAATCAGATATTTTGTTAAGTTATTGACAATTATGTGTAGGTTCCCAATTTAAAAGCTGCAAAACATTTTTTGCCATTGAGGCTACCCTCAGATAAACACATTTTCCAGATATTTTTAGTACCTTCTCAAATAAGTGATCATACTTTATCCAAAATTAAGAGATTCATGTGCTGATGTAAGCACATGACAGCATATTTGATAAGCATTCATTACTATTTCTTGCCAATTGTCAGTCTCACAGTAGCAACATAACTTGGTGAATAGATTTCAGGCATTTACTGCTTACATTTTTAAAATGTTTTTTTTCTTCATATTTTACTGTTAGATGAACGTTGCTTTGTTACACAGATACCATTTTGGTAAATTTGACATTGATCTCAGGTAGGCTTAAAAGGGTACAGTAGCACAAAAAGCACTCTTGCTATACAAATGTAAATGACAGTAAAGCAATATCGTTCAATATGATCAATACTAACTTTGCATAATATTGTAGTCTGTAGTGTACCCCAAACCATTGGTTTCCAAATATTTTGAGTAGACTTTGCTATTCTGTCTTTTTCAACATAAATTGCTGTTCCAATTAATCCCAGTATGCTCCTATTAAGCCCAGTTTTTATTGAAACACACGGGGATAGTGTGTTAATATCCCTAATATTCAATGAACATGAGCATAAATGTTTTTTGTTCAGATTTAAGTTGATTAAAACACACAAACTACAGTTATGCATATTGTGTATCTAGCCATGGTGCCTTTACCAAGATTCAAAACAATTAGAAACCTCAGTGCTCTCTCCAAGACATTTGGACTCAACAGGTAAGTCGTTGATGCAGAGAGTAGAATAAGACCAGGGTTGAGGGATATCAGATATAGAAAACCTGTAGGTGGTGGATAAAAATGCAAACAAATGAGGCACAAGAAGATGACTATTGGGAGACTACTCATGCACTTTTGGGTGGGGGCATTGTCATAGTTGTCTTTCATTCATCCAGGTGATTCTGTTTTTAGGTCCACCACCAGTACCTTTTTAATACACCGTAGAGGGAGATTTGAAACTTTCTTCAGATTGGCTTTAGGAAGACGTGTTGAACAAATTAACAAGAATAGCTGTACAGCAAATGTGAATCAGCTTTCAGATAATTCATTGAAAGTTTTGTGTGTAATGGTCTTTGTTGCATGGCTTCTTATCCACAGAGGGCCAGTTTGGGTGCAGGTTTGTGTTCTAACTAAGCAATAACACACCTGATTCGGCTAATGTCTTGATTGAAGTCTATGATTAGTTGAATCAGGTGTGTACTGGTCTGCAAGAACAAAAGCCCAAGTCCACATGGATCTATGTGGATACGATTGGACACCCCGCTGTTATAAGTGCTACTTTCATGATGTATAGCAATGATCATTTTATTTTAATGACTTTAGGGGTCGATTAATATAATCTAATTTTACATAAGAAATGTCACTTTGTAAGTTCTGAACATTTGTAAATTAATTAAAATTGATTGTTTTAGAGGTGGGCTTATTTGGAACACCCATGGGCTTAAACGGTTCACTCGGTAACCATTAAGCCCAGTCCGGACATTTTATCAAATATTTGTGTCTTATTAAAACACGTTGTAAGTAAAGTCATAAAACTTCACGAGAG
Organism: Coregonus lavaretus; assembly: GCF_964263955.1. Taxonomy (NCBI): domain Eukaryota; kingdom Metazoa; phylum Chordata; class Actinopteri; order Salmoniformes; family Salmonidae; genus Coregonus; species Coregonus lavaretus. The sequence continues at coordinate 35,490,093 of NC_140012.1, read as the reverse complement.
ATTAAATATTTGTCTTATTAAAACACAAGATTAATCTTTCATTTTATATCCCATTTTCTTACAAAAATGAGGGCAGTATATGTTAGAAATGTCTGAACTTTGGTGGGCTTAATAGGTACACTTACCCTACTCGTGGTTATGCAGCTGCAGCATATGGGTGGGGACTGGGGAGCTTGAAGTTCCTCTCTTCCAGGAATCGGTTTGTGCACTGCAGGCTCATTGTATTTTTGTCCTAACTCATTGGATGCATCCCACATAGCTCCCTCGTCAAAAGTAGTGCACTATATATGGAATAGGGTGCAATTTGGGACTCAGACATAAACATGCCCTGCAGGCAAGGCACTTACTGGAGGGCCCTCTGGTTTTGACCAATGTTTTTCCAGGAAAAGCGGGGAAAACCTCAAAGGCTGGAACTGGGATTGCTTTGGGGTTGAATATTATAGTGATGATGTCATATTGTCAATAGTAGAGTTCCAAGTTCCAACAAAGCTGCCCTCTCCTCCAACCCCCCCCTAGAGTCCCTGGCTGCATCCCAAATGTCACCCTATTCCCTTTAGGCCCTGAAAAGTAGTGCACTATATAGGGAATAGGGTGCCATTTGGGACAGAGCCCCTCTCTGTCCGGCATGTGCAGAACAGAGAGGGAGAGAGACAAACAACAAGGCACATGATTGTGCAACACTGTCTGCCTGCTCGACTTAAGGTCACCCCTGTCCCTGACCGTGTAAGACAAGATAATTTGCAAGCATGTTTTAAAAATGCATGCACTGCACTCACTAACTATTAATTGCTGCTGCCAACCATTACAGTGAGAGGGACAGAGATCTTTTGTCAGTGCTGTCTTGCTATTTGGTACTCTGGCTGGGCCAGTAACATTCAGGCATTCTCTCACATGCATTCCAGGGATTTCAGGATGTGGTATAGTCCTGCTTAGAGGAGAGGATAGTCGTCTCATGTCTCATGGCCCGGAGCAGGAGGAGCCCGTGGCTAGAACTCATTAATGCAACACACTCACCCTGTAGATGGAACATTCTGAACTGTCTCTTTACCCCTATCTGTCTCTCTCTCTCATAAACAGCTGCAGCACCTGTCTGTGCAGGCTTGAAAAAGACTGGTGCGTGTCATGCCACACCATGTGATTCAGGAAGGAAGGTTATTCAGGCCATCATCATTACATGATTTTCTGTTTACATTGCACCTAGCTAGCACAGGTTAGTGTTAGCGGGCAGGGCAAGCTTTTCATTGTTTTATTTTAATTATCGTATCGTCAGCCAAGGCTGTGGTTGCAGGATGTTGATTAGGCCTAGCTGTGTATGCACTTGGGTTGTAAGTGTACTGCCATTTCTGTGTTATAAGTGACAGTCAGAGGATGCACAGTTTAGACCCTTTGTTCTCCCATGGATCTAAAGCAGTGGCAGGGCATTCCAATCCAGGCTGTACTGTTCTAGATTAACAGCTGGTCTCTCAGGGGATGCAGTGTTATGTTTCAGTGTTGTCATAAGTATTGCACAGCAAGCAGCACACAAATTATGACTGTTCCTTTCTGCAAAATTATTTTGCCCAGGGTTCAAGCGCATTCTTCATCGTATCAAAGCATGGTGTGTTTGTGTTGTGTGTGTGCACTGCATGCATCCATGCACGGGTGTGGGGCTGTGCTGTGCACTTTTGTGTGTGTGTGTGGGGGGATCCAATGTGTCTGTCTGGGTGGCGTCAGTCACACATTCACACTGTTCCCTGAGCAGGGTGGGGTCAGGGTTATCCTGTTCTGTTTTCTCTCTGTTGTATTATTTTCCTTCTGCTTCAGATCCTGCTGTCATTCTGCTGGCGTTACAGATAATGATGTTGAGGAGCTACAGATGCATGCAACACAAGAATGGTAATTGGATAGAGACATTGCGTAGAATAAAAAAAGAAAAGCTCAGTTGCACCCTTCAGTCTTTACAAAGATGTAGCCAATGCTCTGGCATAGTAATGGGTCTTATCTGAAATCACTCAGTTAAAAAGTAGAATTTTAGCAATCATTTTATCCCATTCGGCTGGTGGGGAAATAGGCATTGTGAGCAAGTCTGCTTCCCAATGGTGATGTGGATATACTCGGAATACATATCCCAAATGAAATAAATGATCTCACTCCCCAAAAAATTAATAGAAAGTTAGCAAAAATAGACAAGATCTTGCTACCATGGAACGGTAAATACCTGTCAATTTGTGGAAAAATCACACCGATTAACTCTTTATTATCCCAGTTTACATATTTGCTTATGGTCTTGCCTACGCCTAGTGAACAGTTTTTTTTTTTAATTATGAGAATTTTTTTCCATTTTATTTGGAATGGCAAGCCAGACAAAATTAAACGGGCCTATTTATATAATGAATAGTATTAAATGTTAAAGCATTAGACCTATCACTAAAAGCTTCAGTCATACAAAAATTATACTTAAATCCGAACTGGTTCTCTAGCAAACTAGTAAGATTGTCTCACCCAATGTTCAAGAAGGGACTTTTTCCCTTCATTCAGATTACAACCCCTCACTTTCAGGTATTTGAAAAGGAAATCATCTCCCAAATATCACTATTTCTAAAACAAGCCATAGAAAGTTGGTTGCAATTTCAATTGAATCCTCCAGAAATGACAGAACAAATATTGCAACAAATATTGTGGTTAAACTCAAATATACTAATTGATAAAAAAATAAAATATTTTATTGATAAAAAAAATAAAAAAAAGTATAATATTCGTAAATGATATTATCGGTAGGAATGGAGTTATGTCGCACATGCAGCTAACAAAAACATATGGAAATGTCTGCTCTACCCAAAATTACAACCAAATAATTGCAGCATTACCTCAAAAATGGAAGAGGAAAGTGGGAGGAAGAAGTAAGGAAGTTGTCTGTCGGCCTTGCATTAAAGAACATAATTTGTTAAAGAAAATTGTGATAAATAAAGAAGTTTACCAGTTTAATTTAAGGACCAAAAGATTGACAGCCGTCCCATATAGATTGCAAAATAGTTGGGAAGAGATTTTTGACGTACCGATTCCATGGCATAGTGTTTATGAACTGATACACAAAACGACGCTGGATTCAAAACTTATAATTTATAAAAGTCTTGCTACCAATAGAATGTTATTTGTATGGGGGATACAATCTTCCCAGCTCTGCAGATTTTGCTGCGAAGAGACAGCATCATTAGATCATTTGTTTTGGTACTGTCCATTTGTAGCTTGTTTCTGGACACAGGTCCAGGAATGGCTGAAGGATTGCAATATTTGCATGGAGCTGACCCTGCAGATGGCACTACAGGGTGATCTGAAAAGTCATAGTCAATCAATAATATAATAATACTTTTAGCAAAGATGTTTATTTTCTATTCACAAACTGTAGAAACAATGAGAATAGAAAGATTCAGAACTTTTGTAAAACATCATAGTACAGTTGAAAAATATATGGCAAATAGAAATCCAATATGGATGGTGTTAAGAGATAGATGGGAGGTGTTGAATGGAGCTGAAGGATGGGACTAATAACAACAAGATAACTAGTGTAAGACATGCTGTGTCCATAATAAGTATATAGGTTATATATTGTGAGCTTTTGTGAAAGAGCACAGTTAGAAAGATATGGCATATAGAAGCATGCCAGATGGACATCATGAAAATGATCGGAGGAAGTTCAGGAGTAAAAACAAACAAAATATAATTAGTGACTGTCCATAAAATGTATATAGTATGTATAAGCATGAAGTAGAGGCCTAAGCATTGTTGTTCACTAGTTTACTCCAATTGGGGAGGGGATGGTGGGGTTGGAAAGTAATAAAGGGAAATATATATATTTTTAAAGGATATATATGTATGTGTATATATGTATATGCTGTGGAAAAAAATAAGAGACCACTGCACATTTTTCTTAAATCAGCATCTCTACATGTATGACAGCCATTCCATTCCAGTGTCTGTTGAATTCCAACACAGGCACACCTCATTCTACTGAATTAGGTACTGATTAGGTGATCACTTATTTAATGAGGAAAAGTATAAAAAAACACTGCTGTGGTCATCACTATCCTCTTGCAATAGGACCAGCTGGATGGCAAAAACAGTGCTAATAGTACCTCAAAAGTAATATTAATCCAAGAATAACTATTGACCATGCCAAAAGAGTTGAAAAGGAAAGTTTTCAGTGAGGAAAAGAAGGGTTCAATTCTGGCTTTACTGGCAGAGGGATACAGTGAGCGTCAGGTTGCTTCCATTCTTAAAATTTCAAAGATGGCGGTTCATAAGAACAAGGTCAAGCAGCCGACATTACGGACAACAAAGCTACAGACCGGCAGAGGGTGAAAACGACTCTACTGACCAGGATGACCAACTAATTCGAATGTCACTCAACAACCGTAGGATGACATCAAGTGACCTACAAAAAGAATGGCAAACGGCAGCTGGGGTGAAGTGCACGGCGAGGACGGTTCGAAACAGGCTCCTAGGGGCAGGGCTGAAGTCGTGCAAAGCTAGAAAAAAGCCCTTCATCAATGAGAAGCAAAGAAGAGCCAGGCTGAGGTTTGCAAAAGACCATAAAGATTGTACCGTAGAGGACTGGAGTAAGGTCATCTCTGATGAGACCTGGAGAGGCCTACAAGCCACAGTGTCTCGCACCCACTGTGAAATTTGGTGGAGCATCGGTGATGATTTGGGGTTGCTTCAGCAAGGCTGGAATCGAGCAGATTTGTCTTTGAAGGACGCATGAATCAAGCCACGTACAAGGTTGTCCTGGAAGAAAACTTGCCTCCTTTTGCTCTGACATTGTTCCCCAACTCTGAGGATTGGTTTTTCCAGCAGGACAATTGTCATGAGAATTTCTATCTCTAATTCAACCTAAGCTTGAATCATTACCAGGGGTTGTAAGGCTCTGGTTTTAATCATAAATGATTCAAGGTCCACAACCAGCAAGAATGATCTGTATTTTTAATCATGGAGAGCTCTGCCGCCAAAAAACTTACATACAGCTTTATACCCCTTGACACACAAAGGCACTTTGCTCCGCCCACCTTTAGGAGGCTTTTTTTAACCTGTTTTCTCAGTCCCCTTCACCCTGGAATGTTTAGTCCCGCCCCCCTCTGTTAGTGGGTTGCCACTACATTATAACTCTAACACCGTTCACACATTTATACTGTATTTGGGGTGAAATCCTTTAGTCATTATTCTTAAAATACAAATTAATCTATCAACAATGCGCCATGCCACACAGCCAGGTCAATCAAGGTGTGGATGGAGGACCACCAGATCAAGACCCTGTCATGGCCAGTCCAATCTCCAGACCTGAACCCCATTGAAAACTTCTGGAATGTGATCAAGAGGAAGAAGGATGGTCACAAGCCATCAAACAAAGCCGAGCTGCTTGAATTTTTGCGCAAGGAGTGGCATAAAGTCACCCAACATCAATGTGAAAGACTGGTGGAGAGCATGCCAAGACGCATGAAAGCTGTGATTGAAAATCAGGGTTATTCCACCAAATATTGATTTCTGAACTCTTCCTAAGTTAAAACATTAGTATTGTGTTGTTTAAAAATGAACATTAACTTATTTTCTTTGCATTATTCGAGGTCTGAGAACACTGCATCTTTTTTGTTATTTTGACCAGTTGTCATTTTCTGCAAATAAATGGTCTAAATGCAAATATTTTGGGGGGGAATTTGGGAGAAATGTTGTCAGTAGTTTATAGAATAAAACAAAAATGTAATTTTTACCCAAACACATACCTATAAATAGTAAAACCAGAGAAACTGATAATTTTGCAGTGGTCTCTTAATTTTTTCCGCAGCTATATATAGATATATATATACAAACACACACAGTGGGGGAAAAAAGTATTTAGTCAGCCACCAATTATGCAAGTTCTCCCACGTAAAAAGATGAGAGGCCTGTAATTTTCATCATACGTACACGTCAACTATGACAGACAAATTGAGGGAAAAAAATCCAGAAAATCACATTGTAGGATTTTTAATGAATTTATTTGCAAATTATGGTGGAAAATAAGTATTTGGTCAATAACAAAAGTTTCTCAATACTTTGTTATATACCCTTTGTTGGCAATGACACAGGTCAAACGTTTTCTGTAAGTCTTCACAAGGTTTTCACACACTGTTGCTGGTATTTTGGCCCATTCCTCCATGCAGATCTCCTCTAGAGCAGTAATAATAATAATATGCCATTTAGCAGACGCTTTTATCCAAAGCGACTTACAGTCATGCGTGCATAAATTTTTTGTGTATGGGTGGTCCCGGGGATCGAACCCACTACCTTGGCGTTACAAGCGCCGTGCTCTACCAGTTGAGCTACAGAGGACCACGAGCAGTGATGTTTTGGGGTTGTCGCTGGGCAACACGGACTTTCAACTCCCTCCAAAGATTTTCTATGGGGTTGAGATCTGGAGACTGGCTAGGCCACTCCAGGACCTTGAAATGCTTCTTACGAAGCCACTCCTTCGTTGCCCAGGCGGTGTGTTTGGGATCATTGTCATGCTGAAAGACCCAGCCACGTTTCATCTTTAATGCCCTTGCTGATGGAAGGAGGTTTTCACTCAAAATCTCACGATACATGGCCCCATTCATTCTTTCCTTTACACGGATCAGTCGTCCTGGTCCCTTTGCAGAAAAATTGCCCCAAAGCATGTTGTTTCCACCCCCATGCTTCACACAAGGTATGGTGTTCTTTGGATGCAACTCAGCATTCTTTGTCCTCCAAACACAACGAGTTGAGTTTTTACCAAAAAGTTCTATTTTGGTTTCATCTGACCATATGACATTCTCCCAATCGTCTTCTGGATCATCCAAATACACTCTAGCAAACTTCAGACGGGCCTGGACATGTACTGGCTTAAGCAGGGGGACATGTCTTGCACTGCAGGATTTGAGTCCCTGGCGGTGTAGTGTGTTACTGATGGTAGGCTTTGTTACTTTGGTCCCAGCTCTCTGCAGGTCATTCACTAGGTCCCCCCGTGTGGTTCTGGGATTTTTGCTCACCGTTCTTGTGATCATTTTGACCCCACGGGGTGAGATCTTGCGTGGAGCCCCAGATCGAGGGAGATTATCAGTGGTCTTGTATGTCTTCCATTTCCTAATAATTGCTCCCACAGTTGATTTCTTCAAACCAAGCTGCTTACCTATTGCAGATTCAGTCTTCCCAGCCTGGTGCAGGTCTACAATTTTGTTTCTGGTGTCCTTTTGACAGCTCTTTGGTCTTGGCCATAGTGGAGTTTGGAGTGTGACTGTTTGAGGTTGTGGACAGGTGTCTTTTATACTGATAACAAGTTCAAACAGGTGCCATTAATACAGGTAACGAGTGGAGGACAGAGGAGCCTCTTAAAGAAGAAGTTACAGGTCTGTGAGAGCCAGAAATCTTGCTTGTTTGTAGGTGACCAAATACTTATTTTCCACCATAATTTGCAAATAAATTCATAAAAAATACTACAATGTGATTTTCTGGAGAAAAAAATTCTCTATTTGTCTGTCATAGATGACGTGTACCTATGATGAAAATTACAGGCCTCTCGCATCTTTTTAAGTGGGAGAACTTGCACAATTGGTGGCTGACAATCCTTTTTTCCCCACTCTGTGTGTGTGTGTGTGTGTGTGTGTGTGTGTGTGTGTATATATATATACACACACACACACACACACACACACACACACACACACACAGTGAGGGAAAAAAGTATTTCATCCCCTGCTGATTTTGTACGTTTGCCCACTGACAATAACATGATCAGTCTATGATTTTAATGGTAGGTTTATTTGAACAGTGAGAGACAGAATAACAACAAGAAATCCAGGAAAAAGCATGTCAAAAATGTTATAAATTGAATTGCACTTTAATGAGGGAAATCAGTATTTGACCCCTCTGCAAAACATGACTTAGTACTTGGTGGCAAAACCCTTGTTGGCAATCACAGAGGTCAGACGTTTCTTGTAGTTGGCCACCAGGTTTGCACACATCACAGGAGGGATTTTGTCCCACTCCTCTTTGCAGATCTTCTCCAAGTCATTAAGGTTTCGAGGCTGACGTTTGGCAACTCGAACCTTCAGCTCCCTCCACAGATTTTCTATAGGATTAAGGTCTGGAGACTGGCTAGGCCACTCCAGGACCTTAATGTGCTTCTTCTTGAGCCACGCCTTTGTTGCCTTGGCCGTGTGTTTTGTCATTGTCATGCTGGAATACCCATCCACGACCCATTTTCAATGCCCTGGCTGAGAGAAGGAGGTTCTCACCCAAGATTTGACGGTACATGGCCCCATCCATCGGCCCTTTGATGCAGTGAAGTTGTCCTGTCCCCTTAGCAGAAAAACACCCCCAAAGCATAATGTTTACACCTCCATGTTTGACGGTGGGAATGGTGTTCTTGGGGTCATAGGCAGCATTCCTCCTCCTCCTCCAAACACGGCGAGTTGAGTTGATGCCAAAGAGCTCGATTTTGGTCTCATCTGACCACAACTTTCACCCAGTTCTCCTCTGAATTATTCAGATGTTCATTGACAAACTTCAGACGGGCCTGTATATGTGCTTTCTTGATCAGGGGGACCTTGCGGGCGCTGCAGGATTTCAGTCCTTCACGGCGTAGTGTGTTACCAATTGTTTTCTTGGTGACTATGGTCCCAGCTTCCTTGAGATCATTGACAAGATCCTCCCATGTAGTTCTGGGCTGATTCCTCACCGTTATCATGATCATTGCAACTCCACGAGGTGAGATCTTGCATGGAGCCCCAGGCCGAGTGAGATTGACAGTTATTTTGTGTTTCTTCCATTTGCGAATAATCACACCAACTGTTGTCACCTTCTCACCAAGCTGCTTGGCGATGGTCTTGTAGCCCATTCCAGCCTTGTGTAGGTCTACAATCTTGTCCCTGTCATCCTTGGAGAGCTCTTTGGTCTTGGCCATGGTGGAGAGTTTGGAATCTGATTGATTTTGCTTCTATGGACAGGTGTCTTTTCTACAGGTAACAAACTGAGATTAGGAGCACTCCCTTTAAGAGTGTGCTCCTAATCTCAGCTCGTTACCTGTATAAAAGACATCTGGGAGCCAGAAATCTTTCTGATTGAGAGGGGGTCAAATACTTATTTCCCTCATTAAAATGCAAATCATAATATAACATTTTTGACATGTGTTTTTCTGGATTTTTTTGTGGTTATTCTGTCTCTTACTGTTCAAATAAACCTACCATTAAAATTATAGACTGATCATTTCTTTGTCAGTGGGCAAACATACAAAATCAGCAGGGGATCAAATACTTTTTTCCCTCACTGTGTGTGTGTATATATGTATGTATGTATGTATGTATGTATGTATGTATGTATGTATGTGTGTGTGTGTGTGTGTGTGTGTGTGTGTGTGTGTGTGTGTGTATATATATATATGTATGTGTGTGTGTGCGATGAAAAAAACAAAAAAAACAAATGGGGGATTGGAAGTGATGCAGACAATTACATTGATGGAAGTTACAATCTATCTGCAATATTAAAGCTGATCTACCTCCTAAAAATAAATAAAGGCTGCTTCCCAAATGGCACCCTATTGTAGTGCACTCATTTTGACCATGGCCAATAGGGCATTTGGGGAATAGGGTGCCATTTGGGACATACTTCAAGTGTGCTCCTCTCCCTCTCCAGCCAGCTGTATGGGCCTCCAGGTCATGTGTCGCCCAACACAATGGAGTCCTCCTGCCTCATACTTAAGTCCTTGTACTATGGGGGTTTCAAAAGTCACTACAGCACCATTTTAAGCTAAATGTTCTGATCTGTTGCATCCAGAGTATGTGAGTGGAGTTGAGGTCGGAAATCCTACTCATCTGTCGTGCGCTCCAGGTTCTTTCCAACTTTTCCACAAAAAATAGCTCCTCGCTCACAGAAAAAAAACTGCCGCTCCATTCATTAAAATCACCATTTAATCAACACCTATATATTCTTGTGACTACCTGGACCTACCGTTATTTGGTTTTGAAGTATTGAAACCGAACCATATGATTTGAATGAAAAGTATTTTAATAAACAACATGAAAAGGTGACTGTTTGAAGCGCTCATCATTTCATATAGGCTACATGTCGTATTAAACAGCATATAAACACGCTAAATGGGTCAGGAGCCAGACAGTTAAACTAAGAAGGAATGGAAATGAAATATTTAGGCTATTATTAGGCTATAGCCTACAAATAAATAAATTGTGATGCATTTGTGAGTGAGACACACTACGCTGGCAGGAACGTTAAGCGCTCAGCATTTAAACATTTGTTTTTGAATGCAATCATAATCTATAAATTGCGCATTTAGGCTGTGACTGACTTATAATTAAATAAAAATAAAACAAAAAATGCTTTTAGGCTCATGCCTGATGTCCACCAGATGCATATGCGTTTTGTTTTGCTGAATGTCAAGCCAGCATTTTCCGTACTTGACGCCCAAGTGCTTTGCTTTTTAACTAGCTAAAAGTTAGCTAGTTGGAGCCTGTGTTCTTCCGTTTGTACCACCGCATGGTAAAGTAATGCATGAGTTGAAATTATTGAATGCATGCGTTACACAGAACGCACCGCAGCCTAGTGTGGCACCCCCAACGTAGTGTTGCGGACTGCTCCATTGACAATGAATGACTTCAGCCGGAACGCAATTACTTTGATGCATCTGGTGGACACGAGCCGTCAGTCTATAGTGCATTTGAATTCACTTTTAGAAACACGAGATTGGCCAGAGTCTGTGGCTTGAGTGCCTGGAGAGCAGGCCAGCAGCAGAGAATACCCTCTCCGTGCTTGCAGAGCCACTGGGGATGCTAAATACCCTTCGGGCCACTCTTATTTTATTTTCTATAGGTAGGCCTAAAGGTTTTTAGGAAAAATAACCCTATCAAAACGGAAAGCTCCTTGATAGAGGTCATATGTCAGGCCTATTGAGCCAAAATCAATTCCACAAGGAGTCTTTAGTTGTGGACACTACATCACCGCACTCCCTCTCTTGCTCTTGGTCCTCATCTTTGTAAGTCATCTTGATTTTGCACCTGTGTTTTATCAGTTTCTTTCTGAAGATATTTAGTGAACTCCATGACCGTAGCTAAAGCAAGGGGCTATAGCAGCACACAAGTAGCCTACTTGCTGGGTATGCCCTGAGCTCGTGAAGTAAAGTGGGTGCTACTGGAGTGGTACTGGAGCGAAATTGGAGCCAATCCATCCTTTTGCAAACACGCTCAGTGCTCCAGTCAAATTGGGCTCACGCCTAGGCCTAATGGTAGTATGAATTTGGGATCTATCGTCCCACAACTGTCCCAAAGTCTGTTTGGGCTATTTATTTCCCAACAAGCTGACCAATAGAATAGGTGAGCTTTTCTACTATGGGGGATAGTAGATTGACATAGGCTCATAGGTGGTGTGTCCATAAGGCTAGGGGAAGCTAAGCTTTTTCTAAGTAAATTGAATTAAATTCCCAAAATTATATAGCCTAATTAGCCTACTCTTGTCTATATATAAATAAATAAAATCATTTAAAATAGGCTACTAAAGCATGATTTGGCCACAGCAGGTCATTAGCTTAAAAATAAAAAAGTTGTGGATTGTTTTAAATCGCATTGCTTACAGTCGGAAAGGAAGCGTGTGCAATTTGGGCAGCGTGTGCATCAAATACCAAATAGATGATTGTTGAGTTGCGACTGTTAGTGAAAAGTAGAGGCCCAGCCAGGCATATCGCAATATTTAGAAATTAAATTGCGGTGATAGAAGAATTTGTATGTGTAAAGTAATGACTAAAGTGTTTCCATCCCGATACTGTATAAATGTGTAAACTGTGTTAGAGTTATAAGACAATAAAACCACTAACAGGGAAGATGTGTTTTTAGCGCCAGAGCTCTCATTAATAAAAAGACGGACCTAATGCAGAACGGGACTTTGTTTAATTCATTATTAAACCAGAGCCTTACACCCTCTGGGAATTATTCAACGCTTGCAACCATTGAGATAACAAAATTCTCGTGACAGCGGGAAAACATAGTTTGGAAAGAAAATCGGTATTGCTGTAAAGAGAAGACAATGAAAATACTCACCTGTCTTTTTTAGTTCTTACAATTATCAATTTAATTGAGCGAACAACAGTAGGCCTATAGCCTATCTTACTGACACCAGTGGAGAGCATCGGCCATGTCCCTGGTGAGTGCGCACTGCACATATTCACTCTTTATCATTGTTTGTTCAGTGCTACTTAAGTTTTGTTTTTGGACAATCATTTCCAACTCCGGCTTAGATGGACATCATTATATTTGTGTCTCCCCTTCTCATAGGCCAATTATATGGGCAACATCATTTTTATTGATCTGTTTGTCAGTGTCAGCAGAGTAGGCTAACCTGTAATTAGTTGTATAAAAAAAAAAACCCTGCTATTGTCAAATCAAATTGTATTTGTCACACTCGCCGAATACAACCGTTTAGACCTTACAGTGAAATGCTTACTTACAAGCCCTTAACCAACAATGCAGTTTTAAGAAAGAATACCAAAAATTTTAATGCACACACAAAAATACAATATAAAATAATTAAAGAGCCGCAGTAAAAATAACAATAGCGAGGCTATATACAAGGGGTACCGGTACCGAGTCAATGTGCGGGGGTACAGGTTAGTCGAGGTAATGGTGGTAATATGTACATGTAGGTAGAGTTATTAAAGTGACTATGCATAGATAATAAACAGAGAGTAGCAGCAGCGTAAAAGAGGGGTGGGGGGCAATGCAAATAGTCTGGGTAGCCATTTGATTAGATGTTCAGGGGTCTTATGGCTTGAGGGTAGAAGCTGTTTAGAAGCCTCTTGGACCTAGACTTGGCGCTCCGTTACCGCTTTCTGTGCGGTAGCAGAGAGAACAGTCTGACTAGGGTGGCTGGAGTCTTTGATCATTTCTAGGGCATTCCTCTGATACCGCCTTGTATAGAGGTCCTGGATGGCAGGAAGCTTGGCCCCAGTGATGTACTGGGCCGTACGCACTACCCTCTGTAGTGCCTTGCGGTCGGAGGCCAAGCAGTTGCCATACCAGGCAGTGATGCAACCAGTTAGGATGCTCTCGATGTTGCAGCTGTAGAACCTTTTGAGGATCCGAGGACCCATGCCAAGTCTTTTCAGTCTCCTTAGGCGGAATAGGTTTTGTTGTGCCCTCTTCACGACTGTCTTGCTGTGCTTGGACTATGTTAGTTTGTTGGTGATGTGGACACCAAGGAACTTGAAGCTCTCAACAGCCCCGTCGATGAGAATGGGGGCGTGCTCGGTCCTATTATTTTTCCTGTAGTCCACAATCATCTCCTTTGTCTTGATCACGTTGAGGGAAAAGTTGTTGACCTGGCACCACACGGCCAGCTCTCTGACCTCCTCCCTATATGCTGTCTCGTCGTTGTCGGTGATCAGGCCAACCACTGTTGTCATCGGCAAACTTAATGATGGTGTTCAAGTCGTCCCTGGCCATGCAGTCATGAGTGAACAGGGAGTACAGGATGGGACTGAGCACGCACCCCTGAGGGGCCCCCGTGTTGAGGATCAGCGTGGCGGATGTGTTGTTACCTGCCCTTACCACCTGGGGGTGGCCCGTCTGGAAGTCCAGGATCCAGTTGCAGAGGGAGGTGTTTAGTCCCAGGGTCCTTAGCTTAGTGATGAGCTTTGAGGGCACTATGGTGTTGAACGCTGAGTTGTAGTCAATTAATAGCATTCTCACATAGGTGTTCCTTTTGTCCAGGTGTGAAAGGGTAGTGTGGAGCGCAATAGAGATTGCATCATCTGTGGATCTGTTGGGGCGATATACAAATTGGAGTGGGTCTAGGGTTTCTGGGATAATGGTGTTGATGTGAGCCATGACCAGCCTTTCAAAGCACTTCATGGCTACAGACGTGAGTGCTACGGGTCGGTAGTCATTTAGGCAGGTTACCTTAGTATTCTTGGGCACAGGGACTATGGTGGTCTGCTTGAAACATGTTGGTATTAAAGACTCAAACAGGGAGAGGTTGAAGATGTCAGTGAAGACACTTGCCAGTTGGTCAGCGCATGCTCGGAGTACACGTCCTGGTAATCCGTCTGGCCTTGTGAATGTTGACCTGTTTTAAAGGTCTTACTCACATTGGCTACGGTGAGCGTGATCACACAGTCATCCGGAACAGCTGATGTTCTCATGCATGTTTCAGTGTTACTTGCCTCGAAGCGAGCATAGAAATAATTTAGCTCGTCTGGTAGGCTCGTGTCACTGGGCAGCTCGCGGCTGTGCTTCCCTTTGTAGTCCGTAATAGTTTGCAAGCCCTGCCACATCCGACGAGCGTCGGAGCCGGTGTAGTACAATTCAGTCTTTGTCCTGTATTGATGCTTTAGCTGGATTTCTTATACGTTTCCGGGTTAGAGTCCCGCTCCTTGAAAGCGGCAGCTCTACCCTTTAGCTCAGTGTGGATGTTGCCTGTAATCCATGGCTTCTTGATGGGGTATGTACGTACAGTCACTGTGGGGATGACATCATCGATGCACTTATTGATGAAGCCAGTGACTGATGTGGTGTACTCCTCAATGCCATCAGAAGAATCCCGGAACATATTCCAGTCGGTGCTAGCAAAACAGTCCTGTAGCTTAGCATCTGCTTCATCTGACCACTTATTTATTGACCGAGTCACTGGTGCTTCCTGCTTTAGTTTTTGCTTGTAAGCAGGAATCAGGAGGATAGAATTATGGTCAGATTTTCCAAATGGAGGGAGAGCTTTGTATTCATCTCTGTGTGTGGAGTAAAGGTGGTCTAGAGTTTTTTTTTTCCCCCCCTCTGGTTGCACATTTAACATGCTGGTAGAAATTAGGTAAAACTGATTTAAAGTTACCCTGCATTAAAGTCCCTGGCCACTAGGAGCGCTGCCTCTGGATGAGCGTTTTCCTCATTTCTACCAGAAATGCAAAGGCAGATTAGCCCTCGTCGCCGGCTACTTACCAAGCACCCCGATCTCCTTCCGCAATATCTCATTTTCTTTCTACTGTGAATTACGGGGATGAGGGCCCTGTCGGGTGTCTGGAGAAAATCCCTCTCGTCCGACTCATTAAAGAAAAATTATTCGTCCAGTTCAAGGTGAGTAATCGCTGTTCTGATGTCCAGATGCTGTTTTCGGTCATAAGAGACGGTAGCAGCAACATTATTTACAAAATAATGTACTGGGAGTACCTGGCGCCAACTAAGATGGTGGCCTCGCGACTAGCTCTTAGGAAATGTTGCAGTATTTTGTTTTTTTATGTATTTTTTACATTATTTAGCACAAAGTGTTTTGTATCATTACATACAGCCGGGAAAACTATTGGATATCAGAGCGGCGGTAACTCACCAGCATTACGACCAGGAATACGACTTTCCCGATGCAGATCCTTTGTTTTCTCTCCCCAGGGCAACTAAAATTAGTCGCCGAAATTGTAGCAACCCCTATTACTAGCCTGTTCAACCTCTCTTTCGTATCATCTGAGATCCCCAGAGATTGGAACGCTGCCGCGGTCATCCCCCTCTTCAAAGGGGGTGACACTCTAGATCCAAACTGTTACAGACCTATATCCATCCTGCCCTGCCTTTTCGAAAGTATTTGAAAGCTGTCTTCGTCGACCTGGCCAAGGCTTTTGACTCAATCACAGCATTCTTATTGGCAGACTAAATAGCCTTGGTTTCTCAAATGACTTCCTCGCCTGGTTCACCAACTACTTCTCAGATAGTCTGGACCTCTGGCAGTCTCTATGGGGGTGCCACAGGGTTCAATTCTCGGGCTGACTCTATTCTCTGTGTATATCAATGTCGCTCTTGCTGCTGGTGACTCTCAGATCCACCTCTATGCAGACGACACCATGTTGTATACATCTGGCCCTTCATTGGACACTGTGTTAACAAACCTCCAAACGAGCTTCAATGCCATACAACACTCCATCCGTAGCCTCCAACTGCTCTTAAACGCTAGTAAAACTAAATGCATGCTCTTTAATCGAACGTTGCTTGCACCCGCCTGCCCCACTAGAATCACTACTCTCGGCGGGTCTGACTTAGAATATGTGGACAACTACCGGTACAAATACCTAGGTGTCTCGTTAGATCGTAAACTCTCCTTCCAGACTCACATTTAAGCATCTCCAATCCAAAGTTAAATCTAGAATCGGCTTCCTATTTCGCAACAAAGCCTCCTTCACTCATGCTGCCAAACATGCCCTCGTAAAACTGACTATCCTACCGATCCTTGACTTTGGCGATGTCATTTACAAAATAGCCTCCAACACTCTACTCAGCAAATTGGATGAAGTCTATCACAGTGCCATCCGTTTTGTCACCAAAGCCCCATATACTACCCACCATTGTGACCTGTACGCTCTCGTTGGCTGGCCCTTATTACATATTCGTCACCAAACCCACTGGCTCCAGGTCATCTATAAATCACTGCTAGGCAAATCCGCACCGTATCTTAGCTCATTGGTCACCATAGCAACACCCACCCGTAGTCTGCGCTCCAGCAGGTATATCTCACTGGTCATCCCCAAAGCCAACACCTCCTTTGGCCGCCATTCCTTCCAGTTCTTTGCTGCTATTGACTGGAACGAACTGAAGCTGGAGACTCTTATCTCCCTCACTAACTTTAAGTGTCAGTTGTCAGAGCAGCTTACTGATCACTGCACCTGTACACAGCCAATCTGTAATTAGCCCACCCAACTACCTCGTCCTCATATTGTTATTTATTTTGCTCATTTGCACCCCAGTATCAATCAATTTTCAATTTTATTTTATATAGCCCTTCTTACATCAGCTAATATCTCGAAGTGCTGTACAGAAACCCAGCCTAAAACCCAAAACAGCTAGTAATGCAGGTGTAGAAGCACGGTGGCTAGGAAAAACTCCCTAGAAAGGCCAAAACCTAGGAAGAAACCTAGAGAGGAACCAGGCTATGAGGGGTGGCCAGTCCTCTTCTGGCTGTGCCGGGTGGAGATTATAACAGAACCATGCCAAGATGTTCAAAAATGTTCATAAGTGACAAGCATGGTCAAATAATAATCAGGAATAAATCTCAGTTGGCTTTTCATAGCCGATCATTAAGAGTTGAAAACAGCAGGTCTGGGACAGGTAGGGGTTTCGTAACCGCAGGCAGAACAGTTGAAACTGGAATAGCAGCAAGGCCAGGCGGACTGGGGACAGCAAGGTGTCATCATGCCCGGTAGTCCTGACGTATGGTCCTAGGGCTCAGGTTCTCAGAGAGAAAGAGAGAACGAGAGAATTAGAGAGAGCATACTTAAATTCACACAGGACACTGGATAAGACAGGAGAAGTACTCCAGGTATAACCAACTAACCCCAGCCCCCCGACACATAAACTACTGCAGCATAAATACTGGAGGCTGAGACAGGAGCGGTCCGGAGACACTGTGGCCCAATCCGAAGAAACCCCCGGACAGGGCCAAACAGGAAGGATATAACCCCACCCACTCTGCCAAAGCACAGCCCCCGCACCACTAGAGGGATATCCTCAACCACCAACTTACAATCCTGAGACAAGGCCGAGTATAGCCCACAGAGGTCTCCACCACAGCACAAACCAAGGGGGGGCGCCAACCCAGACAGGAAGATCACGTCAGTAACTCAACCCACTCAAGTGACGCACCCCTCCTAGGGACGGCATGAAAGAGCACCAGCAAGCCAGTGACTCAGCCCCTGTAACAGGGTTAGAGGCAGAGAACCCCAGTGGAGAGAGGGGAACCGGCCTGGCAGAGACAGCAAGGGCTGTTCGTTGCTCCAGAGTCTTTCCGTTCACCTTCACACTCCTGGGCCAGACTACACTCAATCATATGACCTACTGAAGAGATAAGTCTTCAGTAAAGACTTAAAGGTTGAGACCGAGTCTGCGTCTCTCACATGGGTAGGCAGACTGTTCCATAAAAATGGAGATCTATAGGAGAAAGCCCTGCCTCCCGCTGTTTGCTTAGAAATTCTAGGGACAATTAGGAGGCCTGCGTCTTGTGACCGTAGCGTACGTATTGGTATCTCTATTTGCACATCTTCTGCACAGCTATCATTCCAGTGTTAATACTAAATTGTAATTATTTTTCGCTATGGCCGATTTATTGCCTTACCTCCATAACTTACTACATTTGCACACACTGTATATAGATTTTCTATTGTGTTATTGACTGTATGTTTTGTTTTATCCCATGTGTAACTGTTGTTGTTTTTATTGCACTGCTTTGCTTTATCTTGGCCAAGTCGCAGTTGTAAATGAGAACTTGTTCTCAACTGGCTTACCTGGTTAAATAAAATAAAAATAAATGCCGACGTATTATCTCCCAAGATAATTTTCTTCGTTTATACCCACGGTCGTTTATTTCCCCCCTCAAGCCGATACCGCGATGGCTCACAAAGAACTTCACTGGACTTTATGCAAACTGGAAACCACATATCTTGAGGCTGCATTTATTGTAGCCGGGGATTTTAACAAAGCAAATTTGAGGACTAGGCTGCCGAAGTTCAATCGACAAATCGACTGTAGTACTCGCGCTGCTAAAATCCTCGACCATTGCTATTCGAACTTCCGGGATGGTTATAAGGCCCTCCCCCGCCCTCCGTTCGGCAAATCTGACCACGACTCCATTTTGCTCCTCCCTTCCTATAGGTAGAAACTCAAACAGGAAGTACCCGTGCTGAGGACTATTCCACGCTGGTCTGACCAATCGGAATCCATGCTTCAATATTGTTTTGATCACGCGGACTGGGATATGTTCCGGGTAGCTTGCGTAAATAATTTAGACGAGTACACTTAAACGGTGACTGAGTTCATCAGGAAGTGTATAGGTGATGTTGTGCCCACTATGACTATTAAAACCTATCCTAACCAGAAACTGTTGATAGATGGCAGCATTCGTGCAAAACTGAAAGTGCGAACCACCGCATTTAACCATGGCAAGGTGACTGGGAATATGGCAGAATACAAAGTGTAGCTACTCACTCCGCAAGGCAGTTAAACTGGCAAAACATCAGTATGGAGACAAAGTGGAGTCGCAATTCAATGGCTCAGACACTAGACGTATGTGGCAGGGTCTACAGACAATCACAGACTACAAAGGAAAACAAGCCACGTCGCTGACACCGACGTCTCGCTTCCAGACAAGCTAAACACCTTTTTCGCCCGCTTTGAGGTTAACACAGTACCATCGACGAGGCCCACTATGAAGGACTGTGGCCTCTCCTTCTCCGTGGCTGACGTGAGTAAGACTTTTAAGCATGTTAACCCCCGCAAGGCTGCCAGTCCAGACGGCATCCCTAGCCACGTCCTCAGAGCATGTGCAGACCAGCTGGCTGGTGTGTTTACGGACACATTCAATCTCTCACTTTCTCAGTCTGCTGTTCCCACATGCTTCAAGATGGCCACCATTGTTCCTGTACCCAAGAAAGCAAAGGTAACTGAACTAAATGACTATCGCCCCGTAGCACTCACCTCTGTCATCATGAAGTGCTTTGAGAGACTAGTCAAGGATCATATCACCTCTACCTTACCTGTCACCCTAGACCCACTTCAATTTGCTTACCGCCCCAATAGATCCACAGACGATGCAATCGCCATCACACTGCACACTGCCCTATCCCATCTGGACAAGAAGAATACCTATGTAAGAATGCTGTTCATTGACTATAGCTCAGCATTCAACACCATAGTACCCAACATGCTCATCATTAAGCTTGAGGCCCTGGGTCTGAACCCCGCCCTGTGCAACTGGGTCTTGGACTTCCTGACAGGCCGCCCCCAGGTGGTGAAGGTAGGAAACCACATTTCCACTTCGCTGATCCTCAACACAGGGGCCCCACAAGGGTGCGTGCTCAGCCCCCTCCTGTACTCCCTGTTCACCCATGACTGTGTGGCCAAGCACGCCTCCAACTCAATCATGAAGTTTGCAGACGACACAACAGTAGTAGGCTTGATTACCAACAATGACGAGACCACCTACAGGGAGGAGGTGAGGGCTCTGGGAGTGTGGTGCCAGGAAAATAACCTCTCACTCAAAGTCAACAAAACAAAGGAGATGATCGTGGACTTCAGGAAACAGCAGAGGGTGCACCCCCCTATCCATATCGACGGGACTGCAGTGGAGAAGGTGAAAAGCTTCAAGTTCCTTGTCGTACACATCACCGACAAACTGAAATGGTCCACCCACGCATAGTGTGGTGAAGAAGGCGCAACAGCGCCTCTTCAACTTCAGGAGGCTGACGAAATCTGTCTTGGCACCTAAGACCCTCACAACCTTTTACAGATGCAGAATTGAGAGCATCATGTCGGGCTGTATCACCGCCTGGTACGGCAACTGCACCGCCCGCATCCCCAGGGCACTCCAGAGGGTGGTGTGGTCTGCCGAACGCATTACCGGGGGCAAACTACCCGCCCTCCAAGGCACCTACAGCACCCGATGTAGGTGAAAGAAGGCCAAAAAGATAATCAAGGACATCAACCACCCGAGCCACTGCCTGTTCACCCCGCTATCATCCAGAAGGCGAGGTCAGTACAAGTGCATCAAAGCTGGGACCGAGAGAATGAAAAACAGCTTCTACCTCAAGGCCATCAGACTGTTAAATAGCCATCACTAGCCGGCTACCACCCGGTTACTCAACCCTGCACCTTAGAGGCTGCTGCCTATTGAAATTACTGGCCACTTTAAGAAATGGAACACTAGTCACTTTAATTATGTTTACATATATCTTGCACTACTCATCTCATATGTATATACTGTATTCTATACTGCATATGGGTCTGGTAAATTTAAATGCTGCAGGTCAAATGTCTGGTGCCACATTTTCATAACAGAAACCCTGACACACACACACACACTGCTGCGGGTGCTGCTCTGAGGCCAGCGTTAGCAACAGTTATCAAACTGTCCAGGCAGTGTAGTGTTGCCAGATTTCATTGATACTTTCTAGTAGAACCTGAGCCAAAATCCCACCAACTCTACTAAAAGTAACCTCTTTGTAGGTGGTGTAAACTGCCCACTCTGGCAATACAAGGGACATCGTTTTTTTTCTTCCTGTAAGTAGGTTGGAGCAGCAAGAGCATGCTGCAGAGAGAAGAGCGGGAAGAGAAGAGAGGGGTGAAATGTGTTCATGCGCCTTTGACAGTCGGGGCAGTTGTTGCGTCTCATAGCAACCAAATAAACAAGCAAGGATTGGTGACGTCACCCGTTCCTCTGTCTGTCATTCCTGAGGGTTTGAGTCATCACAGTCTGGACTGCCTAGCTCTGCTGCACCTTATTTAAACACACGTATGACATACACTGAGAAAAGTGTACACACCCTTGCAAGCTTAATTTGGCTACAGCCACTAGCATTAACTCCCAGACATATAGTGAAGCTAAGTAGAGGGAACACATTAACTCAGACACATACTAAAGCTAGGTAGAGGGAGAATTTGCATGTAGTTGTGAATGTACAAACAATCCAAGACTCAGTTTCTTTATGCCCAGTTGCACAGATATTTGGCAGTTACAGTTGAAGTCAGAAGTTTGACAAAGATCATACTTTTTGGCCACAATGACCATCGTTATGTTTGGAGGAAAAGGGGGGTAGCTTGCAAGCCGAAGAACACCATCCCAACCGTGAAGCACAGGGGTGGCTCCATCATGCTGTGGGGGTGCTTTGCTTCAGGAGGGACTGTTACACTTCACAAAATAGATGGCATCATGAGGAAGGAAAATTTTGTGGATATATTGAAGCAACATCTCAAGACATCAGTCAGGAAGTTAAAGCTTGGTCGCAAATGGGTCTTCCAAATGGACAATGACCCCAAGCATACTTCCAAAGTTGTGGCAAAATGCCTAAAGGACAACAAAGTCAAGGTATTGGAGTGGCCATCACAAAGCCATGACTTCAATCCTATAGAACATTTGTGGGCAGAACTGAAAAAGCGTGTGCGAGCAAGGAGGCCTACAAACTGGACTCAGTTACACCATCTCTGTCAGGAGGAATGGGCCAAAATTCACCCAACTTATTGTGGGAAGCTTGTGGAAGGCTCCCTGAAACATTTGACCCAAGTTAAAAAATTTAAAGGCAATGCTACCAAATACTAATTGAGTGTATGTCAACTTCTGACCCACTGGGAATGTGTTGAAAGAAATAAAAGCTGAAATAAATAATTCTCTCTACTATTAATCTGACATTTCACATTCTTCAAATAAAGTGGTGATCCTAACTGACCTAAAACAGGGAATTCTTACTAGGATTAAATGTCAGGAATTGTGAAAAACTGAGTTTAAATGTATTTGGCTAAGGTGTATGTAAACTTCTGACTTCAACTGTATGTCATAATGAGCATTGATTTATTGCACTATTTCTCATGGGGGTAGATTTCTAATCCAGAACTGTTTCTTCTAATGGTCTTTTCTAATAGAAAAAGCACAAACTCTAGTTTCTATTTGTAGTAAATGGAATCTAGTTAATGTGTACGGTTTCAAAAAAGCTTACATAGGCCTACTCATAATGTCAACATAGATGTGTTTAACATTTAAATAAAAGAACACTATGTAAGGTGTCCAGTTAAAAATGTATATTTTAACCAATTGGTAAAATAATTTTAATTGTGTAGATACTCCTCTAAGAAAACAGATGGTCCAAAGCTCATGTCTCAATCCATAATCCATTCAAAAGTAATTTGGGTTTTTACCCTTGTAGGATGGCCAAAATTAGGGTGACCTAAATCAGAAAAGTCCAGAGAGAATAGAAAGTGGTCAAATATCTCAAATACCCTTGCGTTAGCTTGGCTGGATGCTGTGTGATAATTAACTGACAGGCTCACTGTTGAACTCGTCATCTTTGTTCTCGAATCCGAAGGACATAAAACAATATAAAGTTAAGATGAATATCGATTTTGAGACATGACGTGGTGTTTTCATAGTTTAGTATACGCGTTTTATATTAATGCAAAATTCCTGTTCTAAGATTTTTCACTAAAACAAATGTATCTGTGAAATGTCAACGGAGCAGTGAGCGTACCGCAAGCTTTTTATTTTCTAAGCCTTTTACATTTAATTCAGCTCGTGCGACCCACGGAAATAACTTTGCAGACGACCACCACATGTAAAATCCTCAAGTTGCAGCAAGAAAGCGACACCTCTGTCAATAGAGCTTGGAATTGCCAGGGATCTCACGATACGATATGATCACGATACTTAGGTGCCGACACGATACGTATTGTGATTCTATACGTATTGCGATTCGATACTGTGATTTTATGTTGCGATTTGATGTTCCAAACATATTGCTCCCCATATGTCTGCTGCAGAGGGACAAGTGAGCCATGAAAGAGAGTTCTGATTAGTCATAAAAATAAAAGTGCTGAAAACAAATTGGCTCCTTATTTAAAAAGATGGGGAGAATAAGCTATGAAGCAGGAATTTTGGTGCAGTTACAGCCAACTAGCGCAAAAATAATATTGCTATATTGTCAAAAATAATATCCGTCAACAGAGCTCGGTGCTTATTATCGGATTTATTAGGTTACGAAATCTGACTTTTTGGAAATTATGTTAATGAAATGTTAGAGAAAGACCCCACTGAACGTTTCAGAACATGAACAATCATATTTGTCTTTTGTAAAATTTATTTAGTAACATAAGGAAGTACAATTTCATCACTAAATCGCGTTTTCACCCGCTGGGTAGAGGGCGGTTGGACAACCTACACCCCTCAAACTCAACTCTGGACCTCGAAGCCAGTTCCACTTTTTTCATTGTAAATCAGGGACTGATTTGGACCTGGGACACCAGGTGGGTGCAATTACTTATCAGGTTGAACAGAAATCCAGCTGGCTCTGGACCTCCGTAGGATAAGAGTTGAATACCCCTGCCCTACACTGTCCACATCCTATGAAATTACAAATTCTGCGTTATAATATAACCTACATATGAACAAACATTTTCCTATTTTACCATTGAGTTATTAAATAACCCAAGTTAAATATTTATTCAGGCAGCCATAGGCTGCAGATGGAATAGGACGCTTATAATTGTGTAATTATAAGTCAAAGTGCCTTAACATGTAACACGTAGCCTACCGATTGCAAGTCTGGTCCAGACATTCAACACGATGGCCACATTTGCACCATTAGCGTTATGCACAGTTGCTGCTCCTCATTCAGGCCCGAAGTGGCTAAAACTTATCTCAAAAACCATGAGCGATGTCTTCTCCCTCGTGATCTCAAACGAATGTAGGGCTCGGTCGTTCTATTAGACCAAAGGTCTGTTGTATTCGCGTAATAATCAACAAAGCTCTGTTTCAACTTCTCCATTAGCCTACTTTTGTTAGTGTTGTGATGCGACTTGGGAGAAATATGTGCAAGATTTCAATTTTATTAGGATCTCTTTTAGTCCTCATTTGGACTAATCTTCCAAGAGTCCTTTAAACATTAAAATACAATTTATAATATGATCACATTTTCACATATAACACACTTACAGACATAATACACTGACATATTGACCAGATAAATACTCTAACAGTCTGAAATGATAGATTGATTCCTTCATCTATCATAGTCCTGCACAACCTTCAAATGTATTATATTTAAATGTTTCTAAAGTATTATTTGAAAGTAAAATATTGGAAGGTTTCTGGTTTGCTCAGATAAATTATTATTAAATTAAAGATGGAATCTTGTATCTCCTGTCCAGCTTTTTTATCATCATCTTGAAGCCGTCTTTGCTGACTGTGTAAATATGAATTATGTCTTTGGCTAGGTGATAGGTGGGTGATACTAGCCTTGGGGAATTCTATGTGTAGGCGGGATGTTTTTTTAATAGGGCATTAAACTTAAATGCCTCTGCAATCAATGCCTGCTTAACTTAGATGGCTGGCTGTGGCTGAGGGGCTTTGCTGCTTTCTGACGCTTTTTCCACCATGCAATCGTCATAAAGTAGGTGAAGGTTCTTGTTGTCGCCAGAACTCTGAGGCATATTTTGCACAATAGTTGCATTTGGTTGACATCGGTTTGCCTCTAGCCGAAATACTGCTATACCACTGAAGATGCGCCCTTCTTCGGCACCAAATCGATGTTCTCATTAGCACTTTGGTGTCTGCCGACACTCTGTGTAGACCTTTCTCTCCTCACCAGCATCTAACAGCGCGCTCTATGTGAGGACGCTTGTGATTGGCCAGCATGTGCATGCCATGCAGAGAGTGAGAGCCTGCTTGTGATTGGTCATGGTCTTTTGTGCATGTAAAGAGTGAATGAGCGGAGTCTAGTGCATCTCATTGGAGTAGGTATCATAGTCTATTTTTTGTGTTAACGGAGTGTCAAAAAAAATGCTTAATGCACGTCAATATCACAATTTCGATCTGAATTGGGTTAATCGTGTAGCCCTAGCACAGACTGATCTACTCTCCCACCACTCATATTATTTAACCCATATGCTAAGGGAATGCATACACTGGGTGCATCTGGACAAATCTGACACACACTGCTCTGGCACATAGAAAGCCCAACGGCTTGCAGCACGTGTCTTCTCTTGTCTGGAAGTCCTTGGTTTTCTCCCTGGGAACAGAAGGAAGTGTGTGTATAGAAGGGTCAGTGGATGTGTGTGAGGGTGTCTCTGGGTGGCGCAAAAGAGAGGCAGATGGGCAGTGGGGGCCTGTGCTCTTTGTGTGTGTGTGTGCTCGCTCCCCCTCTCTCCATGCGTCTCTTTCTCTCTCACTGAAAGGCTTTGGCCACTAATTGTTGGATTAGTGAAAGCTATCCACCAATGCCCCACCGCACCCAATCAACCGCCACACACACACACACACACACACACACACACGTGGGGAATGTCTTTGAATCAGTTGATCGATGGAGAGACACATGGCGTTGCAGTCGACCAGGGTGTACCCATTTCCCTTCTATTGTTTTTACTTCTCTGGGTCAATTTGCCCCGCCCTCCCCTCTCTAATCCTATTACAATCCCCTCAGAAAAGGGTTAGAGGGACAAAGCTGTGCCAGGGTGATCTTTGAAGGCTTGCCCCGTCGTGCGTTCTTCCTTTCTGTTTTTCTTTTGTTTCTTTCACCTACAAAGTGTGGAAGTGTTTAGAGAGCTTGGTTGGGTATGTTCTCTCTGTGCCAGTAATATCACACACGTGCACGCACACACACTCACCTACTACAGTCAGTCAGTATGACCTCAATCAGCCCAATCTCTGGCACAGACAACAGGCTACTGGGGAGTGTTTCATTATACATAGCCTACTAGTCTAATGTTCAGTTGCTTGATGTGTCCAGCGTTTCAACCTTTTAACATCACTACATTGAATGAATTCCAATAACATTTTGAGGTTTCAACTAATTGCAGAATTTTGAGGTGCAGGATTTTAGTCGAGACAGTTTCTGCTGTCATCCCCATAACATTTTTAGGATCATTGCTTTTTACACACCAGAGGGCAAGTGAGCCGGGTGGCTTCACGTGACCTTTAGGTTAACCTTTTGAACTTTGACCTGGTGCCGTATGGCTGACCCCCAACTAGCAGATGGACTTTACTAGCCTTTCTTCTGAAATGTGCACTTGTTCACTCCTCGTCATGGATTTAAAAGAGCAATCTGCAGTTACTACAGGGCAATTCCACGGTAACGGAATTCCGCTAAGACTGTTTTCACTTTATAATGTATACCAAACAAAAAACATTGATTTCAAAGTTTAACAAACCATATAACTATATGCACAAGGACTACTTTTAATTTCCACTAAAAATGTTACAAAAACACATTCACAGGAAGAGCTGTGCAGATACAACGTTTGGTAACAGAGTAAAACTGAGGGAGGTTTTACCTTAATTATGTTACCAAACTTTGCATATGCACAGTTTTTCCAGTAAATGTTTGATCAATTTACATAGTAAATTAAAAAAAATACAAAGTAGTCATTGTGCATAGAGTTGTATGGTTTGTTCAACTTTGAAATCAATGTTTTTCGTTTTGGCATACATTTGAACACAATAACTGCTAAAGCAGTCATTTGGACTGCATTAGTAAAATATAGAAATATGACGCTGCCATTTTTAAAGTAATGCCCCCTCCGTCCTTGACTTTTCCAAAATAAGTCTATCACACTGTCGTTGTAAGAACAAACAGAACTGGAGTTATAACCAGTTTAAGGAGGACATGTCATTTAAAAAAATGGTTTTTGCCCTTCCTTCTCCTGACAGTAGGGCCTGTTCCGTTCCTTCTCCCGACCTTTGAAGGTGCCGTGCCCAGTTGATCTTAGGTAGTTAACTTAATAGTTGTAGCTGGCAAACTTTAGTAGTGAATTTCATAGGAATCTCATCACCTCACTTAAATTGCGCTGCAGGAGTGACTCACCTCACGAAGTTCCCATTTTGCTAGTTGTGCTTTTTTGTAAACAAACACACGTGACTGGCTGAAACTGCTGTTTTGGGAAACTAGTACTGGTAAGCTTCATAATGAAAATGATGAGCGCGATCTGCGTTATCTATTACCTAATGCACAAGTTGACTGCATGTATTTATTAAGAAAGTACTAATATTCAAAGCCCAAAAATGTCACATACCAGAATGCTAAAAAATAAGTACTAAGGAATCATCATAGAGAATGCTAACTAAATGCTAATGAGCGCATTGCGAACATTTTGTACAGTTTCTGACTTAAACTATAGAAGTATACAAGTAGTTATAAGATATCTAGCTGGCAAACATTTGAATTCCTTACTGTAATTAGATCACCAGGCACATGCTGCACAACAGTGAGTGACTGACAAGGCTCCTGGTCTCTGGTGGTTTTGACTGGGGTCTACCATGAGCTACATAATGTGATGGATGAAATTAAGAACACAATGTTCTTTATCTCCTATCGTATTGCACAAGTTGACTGCAGATATTTAAAAAGTAGTTTAGAAAACTACTTTCCATGGTATTGAAAAACCATCCCATGGCTTTTTCCAAATACCCCGGTATATGGTATACCACCCAAGCATAGTATGTACCGTCTATTAGTCCCCCAAATCCAAGCAGTCTTATCAGTCTACGCTGGCCTACTTGGAGTACACAGGGGGAGCGTGCGTAATTTACAATGGCAAGAAGACCAAGACGAGTGGATGCACATGCTGCGTTAGCGTTGATACAAAATCTGAACGAAAATGACTAAGATGGTGGGAAAGAAATTAGGGCTGGGAATTACCAGGGACCTCATGATATTATCATGAAACTTGTGTGCTGGTGCTATATGTATTGCGATTTTCACGATTCCATATGTATTGTGATTCGATACTGTGATTTTATTGCGAATCGATGGTCCAAATATATTGCTCGCTTATATGTCTGCTGCAGAGGGACAAGAGGGAGTCGTGAGAAAGTGTCATGAGGTTTTAACAGTAAAATTTGACTACCTGTTGTGTATTGTCCATCGGTGTGACATAATGTCCTACGGGGTGACACCTACAGTGGGGAGAACAAGTATTTGATACACTGCCGATTTTGCAGGTTTTCCTACTTACAAAGCATGTAGAGGTCTGTAATTTTTAGCATAGGTACACTTCAACTGTGAGAGACGGAATCTAAAACAAAAATCCAGAAAATCACATTGTATGATTTTTAAGTAATTAATTTGCATTTTATTGCATGACATAAGTATTTGATCACCTACCAACCAGTAAGAATTCCGGCTCTCACAGACCTGTTAGTTTTTCTTTAAGAAGCCCTCCTGTTCTCCACTCATTACCTGTATTAACTGCACCTGTTTGAACTCGTTACCTGTATAAAAGACACCTGACAACACACTCAATCAAACAGACTCCAACCTCTCCACAATGGCCAAGACCAGAGAGCTGTGTAAGGACATCAGGGATAAAATTGTAGACCTGCGCAAGGCTGGGATGGGCTACAGGACAATAGGCAAGCAGCTTGGTGAGAAGGCAACAACTGTTGGCGCAATTATTAGAAAATGGAAGAAGTTCAAGATGACGGTCAATCACCCTCGGTCTGGGGCTCCATGCAAGATCTCACCTCGTGGGGCATCAATGATCATGAGGAAGGTGAGGGATCAGCCCAGAACTACACGGCAGGACCTGGTCAATGACCTGAAGATAGCTGGGACCACAGTCTCAAAGAAAACCATTAGTAACACACTACGCCGTCATGGATTAAAATCCTGCTGCGCACGCAAGGTCCCCCTGCTCAAGCCAGTGCATGTCCAGGCCCGTCTGAAGTTTGCCAATGACCATCTGGATGATCCAGAGGAGGAATTAGAGAAGGTAGCGGGTGGCGCAGTGGTCTAAGGCACTGCATCGCAGTGCTAACTGTGCCACTAGAGATCCTGGTTCGAATCCAGGCTCTGTCGCAGCCGGCCGCGACCGGGAGACCCATGGGGCGGCGCACAATTGGCCCAGCGTCGTCCAGGGTAGGGGAGGGAATGGCCGGCAGGGATGTAGCTCAGTTGATAGAGCATGGCGTTTGCAATGCCAGGGTTGTGGGTTCGATTCCCACGGGGGGCCAGTATATATAAAAAAATTATAATAATAAAAAATAAAATATATATATATATATATATATATATATATGTATTCACTAACTGTAAATCGCTCTGGATAAGAGCGTCTGCTAAATGATGTAAATGTAAAATGTAATGTGGTCTGATGAGACAAAAATAGAGCTTTTTGGTCTAAACTCCACTCGCCGTGTTTGGAGGAAGAAGAAGGATGAGTACAACCCCAAGAACACCATCCCAACCGTGAAGCATGGAGGTGGAAACATCATTCTTTGGGGATGCTTTTCTGTAAAGGGGATAGGACGACTGCACCGTATTGAGGGGAGGATGGATGGGGCCATGTATCGCAAGATCTTGGCCAACAACCTCCTTCCCTCAGTAAGAGCATTGAAGATGGGTCGTGGCTGGGTCTTCCAGCATGACAACGACCCGGAACACACAGCCAGGGCAACTAAGGAGTGGCTCCGTAAGAAGCATCTCAAGGTCCTGGAGTGGCCTAGCCAGTCTCTAGACCTGAACCCAATAGAAAATCTTTGGAGGGAGCTGAAAGTCCGTATTGCCCAGCGACAGCCCCGAAACCTGAAGGATCTGGAGAAGGTCTGTATGGAGGAGTGGGCCAAAATCCCTTCTGCAGTGTATGCAAACCTGGTCAAGACCTACAGGAAACGTATGATCTCTGTAATTGCAAACAAAGGTTTCTGTACCAAATATTAAGTTCTGCTTTTCTGATGTATCAAATTCTTATGTCATGCAATAAAATGCAAATTAATTACTTAAAAATCATACAATGTGATTGTCTGGATTTTTGTTTTAGATTCTGTCTCTCACAGTTGAAGTGTACCTATGATAAAAATTAGACCTCTACATTCTTTGTAAGTAGGAAAACCTGCAAAATCGGCAGTGTATCAAATACTTGTTCTCCCCACTGTATAAATGAAAGCGGAAAAAAAGTATCGGATAAAATGTAAAAATAATTGTTAAGCATGAGGCAGGTAACGTTATAATAATTCACAAGTAAATAATTGCTTTTTATCTACCTTTAGTGAAATTACTGTGAATTGTACCCAAAATAGCGAGATGCTTGGTTATCCTCATTATGCAAGGAAATCATGTGTTTTTCATTTTAAATGCAAGAATAGGATTACTGATTTTAAAGACAGAAGTAACTAAATAATGACAAAATATTTTGTTCTTTTTGGGAATCATCAAACCTTTATATTCACATTCATTGTAATGTCACAGGCACTAATGCATGAAACGGTTCATTAAATTGGATACAAACTCAAAAGTGAAGCTGGCCATATAACATTTTGAGTTGTTTAGACATATACTGAACAACAATATAAACGCAACATGTAAAGTGTTGGTCCCATGTTTCATTAACTGAAATAAAAGACCCCAGAAGTTTTCCGTATGCACAAGAAGCTTATTTCTCTAAAATGTTGTGCACAAATTTGTTTACATGCCTGTTAGTGAGCATTTCTCCTTTGCCAAGAGAATCCATCCACCTGACAGGTGTGGCATATCAAGAAGATGATTAAACAGCATGATCATTACACAGGTGCACCTTGTGCTGACTGCTGTTTGGAGTCGTAACCAACCTCAGTGGGTAAATGCTCACCTTCGATGGCCACTGGCACACTGGAGAAGGGTGCTCTTCACAAATGTATTCCGCTTTCAAATGTACTGGGCAGATGGCAGACAGCGTGAAAGTCGTCGTGTGGGCGAGCAGTTTGCTGATGTCAATGTTGTAAACAGAGTGCCCCATGGTGGGGGTGGTTATTGTATTGTCAGGCTTAAGCTACGGACAACAAACACAATTGCATTTTATTGATAGCAATTTGAACACACAGAGATACCGTGACAAGATCCTGAGGCACATTGTCATGCCTTCATCCGCCGCCATCACCTCATGTTCAGCATGATAATGCACAACCCCATGTCACAAGGATCTGTACACAATTCCTGGAAGCTGAATGTCCCCGTTTTTGCATGGCCTGCATACTCACCAGACATGCCACCCATTGAGCATGTTTGGAATGCTCTGGATCGACGTACGACAGTCTTCCAGTTTCCGCCAATATCTAGCAACTTCGCACATCCATTGAAGAGGAGTGGAACAAAATTCCACACTCCACAATCAACAGCCTGATCAACTCAATGTGAAGGAGATGTGTCGCACTGCATGAGGCAAATGGTGGTCACACCAGATACTGACTTTTCTGATCCACGCCCCTACTTTTATTTTTATTTTTTTGGTGACCAACCGACGCATATCTGTATTCCCAGTCATGTGAAATCCATAGGTTAGGGTCTAATGAATGTATTTCATTTGACTAACTGTAACTTGGTAAAATCTTTGAAATTGTTGAATGTTGCGTTTATTTTGTTTAGTGTAGTTTATTGTAACATTGTTTTTTAACTTTAATTTTAGAGGAAATTATTTATTTTTGTTCTGGCTATATGGAACCCACCCTTGTACAGATTTGAAACAACAAAGGGCAAACAGTCATCTGAGGGATGACGTGAAGACTTGTGGTCATCCAGCAGAGCAGAGACGTAGACCAGACAGGCAACTGGTCCAACAAAAGTCCTCTCTTGGTGGTATAGCCGGCCATCCCGTCACAAAGGTGCTTGAGGTCACCAGACCAGGGTGAGTGGCGCGCAAGCGGCCAGTGCAGGCTGTGAGGCAGTTCTGGAAGAGGGTAGCCAACAGGATGCGGCGGTGGATCCGGTGGCCCTGGAGAAAGCTGTGGCACCGCTGTGAGGGACTCCACAGCAGGGCTCAGATCTGAGATCGGGGCTAATGGTGAAGCTGAGGTGGAAGGGTAAAGTGTCTCGCATCTTCTGATATCTAGCGTCACGGAGCTGGTCGCGCTGGCGCTGCAGAACCTCCGTTCTCCCACTCTAATACATCTTGCAGTTGTAAGAAGAAAGAACTATAGAAGGACTGAGATGGTCAGGTGCTAACTGGCAGTTCCCATCAGGTAAGTACTGGCGAAGGTGGACTGTAGGAGCCTTCCATCTTCCTGACTTGGAGAAAAATCTGGCCTTAATGGCCATGTACTGTTATAATCTCCACCCGGCCACCCCTCAGAGCCTGGTTCCTCTCAAGGTTTCTTCCTAGGTATCTGCCTTTCTAGGGAGATTTTCCTAGCCACCGTGCTTCTACATCGGCATTGCTTGCTGTTTGGGGTTTTAGGCTGGGTTTCTGTATAGCACTTTGACATCTGCTGATGTAAAAAGGGCTTTGTAAATACAGTGAGGGAAAAAAGTATTTGATCCCCTGCTGATTTTTGTAAGTTTGCCCACTGACAAACAAATTCAGTCTATAATTTTAATGGTAGGTTTATTTGAACAGTGAGAGACAGAAAAACGCATGTCAAAAATGAGTGTTCCTAATCTCAGCTTGTTACCTGTATAAAAGACACCTGTTCACAGAAGCAATCAATCAGATTCCAAACTCTCCACCATGGCCAAGACCAAAGAGCTCTCCAAGGATGACAGGGACGCGATTGTAGACCTACACAAGGCTGGAATGGGCTACAAGACCATCGCCAAGCAGCTTGGTGAGAAGGTGACAACAGTTGGTGCGATTTATTCGCAAATGGAAGAAACACAAAATAACTGTCAATGCTAAACTTGGCGATCTCTGGTCGAGGTTAGCCTGAGGTGGGAACTCTGGAAAAAGCAACCGATGAAAAGGCTGAGGCTCTGTTCTCTATTCTGCTGGTCAGCCTGGTGGTGACTTGGACCGGTGATGAGTTATTGAAGGGGAAGAAGGCCACTTTGACTGCAGTATGTCACGTCGCGAGTTCTCAATAGAACCCTCTAGCTGCTCTCCCTCGTAGGAGTGGTGTGTGGATGTGTGTGTGGTAGTCTGTGCCTTGACTCTTCGCCATAGTAGTTGTAATCGTTGAGATATTGTGGCAGGTGATTCAGTCGGCGCAGACGGACCACATCTTGTGGAGGATCTTCTCTGTTAACTGGCATCCTTGGGCTCTAGTACTCACTGTTGTATCCTGCTCGTAAGGACCATGAACAATATGGGTAGGGTTGTAGAGAATCGAAGGACCATGAATGTAATAAGAAACCTTAGGTGCTGGCTTAAGGCCGGTAGCAACCACTACAGAATGTCCGGTCAGAACAATGATAAGGCGGATGTCCAGCTTAAGGGGGGTTTAATGGAAGAAAATGTCCACATTCACACATCACACACACATCTGACTACTCATGGTTCAGATAACTGAGAATCCTATCCAGTGAGAACTGACATTAATTATGGTTCTGAAAGGAAAGAGGATAAAGAACTTACGCAAGAGCACTGCTATAATAGGAAAAAAAGTCTGTACAAGCTAGCTCAGGTAAAGTACAACAGCACATGCTATACACTACAGCAGGCTTAAGTCCTAGTCACATGGCAATAACCTACACAGGCTAGGGAACTTGTAGACATTCTAAACATAGGTAAATGTACTAAATAAACAGTACAAGAGTGTAGGTACATCTACATAACATAAACGGCATGAGCAATTTACACCAATAGAAATAGTCTAGCAGCACCACAAATGACTAATGCTAAAACAGCTAACATCGCTAATAGGCATGCTAAATACCGACGCGTTCTGATCGAGAAATGCTAACGCTAGCGAGCTAGCTAACAAGCTCAATATAAATAGTAATTATAAACAATAGGCAATCTTTAGCTCCGTAAACAACAAGGCTGAAAGATCTAAGGCACTTACTTGTAGATGCACGCACAATAAAATGTCAGACGGCAAAGGAAATGTCCACAATAAGGAAAAGGTAGCAGCAGGGTAAAGGGTGGTGCTCGTCAGGATGGAAAGCACAACTGAAATTATCTGACTTCTGCCGTGCTTGGGGTCCTTCTGAACGTCCCTGATTAGCAAACATGTATTGACTGGCGTGACCTTAACCAATAAGAAATTAAATTAGTTAGGACCTGCTGAATGGGGGCAGAACTGCTCGTCTAAAAACACCAATAGAGTGTGCTAGAACAGCTGACTGAAGCTGTCTGTTTTAACACCTACTGGAACAAACTAATAAATGCTATTGTGTTATAAAAAAAAACATGTTACCTTCATAAACACAACCAAATGATAATTTTTGTAATAGCATATATGACATTTATTAATTACACTGTTAGAATGTTGCAGTCAGAATGACTGACTGCTCATTAGCTTGAAGGGGGGTCCCTCGAGGTCCAGCGGTTCTAGTGTTAAAGTGTGGAATTACCCTACAGTAAATGTAAACAAACAATGTATAGCCTCAAAACACAGTTAAAACTATAGATCTCATATCATTGATGGTCAGTCCTTGCATCCATAGCTCTGTCTATGAAGTTGAGGGGTTACATTTCTCCAGCACCATCCCTTAGCCTTTGCTTTGTTTTAACTGCGTAGAATTGTGAAAGTAGTAAAATGTGAACCCCCATAACCCATTGTCCAGGATCTGTCTGCCTGGCAGCCCTCTGTGGAGGTACAAAGCCTACACAGCACTGCTACTGTTGGGGGAGCTGAAGGAAGCCGCCAGATGTCTGGTATGGTACCCTATTACCTATATAGCAAATATGGTACCATTCCATTACCTATGTAGTGCAATAATCATGTTTACCTTATATTCGTGAAAGACTGGCTGGGGAGTGGGGATGTGAACACTGAAAGCCCACCACAGCCCATTATCCTGTCTGTCTGTCTGTCTGGCCCTCAGTGGTCATACACAGCACTGCTATTGAAATAGAAGAACTTCTACTGTTGGAGCAAGTGGAGGCTTCATCCCGGAAGGCTCCAGACCAGACCGGCGTCCTAGTCAAACCACTTGTCATCAGTCAGATGTGCCTAGAGCAGACAGTCAGTCTGGCTGCTGCAGCAGCATCGCCTCTGCAGTTAAAGGGATAGTTCAACGTTTTGGCAATTAAGCCATTTTTTCTACTTACCCAGGTAAGATGAACTCATGGATACCATTTGTATGTCTCTGTCTTCAGTTTGAAGGTAGTTTATCGAGCCATTGCAAACTCTTATAGCGTCAGCATGCTTCAGTTCGGCTGGCGCCGAACCGAACGAGTGTGCTCGCATACTCCCTTAAATGACCTTTGCTTGAAAAACAAGAAAAAAGCTGCAACAGTACTGTTTGTCAATTTTTTTTAGATGTCGTGGCCAGAATACGCTTCCTCAAAATAGTCAGAATTAATCGAAGATAACTCAAGAAATCTGTCATTAATTTGGATGTTTTTGCTGAAGAGATCTTAGTCATGCAATTTTATGCATGACTAACTGTTTGGTGCAGTATTTTTCAATGAATAAATGTGCATTAAAATGAATCGTCTCTCGTTGAATGACAAATATTTAATTGAAGAATCATTGATGAAGGGGTGTAGACTTTGGCTCCGAACTTCGGCTTGCCTCCAAGAAAAAGGTGTGCCCGAACAGTCCAAAGCAAACAAAAACATCAGAAAATGTTGTCATAATGTATGCACGAACTCTACCGAAATGTTTCGGCTGGGAAGCATGCGGACGCCTTTAGGGATGCGCTTCTCTCCTTTCATGAACGATTCGATACCTCTAGATGCATGGGCTACGGTACATTTTAGTTTGAAACGATTCAGTGCGATTTGGTTTAATTAGGGGAACAAATTGATGCGATTCGATACAATGCCGTTTCTTTTGTTGCATGAACACATCTAACATTTTAAACTAATATCTGCTGCTGATGGGAGCTCAGGAGCTGGGCTTCTGAGCTGGATCTGTCTGAGATTACTCCTCTGAGCTGTGTGTGTGTGTGTGTGTGTGTAGGCACCTGAGTTGAGACTTTGGGCAGATTAGGGGTGGTGGAAATGTATGCTTTTTGACCCCCCCCACACACACACACACACACTTTTTTATCTGAAATCACCATCACCCACTGATTAACTTGTCATTTTTGCAGATTGAAAATGTTTTGAGCTAGTATTATGTCAATATTTATATTTAGAACAGCTGTCTCTCGCACTGTGCACACAGTTATCTGACAGTCATACACGGTTATAAAAGTTTGATATACCACTGAACTGAAAGATGACACCTCTTATCTGTTGTGACTGAATTGATGAATTTTCGGAATAAAACGATGACTAAAAAACATTAGTGAACTGGGGATTGGTAATGTTTAAATCGCTTTTCTGACCGAAGAATGCATAATTTGAATCGGTTTAGGCTCCCACAGACCGATGCACTCATATCTTAAACATTTGTACAGGGACCGATGTCAATTGGTGAATCGTTACATCCCTACTAATTCCAGTAATTTACATATCATTTTCCAGTTTTTTTCTCTGACCACACCCCTCATCACCTCCACAGGACGTTTTTCATTGCAGATACTAGATTAGTTTCCATAGAATCCCCACTAAAAATAACCCAACTCTTTTCCCACAGGCAGGTCAATCCATCAAAAGATGGTTCGAGGCATCAGAGATGCGAGGTGGAAGACTTTTGGGACGAGCCCAGCGAGGAAGAGGAAGCTCTGTACGGCACGTCTCCCCCCTACACCCCCCGGCATTTGAAACGCATGTCGGGGAAACACCAGAAGAACAGCCAGGCCAGGTCGGCTGGACGCTCCCCGGCTGGACGCTCTCCTTGCAAGAGTAAGTTAGGGGATAAGATGGAGGCAGTGGTCACAGAGTCCGAGGTAGAGAGGACAGGGGTGCGTAGTGTCGTAAACATGTCAGGCAAACACCATAGAAACAGTCAGTGCAGGTCGTCTTGACGCTCCCCCGCTGGAAGGTCTCCTAACAAGGGTAATCTAAACCTAATCTACCTGTTAATGCCAATTTATACCCTACGTAGACTGACCCTACAGAGTGTAGCGCAGTTTTGTTTTTCGTCACAAGAGGCGGGTCCTATTAGTGTGCTCCGACATTCGACATACTCCTGTGCCACATGAAAATATTAACACGCCGTATCATTCATTGAGTAGCTGTGGGTCAGTGTTGTGTAGCCTTGATCTGATCTATAGGCTATGCATCAAAGTAGCCTATTTTGCATTGATAAGCAAATATAATCCCAGCGACTATTCAAACAACATTGTATCTTTATTAGAATAACTAGTGATTCCAGGCTATTTGTAAAAACCGTTGCGAGATGTGCTTTTTCTCTGCGACCTAAACATGACATTCTATAAGCTAATACGTTCAAGCAGCATATTAAACTGGGATAATGTTGTAGGTTACACTGGCAAGTAAAGAATATTTGCAAAGGCATATTATTTAATTATAAATCTTCTTATTTCACATGGGGAGATGTGGGAAGCTAAAAGGCTAGCTTGCTTGCTGTTTTTAGTCAGCTAGCTAGCAAGCTGCTAGCGGAGTAGTCTACAGCCAACTGGCAGGCACAGAATGAGGTAATGTAAAACAAACCTAAACTTTCATTACATGTAGCTATTATTCAAATATACAGTTGGTTTTCATTGAAATTAGCTAACAGTGGTGATATTTTAAACGTGATTCTTCTCTGCTTTTACCACAAATGGGAAGACGACAAGAAGGAAATCTCTGCTATCGCCCCCTTGTGTATGTTGCTATTCGGGTGTCTAGGAACACATGGACTGGTGAGGGTATCATGTTACAAAAAGCTCCAAAAAATCTGAATCCACTCAAGAACACGCACATAGATCTAAATATGTTTAGGGTAACTGTAAATAATATTTGGTGGTGTGTAATGAGGAGCAACCAGATGCTGCACTTGAGACATTTATGAAATTGCTTATTCCAGTTACTAATAAGAAAATGACAGGAAAAATGGTAAATCCCCTTGGATTGATGAGGAATTGAAAAATTGTGTGGTTGAGAGGGATAAGGCAAAAGGAATGACAAATAAGTCTGTCTGCACAACCGATTGGCAAACGTACTGCAAATTGAGAAATCATGTGACTAAACTGAATAAAAATAAGAAACTATACTATGAAACAAAGATGAATGATAGTTAAAAGTTTTGGAGCACCTGAAATGAAAATGTGGGCAAAAAGGCAAACTCAGCTCCATCATTCATTGAATCAGATGGCTCATTCATCACAAAACCCACTGATATTGCCAACTACCTTAATGTTTTTTTAATTGGCAAGATTAGCAAACGTAGGCATGACATGCCAGCAAGAAACGCTGTCACCACATCCAAGTATAACTGATTAAATTATGAAAGACAATCATTGTAATTTTGAATTATGTAAAGTGAGTGTGGAAGAGGTGAAATGGTTATTGTTGTCTATCAACAATGACAAGCCACTGGGGTCTGACAACTTGGATGGGAAATTACTGAGGATAATAGCGGACGATATTGCCACTCCTATTTGCCATATCTTCAATCTAAGCCTACTAGAAAGTGTGTGCCATCAGGCCTGGAGGGAAGCAAAATTAATTATGCTACCCAAGAATAGTAAAGCCCCCTTTACTGGCTCATATAGCCGACCAATCAGCCTGTTACCAACCCTTAGTAAACTTTTGGGAAAAATTGTGTTTGACCAGATAAAATGCTATTTTACTGTGAACAAATTGACAGCAGACTTTCAGCACGCTTCTAGGGAAGGACATTCAACAAGCACCGCACTTACACAAATGACTGACTGCTTTAGAGAAATTGATGATAAACGATTGTGGGAGCTGTTTTGTTAGTCTTCAGTGTGTCTTTTGACATTATCAATCATAGTGTGCTGCTGGAAAAACATGTGTTTATGGCTTTACACACCCTGTTATATTGTGGATAAAGAGTTACCTGTCTAACAGAACAGAGGGTGTTCTTTCATGGAAGCCTTCAACATAATCCAGGTAGAATCAGGAATTCCGCAGGGCAGCTGTCTAGGCCCCCCCCCCCCCCCCCCTTTTTAATGTATTTATCTTTACTAATGACATGCCACTGGCTTTGAGTAAAGCCAGTGTGTCTATGTATGCGGATGACTCAACACTATACACGTCAGCTACTACAGCGAGAGGTGCAGTTTCAGAATGGGTGGCAAGAAATAAATTAGTCCTAAATATTTCAAACTTAAAGCCTTGTGTTTGAGACAAATCATTCACTAAACCCTCCACATTATTTTAATCTTGTAATAAATAATGTGGAAATTGAGCAAGTTGAGGTGACTAAACTGCTTGGAGTAACCCTGGATTGTAAAAACCCTGTCATGGTCAAAACATGTTGATAAAACAGTAGCTAAGATGGGGAGGAGTCTGTCCATAATAAAGCGCTACTCTGCCTTTTTAACAACACTATCAACAAGGTAGGTCCTACAGGCCCTAGTTTTGTCGCACCTGAACTACTGTTCAGTCGTGTGGTCAGGTGCCACAAAGAGGGACCTCTGAAAATTACAATTGGCTCAAAACAGGGCAGCACGGCTGGCACTTAAAAGTACACGGAGAGCTAACATTAATATGTATGTAAATCTCTCATGGCTCAA
Organism: Coregonus lavaretus; assembly: GCF_964263955.1. Taxonomy (NCBI): domain Eukaryota; kingdom Metazoa; phylum Chordata; class Actinopteri; order Salmoniformes; family Salmonidae; genus Coregonus; species Coregonus lavaretus. The sequence continues at coordinate 35,450,174 of NC_140012.1, read as the reverse complement.
AGTGGAGGAGAGATTGACTTCATCACTACATGTTTTTGTTAGAAGTGTTGACATGCTGAATGCACAGAGGTGTCTGTTTTTAAACTAGTAGCACACAGCTCGGACACCCATGCATACCCCACAAGACATGCCACCAGAGGGCTCTTCACAATCCCCAAGTCAAGAACAGACTATGGGAGGCGCACAGTACTACGTAGAACCATGGCTACATGGAACTCTATTCCACATCAGGTAACTGATGCAAGCAGTAGAATCAGATTTTTTGATAAATAATAGATTAAAAATACACCTTATGGCACAGCGGGGACTGAAGAGACACACAGGCACAGACACATGCTTACACATAAGACACGCACTCTACACACATGTACACATGGATTTTGTATTGTAGAGTAGTGGCCTGAGGGAACACACGTAATGAGTTGTGAAAAGGGTAATGAAATGTAAAGTAATGTATATAACTGCCTTAATGTTGCTGGACCCCAGGAAGAGTAGCTGCTGTCTTGGCAGCAGCTAATGGGGATCCTTAATAAATACAAACCAACTTAGTGGCCAATGTTTGGAATGAGCAAGTAGCAGTGAGTAAAGTAACCACAGCATGTAGATTTTCTTGAGGGGAAAGGTTCTGTTATTGTATTGGTTAGAATAAGTATTGATTTTTCCTCTCTCATTCTGTATCTCAGTAGACAATCAGCCAGCCCCCTCCAGTCCATCCCAGCCCCAGAGAGAGAGGGAGCCCAACCCTAACCCCAACAGGCCCAGAGAGGGGGCCGAGCGAGACCGAGAGAAAGACCCCCACCTCCACCCCCCAGAGGCTGAGCAACATAACTACAAGCTGGGCAAGAAACAGACCGACCCTTCTGAGGGGATCCAAGTAAACATAAACAAACAAGTAAACAAACAAACCGAGGAGCAACAACACAACTACAAGCAGGGTAAAAAACAACGCGCCACCCTGCGCTCCACCGAGAGAGACCACAAGAAGACCTTTGAAGGTTCCTTCGTGCTGGACCCGCTCTCCAAGACCTCCAGCCCCTTCGGTGGAGGCTCAGCCCTCAACATGGACCCCAGGAAACCCTACCTATCGCTGGGCTGCGGCAGCGGCAAGCTCCTGGTCACTATGCCCCACCCCATGGCCCACCGCACCCACCGCCAGACCTCAAGGACAGACTGCCCTGCAGATAGACTCAAGTTCTTTGAGACGCTGAGGTTGTTATTGAAGCTGACTTCCATGTCGTCCAAGAAGAAGGAAAAGGAGCAGCGCGGTCTGGAGAACACTGCCTTCATGGGCCAGAACAACGAGGTAGCTATGGATTGACTTATGGATTGATTAATGCTATCTTATGGTGATGTATATCATGTATAGCAGTTTTATATGTGTGCTGACTCGCTCTCTCTCCATCCCTCCCTCTCTCCAGGTGGTGTGGCTGGAGCTCCAGGCGTGGCACGCGAGACGCTCCGTCAACGACCAGGATGTGTTCCTGTTCACGGCTCGTCAAGCAATCCCAGACATCATCAACGAGGTGCTCCACTTCAAGGTCAACTACCACAGCCTGAGCCCCAGCACTGTGGGCCTGGGACAACTGAGCCTGGGGGTAGGAGGACCAAGTATGGGTGGAGCCCAGAGGACTCTAGTGTTAACAGAACCAGGCTGTGGAGGCCCAAGCCAGGGGCCCAAACAGAGAACTTCAAACCAGGCCTCAGAGACTGTTTCTGGGCAGGAGAGGGACTCCAACCAGCCTGCTGCTGTTGGCGCTCCAAAGACTAACCATAACCACGTTGCTTCAGTCGACCCATGGGGCTTCAGCGCCTGCCCCTCGGCGGTAGACGCAGCGGCTCCCCTGGGCTCCGGGGCGGGGTGCAGGGAGCACCTCCAGCGCCAGCGGCTGGCCTTCGAGCAGGTTAAACGGGTGATGGAGCTACTGGAGTCGGTGGAGGCGTTGTACCCGTCCCTGCAGACCCTCCAGAAGGACTATGAGAAGTACGCAGCCAGGGACTTCCAGGGCAGGGTGCAGGCACTCTGTCTCTGGCTCAACATCACACAGGTAAGGACTGGATTGATTGACCGAAAGGAGGGTTTACACACATTCAAAATAACAGGAGAGGGACAGTAGAATGCAAAGAAAAGCGCAGTAAGCAGTCACAGTAACTTTATAAATAAATTACCTTTGGGGTCAGCAAAACAGCGGACATTCCCTTTTTTGTGACAACCGCTGATGTAAAAATTGCTTTAAAAGTACATTCAAAGAAATAACAGGAGCTGGACAGTAGTAGAGATCCAATGCATGGAGAAATGGTAATGTCCTCTCACTAGCAAAACAATGAGCTATTTTCTGTCATCTGTGTTCCTGGGTGGCTTACTTGGTAGAACATTGCGATTGCAACACTAGGATCCTGCTGGGGCAACTAATACGAAAATGTAACCATTATGAGTACTGTAAATCGCTTTGTATGAAAGCGTCTACTAAATGGTATTTGTTATTATACGGAGGGAGGATGTGAGGATTCAATTAAATATTATTGCGGTTAGTATGAAAAAAATGTATGCACTCACTAACTGTAAGTCGCTCTGGATAAGAGCGTCTGCTAAATGACAAAAATGTAAATGTAAATGTAATTATATTTTCACTTAGGATCTGAACCAGAAACTTCGTGTTATGGCGACTGTCCTCGGCCTCCGGGACCTTTCCCGTATCGGCTGGCCCGTCTTCGAGATCCCCTCGCCACGCTGTTCCCGCGGCAATGACGAGGAAGACGAGGATGAAGAAGACGAGGAGAACGACTCCACGGCAACCTTCACCGCCGGTGACAGCGATGGGGAGGACAGGGACCTAGCGGGGGAGGAGGGGGAAACTGGTGAGCCCAGAGGGGGCGAAACGACAGGTGAGCCGGGAGAGGGACAAGGTGAACTCTCCCCCTCTTTGACTCCTAAATTCACCCGGTTACTACTATCTGAGGATGAATTTCTCCCAGCGGCCGGGACAGGGACTATGGAAGTGGTATCGGGGGGAACAGGGACAGGAGGGATGTACTGCCCTACAGCCATCTTCAGACCCTTCGTAGATAAGGCCTTGAAACAGATGGGGCTGAGGAAACTGATCCTGAGACTACACAAGCTGATGGACCCCTCCCTCCAGAGGTCCCGGGCAGCTCTGCTCAGCCACACGCCTGCACAGGAGGTAAGAGAGAGCTGTCATATGGTTTTATATAGGAGAAGGTTACATATGAACATCCAATGTCTTTGAGCAGGTGATGGATTTCAAATGATAAAAAGGATATTAGAGGGAGAGACTCTGCACATTGCAATTGATGTTCCTATGTCAGTTTTTCTCAAACTCTGTCCTGTGGACCCCAAGGGGTGCACGTTTTGGTCTTTGCCCTAGCACTACACAGCTGATTCAAATAACAGGGGTTGCGTTAGAGTTCAGAAATGTGCATTTTCATAATGCAGACTTTCAAAAAATCTGCATTTTAAACCATTTAATCTGTGTTTTATATTGAAGGTCAAGTGTTTTTTTTTGCTTCAATAGAGTAATCGGGGGCATGCAACTATAGTTTTCCTTCACAGAAAATACATGAGTGCAACACATTCGGCAGAAAATATCAGATGACAACAGCAGTTCAACGCTATTTGGCTAGCAGCCACAAGTAAATGAGCTTAATGAAAAAGCAAGGTATTTTTTGCAGTAATGATGCCAGCTACGTTTCCTAATGTTTTGCTTGAAGTTAATCTGGCATTTTACCAGAGAACTAGGCTGGCTACACTGAGAAAAGTACTGGAGAAAAGTAGCTGATAGATGAGAATTCAGAAATGGGCATTCTGAGTGGAGAAGTGCAACTGAAGCACAAAATTAGTCTGATGCTGAGCAGAAATTACAATAAGAAGCATTTTAAATCTGTGTTTACAAAACACAGCAAGATATCTCTTATGCGTTTTTATATTTTTTGTTGTGAAAAACACATTTTTCTCATGACCAACGCTGTCCTATGTGGTTAATTGTTGACATGACAACTTCTTCCACTATGTTTCGAGACCCGATGAAGACCTGAGGGGTCGAAAGGTTGTCGCCAATAATCCACATGGAAGCTTAGATTGCAGTGTGTCGAGTCTCTATCATTTGTCTAATATGGCGGGGTTTTCAAACCTCTCCAGAGTCAACAGGCGTTCCATGTATTTGATCTATTCCAGAGCTAGCACACCTGATTCAAGCCCTTGATAAGGTGAATCATGTTAGCTAGTTAAAGGATACAACAATATTGTGAAATGTATGGGGGTCCCCGAGCAGTGGTTTGAAAACCCCTGTAATATGGATTTCACACGATCATGCCCAACCGAACCATAAAGTGCAGGCTCAGATATTTTGTTTTCACAATGTATTTTTCATCACAGTTCCAGCAACTATGGTGGGATGCATAACTAGTCCAGCCCAGTACAGCTCAGCTTAGCTTGGTTTGGCTCTGTGTTTTTGGATAGTTTGTTCACAGAGCTGCACTGTGGCTATTGTGAGGTTGCAAAATGAGAGGGAAGTGCTTGATACATGATATGCACCTTGAAAATAACCATCATAAATTGGATTGTACAGGCCTATATGCATTTTAATCATGAAGGGCTTAATGGAGCTTGTTCTTGTTTACTTTCTGTCAAATTGAAGGCTAGTTACATTTTGGATAGCAAATATGAATGCAAATCATGCAATGTTTATTTTTTTACAGTTTCACAAATTAACTTAATTCATATATAAATACAGTTAAATTGATTTCCAACTAAGCTGCCACTGTACTGCATGGTGCTTTCCTGATAATTTGCCATTTCAAAGTCCTCCTGACTAGTCCATGTGTTATACTAGCTCAGTGCCCTTTCTCAGCCGTGGTCATGTGTAGAGACACAGTGAGCACACAAAACCACCCATACACATACAGGATGACTGAGTCACCATCCCTGGGGCCCTAGGAGGGAAGGCTTGGTCTCCTCTTCCCCTCGCTGAGGTTGTCATTTATCTGTGTGCTGATTTGAGAAAACAAAGTTCACCACATACTCAACTTGTAAACAGCAAGATACAGTAAGGGAAAAAAGTATTTGATCCCCTGCTGATTTTGTACGTTTGCCCACTGACAAAGACATGATCAGTCTATAATTTTAATGGTAGGTTTATTTGAACAGTGAGAGACAGAATAACAACAAAAAAATCCAGAAAAACACATGTCAAAAATGTTATAAATTGATTTGCATTTTAATGAGGGAAATAAGTATTTGACCCCTCTGCTAAACATTACTTAGTACTTGGTGGCAAAACCCTTGTTGGCAATCACAGAGGTCAGATGTTTCTTGCAGTTGGCCACCAGGTTTGCACACATCTCAGGAGGGATTTTGTTCCATTCCTCTTTGCAGATCTTCTCCAAGTCATAAAGGTTTCGAGGCTGACGTTTGGCAACTCGAACCTTCAGCTCCCTCCACAGATTTTCTATGGGATTAAGGTCTGGAGACTGGCTAGGCCACTCCAGGACCTTAATGTGCTTCTTCTTGAGCCACTCCTTTGTTGCCTTGGCCGTGTGTTTTGGGTCATTGTCATGCTGGAATACCCATCCACGACCCATGTTCAATGCCCTGGCTGAGGGAAGGAGGTTCTCACCCAAGATTTGACGGTACATGGCCCCGTCCATCGTCCCTTTGATGCGGTGAAGTAGTCCTGTCCCCTTAGCAAAAAAACACACCTAAAGCATAATGTTTCCACCTCTATGTTTGACGGTGGGGATGGTGTTCTTGGGGTCATAGGCAGCATTCCTCCTCCTCCAAACACGCCGAGTTGAGTTGATGCCAAAGAGCTCGATTTTGGTCTCATCTGACCACAACACTTTCACCCAGTTCTCCTCTGAATCATTCAGATGTTCATTGGCAAACTTCAGACGGCCCTGTATATATGCTGCAGGATTTCAGTCCTTCGCGGCGTAGTGTGTTACCAATTGTTTTCTTGGTGACTATGGTCCCAGCTGCCTTGAGATCATTGACAAGATCCTCTCGTGTAGTTCTGGGCTGATTCCTCACCGTTCTCATGATCATTGCAACTCCACGAGGGTGAGATCTTGCATGGAGCCCCAGGCCGAGGGAGATTGACAGTTATTTTGTGTTTCTTCCATTTGCGAATAATCACACCAACTGTTGTCACCTTCTCACCAAGCTGCTTGGCGATGGTCTTGTAGCCCATTCCAGCCTTGTGTAGGTCTACAATCGTGTCCCTGTCATCCTTGGAGAGCTCTTTGGTCTTGGCCATGGTGGAGAGTTTGGAATCTGATTGATTGATTGCTTCTGTGGACAGTTGTCTTTTATACAGGTAACAAGCTGAGATTAGGAGCACTCCCTTTAAGAGTGTGCTCCTAATCTCAGCTCGTTACCTGTATAAAAGACACCTGGGAGCCAGAAATCTTTCTGATTGAGAGGGGGTCAAATACTTATTTCCCTCATTAAAATGCAAATCAATTTATAACATTTCTGACATGCGTTTTTCTGGATTTTTTTGTTATTCTGTCTCTCACTGTTCAAATAAACCTACCATTAAAATTATAGACTCATCATTTCTTTGTCAGTGGGCAAACGTACAAAATCAGCAGGTGATCAAATACTTTTTTCCCTCACTGTATTTAGCTAGGAATCTACAATGCTCTTTTTTGGGATATTTTAACTTTTTACCTCACAGATGACCAGTTGAATACTGAAGCAGGTTTGGGGAACTCTGCATTACACTACCCTTACCTTATCCTCACCTTGCACAGCCCTCCTTCTCTGTAGTTTGTCGACATGCTAACCTGTCTGTTTATTCTGTGTTTTAGTTTTTTCGTGTGTTGTATGTTCGTCTCTCCCCTCTAGTTCACGGACTTTCCTGACCCCATGCTGTACAGTGACTACCTACCGGAGCTGTCCCGTCACCTGTCCTCCTGCAACACCCCCGGTGGCCCGGAGCTGGGGGCGGACCAGGTCTCCTGGGAAGAGCTGTTGGACATGGACCTCCCCTCGTTCCGACCTGCCTTCCTGGTCCTGTGCCGGGTCCTGCTGAACGTGATACACGAATGCCTTAAACTGAGACTGGAGCAGAGGCCCGCAGGGGAGCCCTCACTGCTCAGCATCAAACAGGTCAGCAGGCACACCTTCTCTGTTTCTCCCACTCTGCCCTGCTCATTCTGAATAGTAGAGGTGAATAGTGATGCTGATCTCTATTGCTTGATTCACACTGTAGGGCTGACCCGAACCGCACTGTGCTTGCTCAGATATGTTCTTTTCACATTGTCCTTTAAAGCACAGTTCCAGCATCTATGGCGGATGCGCAACCAGGCCAGCCTAGTACAGCTCGACTCGGTTTGGCTCAGTAAGGTGAAATGGGTAGGCTATATGTCTGTTGATGCCCATGCTAACCTGTGTCTCCATCTGTTCTGTAGTTGGTGCGTGAATGTAAGGAGGTGTTGAAAGGTGGTCTCCTGATGAAGCAGTATTACCAGTACATGCTGAGGGGGGTGGTCACAGACCCCCAGGGACTTCAGACCAACGCCAACATAGACGATTTCGAGGAGGACCTCCACAAGATGCTGGTGGTAAGACAGACTTCCTACTGAGTCAGGATTAGGGTTGCAAAATTCCTCTTTCCCAAAAAATGTCCCTGTTTTCCAGAAATCCTGTTTGAAAGATCATTATAAGCGAGTCATTTATGCTTATGACAGCTCTTAAATACATTATAAATGCACCATAACATAGACAAGTTTGAAGAGGACTTCCACAAGATACTGGTGGTAAGACAAATTACTGAGGACTAATCTGTAGAAGATACATTGAATTTACCCTGTGTCAGGAAACTGCCCTAAACCACTGAAATGTTTTGGTTCAAGTGTGTCCATCGCGCAGAGACTCTTTTCTACAGCGTAGTATATTTTCTATCCTATCTTCCAACGGGGGCGGTGTTGCGGCCTATATTCAGAACCACATTCCTGTAAAGCTTAGAGGATCTCATGTTAAATACTGTTGAAGTAATATGGCTACAGGTTCACCTGCCTCAACTAAAGCCCATTCTGGTGGGAAGCTGCTATAGACCACCAAGTGCTAACAGTCAGTATCTGGATAACGTGTGAAATGCTTGATAATGTATGTGATATCAATAGAGGTATACTTTCTGGGTGATTTTAAATATTGACTGGCTTTCATCAGGCTGCCCACTCAAGAGAAAGCTTCAAACTGTAACTAGTGCCCTAGTTTTGTCGCCCCTGGACTACTGTTCAGTCGTGTGGTCAGGTGCAATTTGCTCAGAACAGGGCAGCACGGCTGGCCTTTGAATGTACACAGAGAGCTAACATTAATAATATGCATGTCAATCTCTTCTGGCTCAAAGTGAAGGAGAGATTGACTTCATCACTACTTGTATTTGTGAGAGGTATTGACATGTTGAATGCACCGGCAAACAGCTTGGACACCCATGCATACCCCACAAGACATGCCACCAGAGGTCTCTTCACAGTCCCCAAGTCAAGAACGGACTATGGGAGGCGCACAGTACTACATAGAGCCATGACTACATGTCAGCAATAAAATTAGATTTAAAAAACAGATAAAAATACACCTTATGGAACAGCGGGGACTGTGAAGCAACACAACCATAGACACATGCATACAAACACACGATAACATACGCACTATACACACATGGATTTTGTGTTATAGATATGTGGTAGTAGAGTAGAGGCCTGAGGGCACACACTTAATGTTGTGAAATCTGTTATGAATGTATTGTAATGTTTTTTTTTATTTTTATGTATAACTGCCTTAATTTTGCTGTACCCCAGGAAGAGTAGCTGCTACCTTGGCAGCAGCTAATGGGGATCTATAATAAATACAATACCATAGCTTATCTGTCGGGTGTAGATTACCCCAGAGGTTACTGAGGTCACTATTGTCTGTCTGGTGTAGATCACCCCGGAGTTTACTGAGGTCACTATTTACTGTCGGGTGTAGATGACCCCAGAGGTTACTGAGGTCATTATTGTCTGTCGGGTTTAGATTACCCCAGAGGTTACTGAGGACTTTATTTACTGTCGGGTGTGGATTACCCCAGAGATTACTGAGGTCTTTATTTACTGTCTGATGTAGATTACCCCAGAGGTTACTGAGGTCACTATTTACTGTCGGGTGTAGATGACCCCAGAGGTTACTGAGGTCATTATTGTCTGTCGGGTGTAGATTACCCCAGAGATTACTGAGGTCTTTATTTACTGTCTGATGTAGATTACCCCAGAGGTTACTGAGGTCACTATTGTCTGTCGGGTGTAGATTACCCCAGAGTTTACTGAGGTCATAGAGTACAACTTTTGCATCATGATCCTTTAACCAGGGTCAAGTTACAGAGGCTGCGTCCTACTCAACCAGAGTGTGTGGGTTAAGACTAGAGGCGTCCTGTAGGAGAGTGGCTTGTGTGTCTCTGGGTGCCTGGCCAGTGCCCAGGAACCAAGCTTAGGGTTATACTAGCTCCCGGTAAATCTGCTTGAGAACAGTGTGTGCTCATCTCTGGGGTGAGAGAGCTTTAACCAACAACCACGAAGCTGAAGCAGCAGCAGCACATGGCACATTGATTCTTTGAAATTGTGTTCTCCCGAGTGGCACAGTGGTCTAAGGCACTGCATTGCAGTGCTAGCTGTGCCACTAGATCCTGGTTCGAATCCATGCTCTGTCGTAGCCGGCCGTGACTGGGAGACCCATAGGGCGGCGCACAATTGGCCCAGCGTCGTCCAGGGTAGGGGAGGGAATGGCCGGCAGGGATGTAGCTCAGTTGGTAGAGCATGGCGTTTGCAACGCCAGGGTTGTGGGTTCGATTCCCACGGGGGGCCAGTATGCAAAATAAAAATAAATAATGTATGCACTCACTAACTGTAAGTCGCTCTGGATAAGAGCAATCATACTGTGGAAAAACCATGCAAAACAATTGTCAGAACATAAAGTTAGGAACTGGATTTGCTTATCAAATGACTTGGCACAGTCTCAAACTGTAGAGGAAACTACCTGCTGCATGCGGCCATGCACCATTATTTAAATTAATAGCATTGGAAATACACCAAAATATCCACTTACCTGCCCGTTGATCACCATACATTCATCCCTTTGTCTGCAGGTGTACTTTGACTACATGCACACCAGGGTTTCCGTTAGGAAAATGTGGTGCCGGACATTTGACCAGAAGCATTTTAATTTACCGGACATTTGAGAACTTTACTGACCCATATGCATAACCTGATTAGGTCGTCCAGCCACGGTGCTCAGAATAACAGAAATCACTTTTAGATTATTCATCTTAACAGAACATACAACTCAAGGATGCAACGGAGTGCGTCCTTCTTATCGAATTCTGATGTGCACTTTGAAGATGTTAGAATAACTGTTCAGTTAGTTTTCCTCAGCAAACAAGACTAATAACGAACAGCAATATCACTAGCCTATTTCAATCTTCTATCCACATAGTAGAAAAGTTGACCTAATTTTATTGGTCAGCTTGTCATTCTGTGCGAAAATATATATTACCTATTCCAAACAGCCTTTGGGACAGTTGTGGGACGGTAGATCCCAAATTCATACAACCAGTGCATCCAAAAAACTTTAAAAAGCATTAAGGCTGATGCAACAGATCAGAACGTTAAGCTTAAAATGTTGATAAACTATTATTTCTTCACACTATAAGCACAGCAATGCGCACACGGCAGTAGGCTACAAGCAAATGTTAGTTCTATAATGCAATTAGCGGCAAAACACCGTAGTCAAAAGCGCACCGCACATGCAAGCGGTTTCATGTGAAAGAGATTAAAATATCTGTTTGAAATTTAGAAAGAGGGGCGATCTAAAGATGCAACAACTGGCATGGATTACTGATATGGCTAGGATTGTGCACTTTTGGCTACTGGATAATGAAAGAAAGTTGATTTGAAAACAAATAGAACATGAGAGAAATTGGCTACTGGTTTCAATGGCAAATATAAGTCTTTAGTCGGATTTTGGCTAGGCTACTTTGAAGGCCTGCTATTCATAGCAGACTTCGAAAAGGCATTTGATAAAGTTAGACTGGAATTTATATATAAATGCCTGGAGCATTTCAATTTTGGAGAATCTCTTATAAAATGGGTCAAAATCATGTATAGTAACCCTAGGTGTAAAATAGTAAATAATGGCTATTTCTCAGAAAGTTTTAAACTGTCAAGAGGAGTGAAACAAGGTTGTCCACTATCGGCATATCTATTTATTGTGGCCATTGAGATGTTAGCTATTAAAATCAGATCCAATAATAATATCAGAGGATTAGAAATACAGGGCTTAAAAACAAAGGTGTCATTGTACGCAGATGATTCATGTTTTCTTTTAGATCCACAACTAGAATCCCTCCACAGCCTCATAGAGGATCTAGATACATTTTCTAACCTCTCTGGATTAAAACCAAATTATGACAAATGTACTATATTACGTATTGGATCACTAAAAAATACAATTTTTACATTACCATGTAGTTTACCAATAAAATGGTCTGATGGTGATGTGGATATACTCGGAATACATATCCCAAAGGAAATAAATGATCTCACTTCAATAAATTTTAATAGAAAGTTAGCAAAAATAGATAAGATCTTACTACCATGGAAAGGAAAATACCTGTCAATTTGTGGAAAAATCACCCTGATTAACTCTTTAGTATTATCCCAGTTTACCTATTTGCTTATGGTCTTGCCTACGCCTAGCAAACAGTTTTTTAAATTATATGAGAAAAAAATATTCAATTTTATTTGGAACGGCAAGCCAGACAAAATTAAAAGAGCATATTTATATAATGAATATGAATTCGGAGGACAGAAATTATTAAATATTAAAGCATTAGACCTATCACTAAAATCTTCAGTCATCCAAAAGTTATACTTAAATCCGAACTGGTTCTCAAGCAAATTAGTAAGATTGTCTCACCCACTGTTCAAGAAAGGCCTTTTTCCCTTTATTCAGATTACAACCTCTCACTTTCAGTTATTTGAAAAGGAAATAATCTCCCAAATGTCACTATTTCTAAAACAAGCCATAGAAAGTTGGTTGCAATTTCAATTTAATCCTCCAGAAACGACAGAACAAATAATGCAACAAATATTGTGGTTAAATTCAAATATACTAATTGACAAAAAACCTTTATTTTTTGACAGAATGTTTAAAAAAGGTATAATCTTCGTAAATGATATCATCGGTAGGACTGGTGGAGTTATGTCGCACATGCAGCTAACAAAAACATATGGAAATGTCTGCTCTACCCAAAATTACAACCAAATAATTGCAGCCTTACCGCAAAAGTGGAAGAGGAAAGTTGAAGGGGGAGAAAGTAAGGAACTTGTCTGTCGGCCTTGCATTAAAGAACATAATTGGTTAAGGAAAACTGTGATAAATAAAAAAGTATATCAGTTTCACTTAAGGACCAAAGGATTGACAGCCGTCCCATATAGATTGCAAAATAGTTGGGAAGAGATCTTTGACGTACCGATCCCATGGCATAGTGTTTATGAACTGACACGCAAAACGACACCGGATTCAAAAATTAGAATCTTTCAATTTAAATTATTATATAAAATTCTTGCTACCAATAGAATGTTGTTTATATGGGGGATACAATCTTCCCAGCTCTGCAGATTTTGCTGTGAAGAGATAGAATCATTAGATCATTTGTTTTGGTTCTGTCCATTTGTAGCTTGTTTTTGGACACAGGTCCAGGAATGGCTAAAGGATTGCAATATTTACCTGGAACTAACCTTGCAGATAGCATTACTGGGTGATCTGAAAAGTCATAGTCAATCAATCAATAATATAATAATACTTTTAGCAAAAATGTTTATTTTTAATTCACAATCTGTAGAAGCAATGAGAATAGAAAGGTTCAGAACTTTTGTAAAACATCACAGTACGGTTGAAATATATATGGCAAATAGAAATCCTATATGGATGGTGTTAAGAGATAGATGGGAGGTATTTAATAGAGTTGAAGGATGGGACTAATAACAAATAACAACAAATAATAACAAAGATAGCTAATAATGTAAGCATACTGTGTCCATAATAAGTATATAGGTTGTATGTTGGGAGCTTTTGGGAAAGAGCACAGTTAGAAAGATATGGCATTTAGAAGCAAACCGGATGGACATCATGAAAATGATCGGAGAGGTTGAGAGTAGAAGAGGTTCAGGAGCAAAAAAATAAATATATATATATAGAATTATTGTAAAATTAACTCTGTCCATAAGGTGTAGATAGTAAGTATAGACCGGAAGTAGAGGCCTGGGCGTTGTTGTTCACTAATTTACTCCAAGTAGGGAAAGGATGGTGGGGTTGAAAAGTAATAAAGGGGAATATATATATAAAAAATAAAAAAAACATGGGGGATTGGAAGTGATGCAGACAATTACATTGATAGAAGATACAATCTATCTGCAATATTAAGCTGATCCATCCCCCCCCAAAAAAAGTAAGACATGCCTCATATGAAGTTAAACGTTTGGGTTGCAAACAAACTGAAGCTTGCATACCGTTGCCTATGCACTTGAATGGTTAATGGGAAGCGTGCTTCAATTACCAGTTGAGAAATAAAAATAGTAGCTCTTTAATCATGGTCATCAAAATAGTTTTTAACACTTGATTGCATTTAACATAGTTGCGCAATGATTGGGCTTATAGAAGCATGTTTCACGGAACTGTAGCAGCAGCTCTCCTGCTGTCTGACAGATGTTCCGCTCAAGCTAGGCTCTGTATCTGTATGCTGTGCGCGTGTGATAAATAAGATACATAACGACTAACGAAAATACAAAAATTAACCTATAGACCAATAAGCATGACCGGTCAAATGCATTTACATCAACTGGTATTTCCATCAATGAATAGGCTTAAAAGCATTATTGGCCGGCGTCAATTTTATTTATCGGCTTTAATTTTTTTATCAGCCAAAATCCGTCTAGTTCCGGCTAACGGAAACCCTGCTGCACACCTACCTGTTTAATCAGTAGAGAGCTCTCTCCTCTCTCTGTCTGCAGGTGTACTTTGACTACATGCACAGCTGGATCCAGATGCTGCAGCAGCTTCCCCAGGCCTCCCACAGCCTGAAGAACCTTCTAGAGGAGGAGTGGAACTTTACCAAGGTCATCACCCCCTACATCAGAGGAGGGGAGGCTCAGTCTGGGAAACTCTTCTGGTTAGTGTTTGAATGTTTGTTCATTGTTTCTCTATCTATTTTTAAGCATCTATTCTATATCGTGGAGCTCCGCCCCATAGGGGAGCTCTGCTCCTATTGGTTTACCCTCTGCCCTAAGGCGGCAACAGCCTGAGACAAAATTATGCACACACCGAGTACAGGTGTCCCTATAAGAGGGGACGCTTCCCCTCAATCAGCCTCCCTTTATCTTCAGCGACTGGACTGGACTGAACTGAAGAAGCCAAGAAGAGACGAAGAGAAGACTCAGGACGAGATACGCCGTCGGATTTTCCAGTTATGGACGTCGTCCTAGAATGAGCACACCAGGGAATTTTCCACCCCCAAAAGCTATTTTCAGAGCTCAATGCCGCGGCGCCTCCATGACGGCTGTGGACTCCCACGACTTATGTTTTTCGTGTGTTTGGGTTCACAGCACGCCAAGGAGGGCGTCAGCGATCCCCCTAATTGCGCCAGCTGCGCCCTCCTTTCATTGAAGGAGAGGAAGCAGCGCTGGCCGTTTTTTAGGGAGGATATTCCTCTGGAGGACGTGCTATCGGTGCTAGCCTCTGCTTCAGAGGCATCATCAGATAGCGCCGACTCCGGAGAAGACAGGAATTATGGGGAGGAGACAGATATTCCAATGGAACAATCCAACCCTCTGACCCAGACGTTCAAGACCCCCTTTCCTTTGGAAAGCGAGAGGTCTTGTAATTCCCTGGGTGATGACGACACGGGCTCTGCGAGATCAGTAGCCCTGTCCTTCGCCGCAGTCTCTCTGCGTTCTGATTTTCCTGGACTCATTGAGAGGGCTGCTCGACGCTTAGAGATAGCGCTGCCTCCCATTCCCTTCGCATCAGAAGTGGATATGATGGAGGGCGGCCCCTATTCTCGGCCAAGGAGGGCGGCAGAGCCTCTGGCTTCAGCAATGCCCTCGCTGGCAAAGTACGTCGAGGGCTCATGGGAGGCACCTCTGGCGGCGCGTTCGCCGGCCAAGTCGTACCTCCCATTCACCAGAGTGGAGGGAAGGCATCAGGGCTTTGCTAGAGGAATCCCCAGGCTAGAGAGTGCCCTGGCTGCGTATCTCGTGCCGAGTTTGAGTCCCTGGCCCTCTTCCAAAAAGGCCACCTTACCGACGCAAAAGGACCGCCTCACAGCGCAGCTGGTAAAGAAGTCCTTTACGTTGGGAGCCTAAGCTGTAGCAGCAGAAAATAACATTGCCCTCCTAGCGGCCTCTCTGTCCCGTTTAACCACAGGTAAGACTGAGCTAGACAGGGAGGAGGTGGAAGAGGCGTCCAGGATTTCTGCCGCTATTCTCCACCTAACTCAGGCGTCGGCTCTCTGCGCGGGGAGGTCCATGGCCACTTCGGTGGTCGCGGAACGACACCTGTGGTTGTCACTGACAACCATGAAGGAAGCAGACAGAGCGTCGCTCTTGAACGCCCCCCTATCTGACGACGGACTCTTCGGAGTCGCCGTCAAGGAGGCGACGGAGCGTTTCACCAAACTTGACGAGGAGAGGAAGCAGCTGGCCAGACACCTGCCACTGGCAGGGAGGTTAGGCCACGTGACCCAGAAGCCGTCAACCTCCACCGCCCCGAGTAGACCGGGCTCTACTGCGAGGCGTCGTGCCCGGCGACTACGAGCAGCAGGAGAGGGCCCCGCCCCCCCAGCAGCTACTGTGGCCCCAATGATGCAGCCGGCGAGGGAAGTCCTCAGAGCGTCGACCTGGCAGCCTAAGGGCAGCCAGAAGAGACTGCACACATGACGGGACGCTGGGGAGAGAATAGAAGATGGCGCAGCGACAGATTCAAATGCGCCCGCTATTCCCCCCCACCCTTCGGTTGAGGGGATGGAGGAGAATGTTTTTGTTTGTGTAATAAAGAATTGGCTCCTCCTGACTTTGTCAAAAAAGAGCCCCTTTTCTATAATACATCCGAGAGCGTTCGACCTACCTCAATCCCTCTCTCTCTCTCTCCCACCACACTGAGTGCCGCTCAGCCCACCATGGGTGCGTTGCTGAGCGCACACATAAGGTAAGTATGAGAAAGGTATCAAGGCGCCGCCTTGTATTACCTCATAAAGACCTCACTTTACAGACTCCTAGGAGTGCTGTAGTGAGTGTCTCACATAGCAGGCTGCAGTCTGTCAGATAATGGCAGGATGACGCAACCGCTATTCGGAGATGGCGCGCTGTCTCAGGCTAAGGCCTCAGTCAGTGCAGTTCAGACCCGTGCCGCGTTCACGGAGGGCCGGAATACTACGGTTACGAGTTTAACCAACGTATTGGCGCCCCTGTTTCTCTCAGAACGCGCTGATGCTCACCACGCTGAGTGTAGCTCAGCCCACCAAGGGTGCGGAGCTGATCACACACAGGAGGTGAATGTTAAAAATGTATCAAAGCGCCGCCTTGTGTTACCTCATAGAGACCTCACATTACAGACTCATAGGAGTACTGCAGTGAAGGGCTCTCATAGCAGACTGCAGTCACAGCCAGGTATTGGAATGATGACGCAATTGCTTTCTGGGGATGGTGCTCTGTTGCAGGCTAACGCCTCAATCAGTGCAGTTCAGACCCGTGCTGCGTGCACGGAGGGCCGGAATACTACGGTTACGGGTTTAACCAACGTATTGGCGCCCCCTTTTCTCTCAGAACGCGTTGATGTTTCCTCTCCCTTTCACGGGAGGCCTGCCTTGGGCTGTTCCACCACCTCAGTGTTGGGGAACAGCGGTTGGCAAGGGCCATCGAGGAATACAGGTCCTTCCTACTGAATGTACCACAGCTTCGCGCTCGCCCGCTTTCTCTGCATTGCTGGGAGTGGCGGCGAAGCTGTACCCTCTCACGCTGGCTAGACCAGACGCTGCAGAAGGGTTATGCCATCCAATTCCATCGGACCCCTCCCCCATTCAGGGGAGTGGTGGAGACGGTGATGAAAACGCCCGAAAAAGTGGCCGCTCTGGTGTCAGAGATTACGGAACTTTTGGCGAAAGAACCGGTCACAGTAGTTCCCCAGGAGCAAAGGAACAAAGGGCTATATTCGCCCTACTTCCTGGTGCCCAAAAAGACGGGGGGAATGAGGCCGATATTGGATTTACGCATTCTCAATGAGAGCGTAACCAAACAGCCCTTCCGAATGCTCACGACAAAACGTCTACTGGAATGTATCCAGAAAGGAGACTTTTGTACAAGCATAGACCTGAAGGACGCGTACTTTCATGTGCCGGTGCAGCCGCGTCACAGAAAGTTTCTGCGATTCGCCTTTCAAGGGGTGGCGTACGAATACACGAGGATGCCATTCGGGTACGCCCTGGCACCTCGCACGTTTTCCAAGTGTGTAGAGGCGGCATTGGAACCGTTGCGTTGTCAGGGAATAAGGCTACTAGCCTACCTAGACGACCTACTGGTTCTCGCCCCGTCAGCAGAGCTGGCGTTCACTCACACGACACAGACAGTGATTCATCTCACGCGTCTGGGGTTCACCAGTTCCACTTCCAGGGTGTATGCCAGTAAATGGAATGTTTTTTTCACAATGGTGTGTCACAGAGAATGTAGACCCCATGAACTGTCAGGTTATCAACATAAAGGTCAGGCCTAGCAATGGTCAGGCCTAGCAATGGCTGCTTATCAAACATAAACTTGTGACACCTTGTATTGTGATACAGTGGTTACAATACTGCGGGACTTGGTTGCAGCCATTGCTAGGCCTGACCTTTTTGTTTCGATGGGAAGTGTTGGGCTCGGCAGGGAGTAAATTTTGGAGCGTTGCGCTCCGCCTTAAACCAATAGGAGCAGAGCTCCCCTATGGGGCGGAGCTCCACGATATAGAACGATAGTTACCGGAGTGTAACTCCAGTTCTATGAGTGGAGCGGAGCCCCATAGGACTTAAGGCCCTGCCGACCCTCTCTAGTCTCGCGAAGATGAATATCTCGGGAGGCTGATTGAGGGGAAGCGTCCCCTCTTATAGGGACACCTGTACTCCTATTGGCTGCAGGTGTGTGCATAATTTTGCCTCTGGCTGTTGCTGCCTAGGCAGCGGGGTAAACCAATAGGAGCAGAGCTCCCCTATGGGGCTCAACTCCACTCATAGAACTGGAGTTACACTCTGGTAACTATCGTTCTCCTTCGGCGCATCCAACTCACTCCCTCTTCCACATTGTGTTTTTAGTTAGCGCTGCTTAGCTAAATATTCCTTGCCTCTTCTCTCTCACAGTGACATTGCTGGGATGCTGCTCAAGTCCACAGGGGACTTCCTGGACGCGGGCCTGCAGAAGAGTGGTGATGAATTCTGGGAAAGTGCCGACGACAGTACGGTCTCAGACGAGATCAGGTATGTCTTGTTTTATATTTAACATACAGTGCATTCGGAAAGTATTCAGACCCCTTGACTTTTTCCAAATATTGTTACGTTTCACAATACCCCATAATGACAAAGCAAAAACATAAAATTCCTTATTTACATAAGTATTCAGACCCTTTGCTATGAGACTCGAAGTTGAGCTCAGGTGCATCCTGTTTCCATTGATCATCCTTGAGATGTTTCTACAACTTGATTGGAGTCCTCCTGTGGTAAATTCAATTGATTGGACATGATTTGGAAAGGCACACACCTGTCTATATAACGTCCCACAGTTTAACCGTGCATGTCAGAGCAAAGACCAAGCCGTGAAGTCGAAGGAATTGTCCATAGAGCTCCGAGACAGGATTGTGTCGAGGCACAGTTCTTGGGAAGGGTACCGAAACATTTCTGCAGCATTGAAGGTCCCCAAGAACACAGTGGCCTCCATCATTCTTAAATGGAAGAAGTTTGGAACCACCAAGACTCTTGCTAGAGCTGGCCGCCCGGCCAACCTGAGCAATCGGGGGAGAAGGGCCTGGTCAGGGAGGTGACCAAGAACCCAATGGTCACGCTGACAGAGCTCCAGAGTTCCTCTGTGGAGATGGCAGAACCTTCCAGAAGGACAACCATCTCTGCAGCACTCCACCAATCAGGCCTTTATCGTAGTGGCCAGACGGAAGCCACTCCTCAGTAAAAGGCACATGACAGCCCACTTGGAGTTTGCCAAAAGGCACCTAAAGACTCTCAGACCATGAGAAACAAGATTATCTGGTCTGAAACCAAGATTGAACTCTTTGACTTGAATGCCAAGCGTCACGTCTGGAGGAAACCTGGCACGATCCCTACAGTGAAGCATGGGGGTGGCAGCATCATGCTTTGGGGATGTTTTTCAGCGGCAGGGACTGGGAGACTAGTCAGGATCGAGGGAAAGGTTAACGGAGCAAAGTACATAGAGATCCTTGATGAAAACCTGCTCCAGAGCACTCAGGACCTCAGACTAGGGTGAAGGTTCACTTTCCAAGCCCTAAGCACACAGCCAAGACAACGCAGGAGTGGCTTCGGGACAAGTTTCTGAATATCCTTGAGTGGCCCAGCCAGAGCCTGGACTTGAACCCGATTGAACATCTCTGGAGAGACCTGAAAATAGCTATGCAGCGATGCTCCCCATCCAACCTAACAGAGCTTGACAGGATCTGCAGGGAAGAATGGGAGAAACTCCCCAAATACAGGTGTGCCTAGCTTGTAGTATCATTTCCAAGAAGACTCGAGGCTGTAATCACTGCCAAAGGTGTTTCAACAAAGTACTGAGTAAAGGGTCTGAATGCTTATGTAAATGTAATATTTCCGTTTTTAATACATTTGCAAACATTTATAAAAACCTGTTTCTGCTTTGTCATTATGGGGTATTGTATTTTGGTTGATGAGATTTGTATTTATTTAATTAATTTTAGAATACGGCTGTAACGTAACAAAATGTGGAAAAAGTCAAGGGGTCTGAAATACTTTCCGAATGCACTGTGTGGTTTTCAATATGAGGTGTACCAAATAAATGTCTCACTCTTGGGATAATAAAGTAAACTTGCTATAAGAGGCTAATGTTAAGCTGTTTTTTCTGTCGTTCTAGGCGGTCGGTAATCGAGACGAGCCGGTCACTTAAGGAGCTGTTCCACGAGGCTAGAGAGAGGGCATCCAAAGCTCTGGGATTCGCCAAAATGCTCCGTAAGGTGAGAGAGACCGCAGTTTTTGTCTTCCCCCAGTATGCCTCCTGCTCATTTTGATTTGGGAAGTATTGTATTTTGTAAGTTACTAAATGTCGGCTGGTTTCTTGGTCAGTGCTCACTTGAAAAAGAGATGTCAATGTGACTTCCCAGGTTAAATATAGGAAGTATCAAAATAAAGTAATTGGGTGTTCAGAGTGCTCTGACCTTCTCTCTGCCCTCTCTCTTGCCCGCCACTCTCTCTCTCTCCTCTGCAGGACCTGGAGATTGCTGCAGATTTCAGCATTACCAGCGGGGTGCCATGCCTCCTGGAGGCCCTCAAGGAGAGAAACTATGTCAAGGTGCCTCAAATTACAAATGTTCTTCCTTTTCACTCTCCGTGCTATTTTTGTTCTCTTTCCTCGCCGTGTATTCTACCCAAGGTCAATATACATTCAGGAACTAAAGTGAAATTCCAACTCCAATGTTCCTCATTATGTTGTCAATGAAATTGGAATTTCAGTTTACTTCCTGGATTTCCCTTCCTCTTTTAAGGATGAACATGCTAACATGTCTGTGACTGTCTGCAGGTCCAGATCCCAGGGCTGGAGGAGCTGGAGGTGTTTGTCCCCTGTGCCTTGATGGACCAGCGTGACCACATCCTGCAACTTCTCAACGCTGCAGCCGGTAAGGATTGCAGTAAGGAGCCCGACGAGATGATGGCAGAGGACGAGGCCTACCTGCTGATGAGCAAGCATGGAGCAGGGGACTTGCCTGCAGAGGCAGGCCAGGCCGGGGCTCAGTGGCACTGGGATGGGGAGCTGGTCAAACTGGTGCCTCAGATGGAGACTGTGGACACGCTACGGGCCATGAAGGTGGGTGGGAAATGTATTTAATCTAAATGATACTCTTCCTTTGCGTATTTGTAGAGCTAGATATTGCAGTGAATGTGGAGTGTAGTCGGACCAGGACTCAAACCCTGGTCCCGCCAACTGTCATCTCAACAACACCTTAGCCAAGACGCTTACCACCAAGAGCCTCAGCCTCTTAGTAAGGTTGCTAGACGCTGTACTATATTTTTACCAGGAGCACACATGATGCTAATGACATGGCTCCTCGCCATCCTCTGACTGTCTCTCTCCCCTCAGGTGGAGAACCTGCTCCTGATAGTGATGCAGTCAGCCCACCTGGTGGCCCAGCGTAAGGCCTTCCAGCAGAGCATGGATGAGCTGCTCACACTAAGCAGGGAACAAACCTCCAGCCAGCCCCTCATCGCCCGTGCCCTGGAGCAACTCAAGGTACCATCCACTGTATTTATTCACTTTGATCATTTACTATAAATGCTTTTAGTTTCCCTGAATTACAATTGATTTACTGTAAAAGATCCAGTATTAAGCCCAAGTTTATTGAGCTGCTATCGGGCCAAGGTGAAGAGGGTGCAGTACACAAGATGACTTCAGGTTTTTAATGTCACGTGCACAAGTACAGTGAAATGCCTTTCTTGCAAACTCAAAACCCAACAATGCAGTAATCAATAACAATGTAGCACTAAAAATTATTCAAGGTAGAATTAAAACACCAGAGAAATAGAAATAACACCACAAGGAAGTAAGAAGCTATATACAGGGTCAGTACCGTATTTACTTTGCACAAATATCATGTTTATACTGCAGTGAGAGCTGTGAAACCTAAAGTCATGCCCATGACTGCTGTTGTCTCCTATACTTCCTCACATTGGAGGCCTGGTTTCAAAACCTGTTAGCTTCCTCTCTTCTCGATAAGGCTTTTCCTGTGTGGCAAGGCTGTGGTTGAAGCAGCCCTCATAAAAGGGCTGCCTTATAAAAGTACTGCTTCAAGAGACACACTCTCACACACTCACTATGTCTTTGTCTCATCCCCCCCCCCCCACAGAACGAAGCCTTACAGCTGTGTATAAAGATCAACACGGCCATTGACCGGGTCGAGTACATGTTCACGTCAGAGTTTGAGGCAGAGGTGGAGGAATCTGAGTCAGCCACGCTACAGCAGTACTACAGAGAGGCCATGATCCAGGGATACAACTTTGCCTTTGAGGTTAGAGGTCAAGGGTTAGGGATTGTAAAGCTGTCAGTCTTTCTACACAGTGTTGCTACTGATTTTAAATGTTCTGGCTTGGAGGGTTGTGTTAGTACAGTGGGAAGCTGAACGCTGGGGATAACTGTCAACAGATCTCTGGTTGGACAATTGTCAACTTTCTTAGGAAGGCAGACACCGAAACACAATCCGTTCTATTGAACATGCCAAAAAATTGGTAATAGCAAGAGTGGCTTGGTCCTCCTTGTGTTTTTGGCTGACCAGTCTAACCCCTAAACCAGTCTAACCCATAAACCAGAGAGTACAACACTGTCATATTGTTCCTCACAGTAGCACCACAAGGTAGAGTGCCGTTGTTCTCCTTTTTTGATGTAGGGGTTATACTGGTCAAGTGAAGAGCACCTTTAAATGTACTTTTTGTTCTCCGTAGTACCACAAGGAGGTGGTGCGTCTGATGTCAGGGGAGTTCCGTCAGCGGATCGGGGAACGCTACATCGCCTTCGCCAGGAAGTGGATGAACTACGTCCTCACCAAGTGTGAAAGTGGCCGGGGTACCAGGCCCCGCTGGGCCACTCAAGGCTTTGATTTCCTCCAAGCCATCGAACCTGCCTTCATCTCTGCTTTACCAGAGGACGACTTCCTGGTAAAACCATACTACGTCATAGATTGATTGATTACTTGATTGATTGTGTATTTTGTGGAATGGTGTTGTGATTATGTAAATCCTTCCCTCTGCAGAATTTGCAAGCTCTGATGAACGAGTGCATTGGTCATGTGATCGGGAAGCCTCACAGCCCAGTCAGTGGCCTGTACATAGGTAAGACCCTGCCTCATCTGCGCAAATATGTGGTCCTATGTGGCTCAGTTGGTGACACTAGCAATGCCAAGGTTGTGGGTTCAATCTAAGCAGGGATCACAATGTGTGTACTCACTGTTCTGTAAGTCGCTTTAGATAAAAGCTTCTGTTAGGCCTAAGTGGCAAAAATGTTTTGTGTAGAAATAGAACTGAAGTAGGGCTTGAGTCAAATAGCTTGTTGAGGATGACCCTTTCTCTCTTCTCCACTCAGCCCCCAGGAACAGTCCTCGACCAGTGAAGGTCCCTCGTTGCCATAGTGACCCCCCCAACCCCCACCTGTTCATCCCCAACGCAGAGGGCTTCAGGTAGGTCGAAGTTCATGGTTACAGTGAGGCACTAAGAACCATTTACCGCCTATTATAATTGTTTTTATAACGTGTGTGTTTAATGTGTGTACAGTATGCGTGTTCTAATATTCCTCATGTTCTCTGCTCTTGTACAGTAATTAATGGGTTTTAAATTGGGTGGTTGAGCTTATATTCATGCTTTTATGCTGCTGTATGAGTTAACACAGTGTGTGTTTCTCTCTCATGTGTAACTTGTAACACCTTTGGCTAGTAGGGATGGGCATGAGTAATCGAGGACTCAAGTACTTGAACGGACGTCAAAACTTGATCTTTAACCAGAGATCTAATTTTTTCAAATACTGTAAAACAGTTTGGTGGAATGTGCTTTGTGGCTGCCCGAAAAGGAAACTGATTGAAGTAGGAAAATGTGTTCCATCAACAAGCTGCAGTTTTGGAATAATTGTGTCCCATCTATTTACCGCTTAGGCTACTTTGCGAACTGCTAGTGCCATTTAGAATTGGTTAGCCTAGGCTATAACCCCCCTAAACATACACAGGTTCCACACTGAAAAGACGCAAACGTTTTAGTTTAATAAAGACAGCGTATTTTCATCAGAATCATTAAGCCTAGGCCTACTCACCAAATAGATGTCGTGGACGTAATTCATCCCCATGCAGTGTTCAATGTAGAATTGTTTAGAAAATTCCAAAGAACCATGAAAAAATTTGATATAGTCGCCAAATTGAGCCCCGTTTCAAATGATCGCTCTTTGAGAATAACTGTTCCAGACATAAGATGCGAATCACTTCAGTGGCAACTTTCTTTCATTCAAAAAAATATTGTTTTTTATTACATGCTTTTTTAAACTATAAAATAGGTGTCTTGACTGTGATAAGGGCTCGGGAAATAAGAGCGTCTCGTCTGCTAAATTAACAACGTAAGGCTATGTGGAGGTTAATAACTTTTTGCAGATTGTGTTCCATTATATACTATAGCTAGTTGATATTAGTTTCACTAATTTCATCTTAAATGGCACTTGCTTCATTATTGACTGAATGAAATTAGTCACCCCTTGACTTTTTCCACATTTTGTTGTTACAGCCTGTATTTAAAATGATTTTGAACCACTAATCTACACACAATACCCCACAAAGTGAAATTTAGTTTTTAGACATTTTTAGAAATTTATAAATTTTAAGCTTAAATGTTTTGAGTCAATAAGTATTCAAACCCTTTATGGCAAGCCTAAATACATTCAGGAGTAAACATTTGCTTAACAAGTCACATAAGTTGCATGAACTCTGTATGCAATAATAGTGGTTAACCAGATTTTTGAATGTTTACCCCGACTATACAATTATATGTATAGTCCCACAGTCGAGTAGTGAATTTCAAGCACAGATTCAACCACAAAGAACAGGGAGGTTTTCCAATGCCTCGCAAAGAAGGGCACCTATTGGTAGATGGGTCAAAATGAAAGCAGTCTACTGAATATCCCTTTGAGCATGGTGAAGTTATTAATTACACTTTGGATGATGTATCAATACACCCAGTCACTATACAGGCGTCCTTCCTAACTCAGTTGCCGGAGAGGAAGGAAATGGCGATTTTAAAAACAATTACAGAGTTTAATGACTGTGATGAGAGAGAACTGAGGATGGATCAACATTGTAGTGTAGTTAGGGCGGCAGGTAGCTTAGTGGGTAAGAGCGTTGTTCCAGTAACCGAAAGGTCGCTGGTTCTAATCCCCAAGCCGACTAGGTGAGAAATCTGTCGATATGCCCTTAAGCAAGGCACCTAACCCTAATTGCTCATGTAAGTCGTTCTGGTAAAGAGCGTCTGCTAAATGACTCAAATGTAAATGTAGTTACTCCACAATAGTAACCTAAATGAGTGAAAAGGAAAAAATTTTTTTTAAAAGATCCTGTTTGCAATAAGGCACTAAAGTAATACTGCAAAAATTGTGGCAAAGAAATGAACTTTTTGTCCTGAATAGCGTTATGTTTGGGGAAAATCTAACGTCACTGAGTACCACTCTTCATATTTTCCAGCATGGTGGTGGCTGCATCATTACATTTACATTTACGTCATTTAGCAGACGCTCTTATCCAGAGCGACTTACAAATTGGTGCATTCACCTTATAGCCAGTGGGATAACCACTTTACAATATGTTAATTTTTTTGGGGGGTGGGGTAGAAGGATTACTTTATCCTATCCCAGGTATTCCTTAAAGAGGTGGGGTTTCAAGTGTCTCCGGAAGGTGGTGAGTGACTCCGCTGTCCTGGAATCGTGAGGGAGCTTGTTCCACAATTGGGGTGCCAGAGCAGCGAACAGTTTTGACTGGGCTGAGCGGGAACTGTGCTTCCGCAGAGGTAGGGGGGCCAGTAGGCCAGAGGTGGATGAACACAATGCCCTCGTTTGGGTGTAGGGACTGATCAGAGCCTGAAGGTACGGAGGTGCCGTTCCTCTCACAGCTCCGTAGGCAAGCACCATGGTCTTGTAGCAGATGCGAGCTTCAACTGGAAGCCAGTGGAGCGGGGTGACGTGAGCGAACTTGGGAAGGTTGAACACCAGACGGGCTGCGGCATTCTGGATGAGTTGTAGGGGTTTAATGGCACAGGCAGGGAGCCCAGCCAACAGCGAGTTGCAGTAATCCAGACGGGAGATGACAAGTGCCTGGATTAGGACCTGTGCCGCTTCCCGTGTAAGGCAGGGTCGTACTCTCCGAATGTTGTAGAGCATGAACCTACAGGATCGGGTCACCGCCTTGATGTTAGCGGAGAACGACAGGGTGTTGTCCAGGGTCACGCCAAGGCTCTTCACACTCTGGGAGGAGGACACAACGGAGTTGTCAACCGTGATGGCGAGATCATGGAACAGGCAGTCCTTCCCCGGGAGGAAGAGCAGCTCCGTCTTGCAGAGGTTCAGCTTGAGGTGGTGATCCGTCACCCACACTGATATGTCTGCCAGACATGCAGAGATGCGATTTGCCACCTGGTTATCAGAAGGGAGAAAGGAGAATATTAGTTGTGTGTCGTCTGCGTAGCAATGATAGGAGAGGCCATGTGAGGATATGACAGAGCCAAGTGACTTGGTGTATAGCGAGAATAGGAGAGGGCCTAGAACTGAGCCCTGGGGGACACCAGTGGTGAGAGCACGTGGTGCGGAGACAGATTCTCGCCACGCCACTTGGTAGGAGCGACCGGTCAGGTAGGACGCAATCCAAGAGTGAGCCGCGCCGGAGATGCCCAACTCGGAGAGGGTGGAGAGGAGGATCTGATGGTTCACAGTATCAAAGGCAGCAGACAGGTCTAGAAGGACAAGAGCAGAGGAGAGCGAGTTAGCTTTAGCAGTGCGGAGAGCATCCGTGTCACAGAGAAGAGCAGTCTCAGTTGAATGACCAGTCTTGAAACCTGACTGGTTTGGATCAAGAAGGTCATTCTGAGAGAGATAGCAAGAGAGTTGGCTAAAGACGGCACGCTCAAGAGGTTTGGAGAGAAAAGAAGGAAGGGATACTGGTCTGTAGTTGTTGACATCAGAGGGATCGAGTGTTGGTTTTTTGAGAAGGGGTGCAACTCTCGCTCTCTTGAAGACGGAAGGGACATAGCCAGCGGTCAAGGATGAGTTGATGAGCGAGGTGAGGTAAGGGAGAAGGTCACCGGAGATGGTCTGGAGAAGAGAGGAGGGGGTAGGGTCAAGCGGGCAGGTTGCTGGGCGGCGGCCATCACAAGTCGCAAGATTTCATCTGGAGAGAGAGGGGAGAAAGAAGTCAAAGAATTGGGTAGGGCAGTGTGAGCAGGACCAGCAGTGTCATTTGACTTAACAAACGAGGATCGGATGTCGTCAACCTTCTTTTCAAAATGGTTGACAAAGTCATCCACAGAGAGGGAGGAGGGGGGGATGGGGAGGAGGATTCAGCAGGGAGGAGAAGGTGGCAAAGAGCTTCCTAGGGTTAGAGGCAGATGCTTGGAATTTAGAGTGGTAGAAAGTGGCTTTAGCAGCAGAAACAGATGAAGAAAATGTAGAGAGGAGGGAGTGAAAAGATGCCAGGTCCGCAGGGAGTCTAGTTTTCCTCCATTTCCGCTCGGCTGTCCGGAGCCCTGTTCTGATAGGGGACATAGAGAGTCAAAGGATGCAGAAAGGGAGGAGAGGAGGGTTGAGGAGGCAGAATCAGGAGATTGGAGGGAGAAGGATTGAGCAGAGGGAAGAGATGATAGGATGGAAGAGGAGAGAGTAGCGGGAGAGAGAGAGCGAAGGTTGCGACGGCGCATTACCATCTGAGTAGGGGCAGAGTGAGTAGTGTTGGAGGAGAGCGAGAGA
This sequence comes from Coregonus lavaretus, assembly GCF_964263955.1. NCBI lineage: Eukaryota > Metazoa > Chordata > Actinopteri > Salmoniformes > Salmonidae > Coregonus > Coregonus lavaretus. Next base: position 35,422,382 of record NC_140012.1, on the reverse strand, counting down.
GAAAAGGATACAAAGTAGTGGTCGGAGACATGGAGTTGAGTTGCAGTGAGATTAGTAGAAGAACAGCATCTAGTAAAGATGAGGTCAAGCGTATTGCCTGTCTTGTGAGTAGGGGGAGAGGGTGAGGTCAAAAGAGGAGAGGAGCGGAAAGAAGGAGGCAGAGAGAAATGAGTCAAAGGTAGACGTAGGGAGGTTGAAGTCACCCAGAACTGTGAGGGGTGAGCCATCCTCAGGAAAGGAACTTATCAAGGCGTCAAGCTCATTGATGAACTCTCCAAGGGAACCTGGAGGGCGATAAATGACAAGGATGTTAAGCTTGAATGGGCTAGTGACTGTGACAGCATGGAATTCAAATGAGGAGATAGACAGATGGGTCAGGGGAAAAAGAGAGAATGTCCACTTGGGAGAGATGAGGATTCCTGTGCCACCACCCTGCTGACCAGATGTTCTCGGGGTATGCGAGAACACATGGTCAGACGAGGAGAGAGCAGTAGGAGTAGCAGTGTTCTCAGTGGTAATCCATGTTTACGTCAGCGCCAAGAAGTCGAGGGACTGGAGGGTAGCATAGGCTGAGATGAACTCTGCCTTGTTGGCCGCAGAATGGCAGTTCCAGAGGCTGCCGGAGACCTGGAACTCCACGTGGGTCGTGCGTGCAGGGACCACCAGGTTAGAGAGGCAGCAGCCACGCGGTGTGAGGCGTTTGTATAGCCTGTGCGGAGAGGAGAGAACAGGGATAGACAGGCATAGTTGACAGGCTACAGAAAATGGCTACAATAATGGAAAGGAGATCAGAATGAAATGAACTAAACATCTGGGAAAGCGAGAGAGCGGGGCCTCCCTCACTTACGTTTCACTGAAACACCCAAATATAACTCCCAACTTCCACCTCAGAAACTATAATTGTTGTAAACTACAGCGGTTCAATGTTTTCTAGGAATAGACTAACTTAGTTTATTCAGCTAGCTAACTTGGTACAGTATTCTTCCGTGAAAACCGTCCAGGGCACCTAGTCATATGACGCCACAGCCAACTAGCATGCCGGACTCCCAACAACACGGTTTAGCACCAATACTCGGCCACAACAAACCACCAGTGTGTCAACACGCCAAGCAGATCATTCGTGTCCGTGTCTAACGTTGTGGGTTAGTCCTGACAGCTTGAGCGAGTCCGTCGTCAACTTATTCAGCCAGTTAGTTAGCTAGAATAGTTAGCATACTAGCTAGCCGTTGCTTTCTGCCAACGAAGAAACCCCTCCTCCCACGGCACGAACACACAGAGAGAGCCAAGCTAACGTTAACTAGTCACCCATGTCCCAAATTCCCTTGAACGACTCTGGCTACCAGTATGTAAAAACAAAACACAAATGTAGGTTATAACTTACCCCTAGCAGCTACTGTTAGCTAGCCAAGTGCAAAGCTAGCCACTGAATTGACTCAGCCAGTTCGCGTCTGTTCGCTAGGTCGTTCCAGCTATTGTTTAGTAGCTATCCAGGTAGCAACAAGCTAGCTACATTTCGAGCGCAGTAGCCACTTACTACCTAACGTTAATGCTTCAGACAATGAGGTTAGAAAAACAGCTGAATGGTAGGCATTATTGTATGTAATTATTGTTATGGATATGTTATGGATATCATCATGTTATGGATATGCTCCTCATCGGCAAGGACTAGGGAGTTTTTTGGGGTGACAAAAATAAATGTAATAGATCTACAGTACCAGTCAAAAGTTTGGACACGTATTCCAGGTGAAGCTGGTTGAGAGAATGACAAGAGTGTGCGCAAAGCTGTCATCAAGGCAAAGGATGGCTACTTTGAAGAATCTAAAATATATTTTGATTTGTTTAACACTTTCTTTGGTTACTACATGATTCCATGTGTTATTTCATAGTTTGATGTCTTCACTATTTTTCTACAATGTATAAAATAGTAAAAATAAAGGAAAACCCTTGAATGAGTAGGTGTGTCCAAACTTTTGACTGGTACTGTAAGCACAAACAAAATCCTAGAGGAAAACCTGTTTGTCTGCTTTCCAACACACTGGAGACATTCATCTTTCAGCAGGACAATAACCTAAAACTCAAGGCCAAATATACACTGGAGTTGCTTACCAAGACAACATTGAATGTTCCCGAGTGGCCTATTTACAGTTTTGACTTAAATCGGCTTGAACATCTATAGCAAGATTTGAAAATGGCTGTCTATCAGTGGTAAATAATCAACTTGACAGCTTGAAGAGTTTAAAAAAGAATAATGGGCACATATTTTACAGTCCAAGGGTGCAAAGCTCTTAGAGACTTACCCAAAAAGACTCATAGCTGTAATCGCTGCAAACATGTATTCACTCAGGGGGTTGAATACTTATCTAATCAACATATATTTATGTTTTATTTAAATTTTATTTTTTTCACTTTGACATTACGGAGTATTTTGTGTAGATTGTAAAGAAGACAATGAAATCAATATTTAGCCCAATTTGTAACAACAATGTGGAAAATGTCAAGGGGTGTGAATACTTTCTGAAAGCACTGTATATGGTGCAATTTAGCAATTAGGATTTGTTATCTGTAATGGTTATGCTAAATTAGGCATTGTCGCGCACTAGTGGCATAGGCAACACATTTCTTTCCAGTGCGGGCCTTGTGTTCTAAAAATAGATTGTATTTATTTATTTGAGTACTTGAAAAAAAAAAATCCTGCGATTTATTCGAACAGTAAAAAAAAAGAAAGTGAAATGCTCATCCCTATTCGCTAGAAAGGGTATTACGCTGTATGAGTGCGTGACTGTGTGTGCATTTGTGTTGAGAATGAGTGCACACACACATCCTCAACTCCAAAGCGGTCTCCAGAGATCCTCAGTGTGTTTTTGTCACCACCACAGCTCTAGGAGTCTCCCCTGCGAGCTACGGACCCAGCTGTGTCTACCTACCGGCCCCGCCCAGTCCCCGCCCCTCAGGCCCCAGGCCCGCCCCTGGGGAACACGGCCCAACCAAAGCACCCGGGTCCACCCCAATGACGTCAGGTAGCCCCCCCCCCCCAAGTTCCAGTACCTACCAAGTACTACTAGGGTTGCGAAAGTGCCCAGGTCTTTCCAGAAATCCTGTTTGGAGGATCCCGGAATCATGAGGGAATAAGCAGGCAGGGAATCCTCCAACCGGTTCTCTGTAAGGACCACCCACTGTCAACCAGAGCACCCAGCAACAGGCTGATAT